>NC_089844.1:186401189-186738689 GCF_035609145.1 Eleutherodactylus coqui | reverse complement strand
CTTATGTAAAGGACGCTGTACTAAAATAGACTTCTTCCCTCTACACAGGATAGGGGGCAATAGTCTTATCGGAGGGGTGTTACCTGCAAGTCCACCATGATCCTGAGAACAGGGGTTCCATGTCCCTGTGTCCTTCTCACTGCGGACTTACTGCCCTGCCTCTCCACTGATCTTCAATGGGACTACCAAAGATAGCTGAGTGCTTGTACTCACCTATTTCCCAATCTCACTGAAATGAATGCATCGGCGCACACGCTCGGCCACGGCTCCATTTAATCTGACACAATGCAGTGATGAGAGGGAAGTGGGGCCCCTGCTCTCCAGAATGGTGGGAGACTGCGGTGAGCCCCCTGCCAGTTAGGCTATTATCACCCATCCTATGTACAACTGGTAAGTCTATTCTAGTACAACACCTTAATTTTACTTGCACCTGAAAGATCACATGACCCGAATGCCGCCGGCACATCGCTGTAAGCAGGTCGCATGAGCCGAATGCCGCCGGCACATCGCTGTAAGCAGGTCGCATGAGCCGAATGCCGCCGGCACATCCCTGTAAGCAGGTCGCATGAGCCGAATGCCGCCGGCACATCCCTGTAAGCAGGTCGCATGAGCCGAATGCCGCCGACACATCCCTGTAAGCAGGTCGCATGAGCCGAATGCCGCCGGCACATCCCTGTAAGCAGGTCGCATGAGCCGAATGCCCCCGGCACATCGCTGTAAGCAGGTCGCATGACCCGAATGCCCCCGGCACATCGCTGTAAGCAGGTCGCATGACCCGAATGCCCCCGGCACATCGCTGTAAGCAGGTCGCATGACCCGAATGCCCCCGGCACATCGCTGTAAGCAGGTCGCATGACCCGAATGCCCCCGGCACATCGCTGTAAGCAGGTCGCATGACCCGAATGCCCCCGGCACATCGCTGTAAGCAGGTCGCATGACCCGAATGCCCCCGGCACATCGCTGTAAGCAGGTCGCATGACCCGAATGCCCCCGGCACATCGCTGTAAGCAGGTCGCATGACCCGAATGCCCCCGGCACATCGCTGTAAGCAGGTCGCATGACCCGAATGCCCCCGGCACATCGCTGTAAGCAGGTCACATGACCCGAATGCCCCCGGCACATCGCTGTAAGCAGGTCACATGACCCGAATGCCCCCGGCACATCGCTGTAAGCAGGTCACATGACCCGAATGCCCCCGGCACATCGCTGTAAGCAGGTCACATGACCCGAATGCCCCCGGCACATCGCTGTAAGCAGGTCACATGACCCGAATGCCCCCGGCACATCGCTGTAAGCAGGTCACATGACCCGAATGCCCCCGGCACATCGCTGTAAGCAGGTCACATGACCCGAATGCCCCCGGCACATCGCTGTAAGCAGGTCACATGACCCGAATGCCCCCGGCACATCGCTGTAAGCAGGTCACATGACCCGAATGCCCCCGGCACATCGCTGTAAGCAGGTCACATGACCCGAATGCCCCCGGCACATCGCTGTAAGCAGGTCACATGACCCGAATGCCCCCGGCACATCGCTGTAAGCAGGTCACATGACCCGAATGCCCCCGGCACATCGCTGTAAGCAGGTCACATGACCCGAATGCCCCCGGCACATCGCTGTAAGCAGGTCACATGACCCGAATGCCCCCGGCACATCGCTGTAAGCAGGTCACATGACCCGAATGCCCCCGGCACATCCCTGTAAGCAGGTCACATGACCCGAATGCCCCCGACACATCCCTGTAAGCAGGTCACATGAGCCGAATGCCCCCGACACATCCCTGTAAGCAGATCACATGAGCCGAATGCCCCCCACACATCCCTGTAAGCAGATCACATCACCTGAATGCCCCCGGCACATCCCTGTAAGCAGGTCACATGACCTGAATGCCCCCGGCACATCCCTGTAAGCAGGTCACATGACCTGAATGCCCCCGGCACATCCCTGTAAGCAGGTCACATGACCTGAATGCCCCCGGCACATCCCTGTAAGCAGGTCACATGACCTGAATGCCCCCGGCACATCCCTGTAAGCAGGTCACATGACCTGAATGCCCCCGGCACATCCCTGTAAGCAGGTCACATGACCTTAATTCCCCCCGGCACATCCCTGTAAGCAGGTCACATGACCTTAATTCCCCCCGGCACATCCCTGTAAGCAGGTCACATGCAGCAGCAATCTTACTTTACCAGTTATATGTATAAGCCAACATGTACAACTTACCTGCTAGGAAAATATTTATTGCTATTCAGAAGACAGGCGGCCCCGTCCAGCGTGTGTCTGGTGTAATCTATGGCAGGACACTACACAACACAGAAGAGGAAATAGGACATCTGTCAGAGAGAAGGTACCCTCCTTTACGAGGGTCTGCGAGTAGTCGTGACAAAGCTAAGCTACTGACCGCACCAGGTAGGTAGGCGCCTGCAAATCTAACAGCTGGCACCCGCCATACATGGTGCTGCCTCCACTGCTGGGCCAGCTCCATAAAAACCCCACGCACATCTGATGTGCATGTATGTTGGATGTTGCCAAGGGGTTAAATTAGTATTATTACTCTTTACCAGTAACCACCTTGCACTAATCTAATCTCTACTGCGGCATCTGAAAAGCGATGACTTCCCAGCATGCAGCTCGCTCTGTATACTGATATTACCGGGCAGCACATTTGCATCGAACACTCTGAGGGTACATTCGCACGGGACCGTTTCTCGCACGGGTTCCGGCAGATTGTGATAACACAGATTTCAGTCTTCATTCACATGAGCGATTCTTCTCTCGCAGCCATGTTGGAGGATTTTCTTTCATGCACATAAACATCCCAAGTACATGGATGCGATGCATTGTGCTCACATCCAGAAACACAAGTCCAAAAGTACAATATTGGTCCAAGTTTCTCAGACTGATATTGTACGCCCGTGTGAACGCACCCTGAGGAGTCTCTAACATTTCACTTCCATTATGGAACAGAAGAAAGAAAATGAGTTCTGGAAGAACTACTTAAGAAGACAAGAAGAGGCAGTGGGAACGGCTCTCCATACTTATACCCCATTGGGCTAGTTGGGGATGAACTTGACGGAAGGGTGAAAGCAAAGAGACCTACAAGTGCAGCACATTTGTGGGAACTTCTGCAACAACATTGGGAAGCAAGCTCTGGACAACATCTGAATGTACTTGTAGAAATAATCCCTCAATAGTGTAAAGCTGTGATATCAGCGAGAGGGGCGGCTGGGAAGAGTCAGAAATCTGGATCAACATTAGGTTGGTTTGGGAGGGGGGGGGGGGGGGTAATAGGCTGGACTAGATGGACAGAGGGCCATTTTCAGCCACACAGACTATGTTATATACTTATACACGCTATAACTTTATTTTGTCGTCAACATAGATGTGTGAGGGCTCACTCTGGAGTACGTACAACTTTTTGATCTTTTTATAGTAAATTTTCTTTTGGAGACAGTCACATTGGGGTAAATGACATCTTACTTTCTTAGACTGCATTTTTATGGACAAATCCCCCTCCATACAAACTCTGAACCTCCATGACGTAACTGTGTATTATGGTGTGTTAAGGGGTTTAAGAAAAACCACAGAGTATACTGTAACCTACGATTCCCCTACTGGATGGCACAAGTTATAGCTCTATGAAATTCAAGGACATTTAAGGGAGGAGCTCTGTAGATGTAAAGAAGAATAGGACATATAAGGACTACGTTGCGTGACAGCACTGAAGGAAGGGGTATTCTTACCTCCTTGGGGGTTTTATGAGCTGCACAAAGAAATATCCACTGTTCTGTGGCCGTCATCTGCGTACAAGTGTCAGGGTGACATTCAACCTGCAATAAAGAGAAGAGTTTTGGAAAAACACCCTTGTGCAAGAATAGTCTGACTGTTACACTGCGTGTGTGTGTGGCTGGTGCAGTTGGCCGCTGCTGAACCACCCTCCCCACCGTCCCCACCTCCAGCACATGGCCAGGGGATCTCAAAGGTCTGTTCACAAGTAGCAGGAATGGGGCTGATCTTCCACAATGCAAATCTGCAGCAAATCACATGTCAAACAAGAACTATTTAAGCCGCTCAACACAACAAGCGATTTCTCCAAATTCACCACACAATGTCACTTTTACTGACGGCTGCAGAGTCAGAATCCCCCCTTCATGAGGAGGGTCTGTAGTGCTCAGTGGAGCCCTTTTGGCTGTTCTGAGCTGCTGGAGACGGGATGTACAGACAGACAACAGCTTCTGGCAGCGGTCCTGGGGAGTCTTACCCCGCTCCGCATGGACAACGGCCTCCAGTCACTAATATTATCTGGTCTGTCTTCTGTAGACGGGATGTACAGACAGACAGCAGCTTCGGGCAGCGGTCCGAGGAGTCTTACCCCGCTCCTCATGGACAACGGCCTCCAGTCACTAATATCCTCTGGTCTGCCTGCTGCAGACACGATGTACAGACAGACAGCAGCTTCTGACCGCGGTCCGAGGAGTCTTACCCCGCTCCTCATGGACAACGGCCTCCAGTCACTAATAGTCTCTGGTCTGTCTGCTGCAGACGTGATGTACAGACAGACAGCAGCTTCTGGCAGCGGTCCTGTGGAGTCTTACGCCGCTCCTCATGGACAACGGCCTCCAGTCACTAATATCCTCTGGTCTGTCTGCTGCAGACGGCATATACAGACAGACAGCAGCTTCTGGCAGCGGTCCGAGGAGTCTTACCCCGCTCCTCATGGACAACGGCCTCCAGTCACTAATAGTCTCTGGTCTGTCTGCTGCAGACGACTTCTTCACATTCCACCAATGATTCTCTATGGGGTTCCAGTCCGATGACCGTCAGCATTTAGTATATGCACCGTAGTGGAGACCTCCGTGCTGCGGCCACCAAATCTCGATGCAGGTCTTTTTCAGTCACTGGAGGTTTTTTGACCATCGGCCTCCTCTGGAACTGGCAGCCAGTGATGGCGCCCTCTCTCTGCCATTTCCGGGTAGTGCAGCCAGTGTTCCTATAACTTTGAACTTATGAACTGCTTCCAGCTGCATTTCTAGGAACATTCAGCGTCTTTTCTCTCTTTTTGTATCCTTTCAGGTGTCTGTGTCTTTTTGGATACAGAGGCTGCTACTAACTGCGGCATCCAGGGGTTTAACCTACCCGGATCCGCTACCCCACATACTGTGATCACCAATCACAGCAGTTGTGGGAGGAGCGCCACCAAGTGTTACAGTACAGCACCACGCACAAGGTGCCAGGGATCGATATATTCATTCCTTCCAGAGGCGCATATATCAGTCAATGGGCTTTAGGGGTTTAAAAAGATTCTAAAGAAAAATAAACCACACCATTTCCATGGACATACACAATGCATATAAAGGATCAGACACTTGTGTCGGAGTGACTGCTGAAATACAATAATACATACCTGAAGCTTCACCGCGAGTCCATTAAGTTCCAGACAAAATTGCCTAAAAGATAAAAAAATAAATCTAATGAAATTGCTGTATCAACATGTTCTAAGTGCAAAACACAGAACTACAACAGTACTTCCTAACCCCGTAGTGACGCGGCCTATTGTGTTCCAATGGACAGGACGACATTACTTGTCAAAAATAAAATAAAATCCTATCACTAGGAGGAGCTTGTTGGCCACTAGACGCCTCTACGACGCAGAAAAGAGATTTCACACCATTACCAGAGTCTGAGAGGGGCACATTATTGGGATGTGAGAAGCTGGATGGCCGTATCTATGAATTGTCCCCCACCGGCCGTTCTGACCAGACTGTTAGGAGGTGTTGGGACCAGTGGATGTGTGAGGGCACACAAGGTGACTGGGCTCAGGACCCCCCTACAGACCACCAGTATAAAGGAGCGTCTGACCAGACTGTTAGGAGGTGTTGAGACCAGTGGATGAGGGCACACAAGGTGACCAGGCTCAGGACCCCCCTACAGACCACCAGTAGAGAGGTGCCTCTGACCAGACTGTTAGGAGGTGTTGGGACCAGTGGATGAGGGCACACAAGGTGACCAGGCTCAGGACCCCCCTACAGACCACCAGTAGAGAGGGGCGTCTGACCAGACTGTTAGGGGGTGTTGGGATCAGTGGACGTGTGAGGGCACACAAGGTGACCGGGCTCAGGACGCCCCCTACAGACAACCAGTAGAGAGGAGTGTCTGACCAGACTGTTAGGAGGTGTTGGGACCAGTGGATGAGAGCACACAAGGTGACTGGGCTCAGGATGCCCCCTACAGACAACCAGTAGAGAGGTGCCTCTGACCAGACTGTTAGGAGGTGTTGGGACCAGTGGATGTGTGAGGGCATACAAGGTGACCGGGCTCAGGACCCCTGACAGACCACCAGTAGAGAGAAGCGCCTGACCAGACTGTTAGGAGGTGTTGGGACCAGGGGATATGCGAGGGCACACAAGGTGACCGGGCTCAGAATGCACCCTACAGACCACCAGTAGAGTGGAGCGTCTAACCAGACTGTTAGGTGTTGTTGGGACCAGTGGGTGGGGGCACACAAGGTGACCCGGCTCAGGACCCCCGACAGACCACCGGTAGAGAGGAATGTCTGACCAGACTGTTAGGAGGTGTTGGGGTCAGTGGATATATAAGGACACACAAGGTGACCGGGCTCAGGACCCCCGGCAGACCACCAGTAGAGAGGAGTGTCTGACCAGACGGTTAGGGGGTGTTGGGACCAGTGGATGTGTGAGGGAACACAAGGTGACCGGGCTCAGGACGCCCCCTACAGACCACCAGTAGAGAGGAGCATCTGATCGTCCAACAAGCACCAGCAGCGCCAACTTTTTCGTTGTCCACCATGCACAGACAGGTGGCACCATCGTTACACCCCTGTGTCTGTCGGAACCATTTACAGGCGCTTGGCTGAAGGACCTTTGGTTGCATGGCCCACATTATATATATGGTCTTTGACACCCACGTTTAAAAAATAAAAATAAAACATATGGCAGAATTATTTTTTTTCAGCGTTAATCATGCAGCACAGATTACACAATACATTCTTCTGTGGGTTGGTACAATTGCGAGAATATAAAGTACATAATTTTGGTTTTAGGTTTTTGCACAGTAAAAACCTTTTAAAAAACAAAATACTACCCAGTTTGACATACATTTACATCCTGGGGCAGGAAGGGGTTAAAGGGAAACTAAACAAAAATGTTATCTATAAGAAGGTTAGAGTACTGATTGTTCGGCAGGTATCAGCCTGACACTCCACCAGGAGGTGATGCAGGCGCTTCTGGGAGTTGTGGTTCACCAGTTAGGAATGCTAGTCATGTGACAGCCTTGGGACCACCCAGTCTGCTCAGTGAAGAAACCTTCACCAACAGGAATAGCGGTCTAAATAAATAGAAGGGTGTCACATGTTGGCACACGGTAAGCGTATTTGGGCACATGGCAGTTAATGAGGTTAGGAATCTACTGAGCCTTTGACCTAGATGTTGGATACTTTTATGACAGGAACTCCAATTTGTTTTCAAGATGGCAACTCTGACATACTTTTCTCGCTTTGCATGCTGGGTAATGCCTGCAAAAAATACAACAGGCGTGCTGTGGTGGTGGGAAACCCGGAGTCCAGTGACTTAGGAGACAAGACTGGATGCCGTCTGCTCCACCAAAGTTGCGTATGTTAACGCGCAACGACTTTCACGGGAAATCCAGATTTTTGGAGTCGCTCTTATAAACAAAGTGTTTTCATTTCTATCTACATGATAACAGTGAAAAACTATTGAGGACCAACCCTCAGGACCGGGTCACCGACGGTCAACCCTCAGGACCGGGTCACCGACGGTCAACCCTCAGGACCGGGTCACCGACGGTCAACCCTCAGGACCGGGTCACCGACGGTCAACCCTCAGGACCGGGTCACCGACGGTCAACCCTCAGGACCGGGTCACCGACGGTCAACCCTCAGGACCGGGTCACCGACGGTCAACCCTCAGGACCGGGTCACCGACGGTCAACCCTCAGGACCGGGTCACCGACGGTCAACCCTCAGGACCGGGTCACCGACGGTCAACCCTCAGGACCGGGTCACCGACGGTCAACCCTCAGGACCGGGTCACCGACGGTCAACCCTCAGGACCGGGTCACCGACGGTCAACCCTCAGGACCGGGTCACCGACGGTCAACCCTCAGGACCGGGTCACCGACGGTCAACCCTCAGGACCGGGTCACCGACGGTCAACCCTCAGGACCGGGTCACCGACGGTCAACCCTCAGGACCGGGTCACCGACGGTCAACCCTCAGGACCGGGTCACCGACGGTCAACCCTCAGGACCGGGTCACCGACGGTCAACCCTCAGGACCGGGTCACCGACGGTCAACCCTCAGGACCGGGTCACCGACGGTCAACCCTCAGGACCGGGTCACCGACGGTCAACCCTCAGGACCGGGTCACCGACGGTCAACCCTCAGGACCGGGTCACCGACGGTCAACCCTCAGGACCGGGTCACCGACGGTCAACCCTCAGGACCGGGTCACCGACGGTCAACCCTCAGGACCGGGTCACCGACGGTCAACCCTCAGGACCGGGTCACCGACGGTCAACCCTCAGGACCGGGTCACCGACGGTCAACCCTCAGGACCGGGTCACCGACGGTCAACCCTCAGGACCGGGTCACCGACGGTCAACCCTCAGGACCGGGTCATCGACAGTCAACCCTCAGGACCGGGTCATCAATAGTCAATCCTCAGGACGGGTCATCAATAGTCAATCCTCAGGACGGGTCATCAATAGTCAATCCTCAGGACGGGTCATCAATAGTCAATCCTCAGGACGGGTCATCAATAGTCAATCCTCAGGACGGGTCATCAATAGTCAATCCTCAGGACGGGTCATCAATAGTCAATCCTCAGGACGGGTCATCAATAGTCAATCCTCAGGACGGGTCATCAATAGTCAATCCTCAGGACGGGTCATCAATAGTCAATCCTCAGGACGGGTCATCAATAGTCAATCCTCAGGACGGGTCATCAATAGTCAATCCTCAGGACGGGTCATCAATAGTCAATCCTCAGGACGGGTCATCAATAGTCAATCCTCAGGACGGGTCATCAATAGTCAATCCTCAGGACAAGTCATCAATAGTCAATCCTCAGGACAAGTCATCAATAGTCAATCCTCAGGACATGTCATCAATAGTCAATCCTCAGGACAAGTCATCAATAGTCAATCCTCAGGACAAGTCATCAATAGTCAATCCTCAGGACAAGTCATCAATAGTCAATCCTCAGGACAAGTCATCAATAGTCAATCCTCAGGACAAGTCATCAATAGTCAATCCTCAGGACAAGTCATCAATAGTCAATCCCCAGGGACCCACTCCTCCAGATCCCCAGCGATGAGCTGATCGTCTAGCCCGCCATCAGTGGAGGAGGGTCGGACATAGTCACAGGGGACGGGGGCAGAAGTACCATAGCTGGCTTGACTGCCACTGAAATCAATGGGACCTGAAGCAGCCATTACCCTGTAAAATGCCAGAATGCCTAACGACAGCTGCACAGACCCTGTTAAAGCCAATGGGGTCTGCACACAGCTGTTTGGGTTTATCATAAGATGGATTCGTTCTGGCCATGGACACCGTGTTCTTATTCCTATGTTCTAACAGTGCATTTGTGAACGAGTACCAATTAAAATTCTCTCGGTTGCACTGATTGGTCGGCCACAGAGCGCTAGATATGCTGTCAGTCCAGGGAGGAGTAAGGGGTGCCGACTTAATTATGTCACCACAACACCACTATATATACTGCTTCTTACATGATACTAAACCTACGCAGTGTGAGGGGGGCCACTATATGACACAAAGCCCCTTCATGTACATTAGTATAACGTGAGAGGCAGTTGAGCAGTATGGCTATACGTCCCCCAGGCTATGGTGAGCACTGTCGGCTGTGGCTCCTACCATCTCCAGCACTGGTGACACGTTCAGCTTATTTGTTGGCAAAGTGCAAATCTGGCTTAGCCTTCCTCAGTGAGCAACGAGGGAAGCGCAGGCACAGCGTCTCAATAGCCTGCCACATAGCAAGTGCCGGAGACAGAGCGCCCTCTTGTATGTCTGGGTCACACAAGGACTAACACTTGGCAGGCAGCAGCAAGCTGCTCATATCCAAGGCTGGCACTCTGTAGCTGGATACTCTGCAGAACATCTCGTTAATCAGGTCTGAGTGTGAGATGTCCTGCAGTGCACTGCAACGCAGTCCATACTGACTACAAAGGCCAGGAGGAGAAGGACCAGATCAATAATAACCTACCGAAGATGCTCATACTTCCAGACGCCTTCATCCTGCCCTTCAGGAGGTTCCAGAATCTTATCAGTGTTGGAACAATCTGTTCTTATATTCTGTTGGATATACTGCAAAACAAAAGCGTTCAACATCATGAGGTCAACGCAGGAGATTACGCCGACAGTAAAAGGGGAGTGTTTCAGTGCGATGAGATTGCAAAAAAAAAAAAATACTCTTTCAATTCACTAGTTGATGGTTGAACAAGTTCAGGTTGTTTGGACGCCTTTGCTGAAAACTATGGTACGGATAATTTGTGTGTTTACCAATGAGAAGACAAGCAGATCTCGTGTACAAGTCTGGGCCCTCAGTAGAAATACAAATCACACCAGCCTGTTGCGGTATCAAATGATTTCTAATGTATTCAAAGGTGCATGTGGTTTATATACAATAAATGACATCACAGGAAAAGCACATACCTCAAAGATTAATAATAATACATGATAGGGTACAACTAAAATGTTTAACATAGTTTACACCTTTTAAGGTGTAACTATAACTTACAAAGAAACAGTTATTTCACTGGAAAGGAATGCAATGGAGGGGGTCTGAGGGACTTATTCTGTCAGTAACAGTATCTTATTTCTGTCAGTAACATACACTCACTGGTATATAGAAATGCCTTCATTTAACCCTTTTACTACTTATAATGGCAGCATGCTATATCTTCCTAGTCTATAATCTAAGAGCAAAAATAATTAACTGTTATATTGATCTACAATTTTCTTAACTATATTACTACTCCAAGCTATGGGCACTAAACAGCTGAAAATGGAACACTGGCGTAGGGATCGATTCCAACCGCCAGGTGGAGCAACTAGAATCAGCCTCATATGGGCACTTGCCTTCCTCTGGTGCAACGCAGTAGGGTTATGGATTGGACTTGATGGATCTACGTCTTTCCTACAACTATGCAATGATGGTTGCAACTGAGAAAAACAGATACATAGTATACAAGTCTGAAACAAGACACATGTCCATCCCATTCAGCCTACTGTCCTGTAATGTTGGACCAGAGGAACGCGTACCCCTCATTCCCCACCAAGAGGCAATTTTACTCATTTTAGGGGGAAAAATTTCTTTCAGACTTCAAATCTAGCAATCAGAAAAGTAAAGGACCCCCTTCTTTCCTCTAGACGTAGAGGGCACCTCCTTGTTACAGTCCTGGGTATAGAGGATCTCGCACTGCCAACATGCATTTTTACAGCAAAACCGCCTCCCATCACCTCAGTAAAGTAGTGATCTCCTGGCATGGCTTTCAGCTGCGTTGGAGGATCTGCAAGCGTCTCCAATGGTTTTCAATGGAAAACCTCACATCGCACACCGTACAATGCGTTTTACTGCCCCATTGAAGGCAATGGGCGATGCGTTCCAAGGAAAGATAGGACATGCAGAGAGCTTTTTTTCCCTGCACCACAATGCGAGAAAACATCACTAATGTGAATGAACTCATGTAAAAGAATGGGGTTCATATTCATGCGGGTTTGTTGGCCTTAGGAGGAGCCCGCACTTTCTACAGCCGGTCGGTGGTGGCAGGGAGCGACTATCACTCTATCAGGGCCCTGAAGTAGTTTTGGAGAACTTCCTGTATAACCCTGCAGTGCCAGAGATGAGTCACGGCCATTCAGGAGCTGCTGCCCATCCTGCCACGACTGACAGCTTCCGCCCAACGTGCAGCTGGAGAAGCGGCAGCTCATGAATAATCAGGTTGTTACTTGCAGCTACTGCACCTCAGAAGCAGACTAATATTAGGGAAGCAGCTTACAGAAGAGAAGGGAACGTCACTCATCAACTGCAGAGAATACGCAAGAACTTTTTCAACTTTTGACAAGATGATGCAAGACCCCCATCTTCCTCCAGAGGCAGCATTTCACCTCCCCATATGTTTGTTGGAGATGCCATTCAGCCCCAGGCATCAAGCAATCGGCTCTCGTGCCCTAAACTTAAACAGGTTGTAAACTATAGATGGCTTATATCTGCAGGATAGGTAATCAATAACAGATCACCGGGTTCTGTTGCCATGGACAAACACCAATAAGCCGTTCACTGGGATTGTGCGCTGAGCAGATTTCTGCACTACAGTGGCCAGGCTTGGTATTGCAGGCCCAGCTCACATTGAAATAAATGGAAACTTGTCCTGCAATACCAAACCTGGCCACAGAGGTGAGAACGAAGCTGTCCGCTTCCTGCAGAAATCAGCTTATTGTATGAGCACACTGACCCAGCAAATAACTCATTAGTTTCCAGGTGGCAGATCTAATTATTGATGGCTTATCCTGCTGATAGACCATCAGTAATTTACAACTGGACAACCCCTTTAAGGATTTCTGGTGACAACTTAGACAAGTAATCAAGAAGATGCGTTTGAAGGGTATCAGACTTTCACCTAATCTAATTTAGCTTTGGGTCCCTACCTATAGATTCAGGCACAACCTTGCAATTTGGTTCCTTAAAGCTACAAAACTCTTACTGAGTCTATGATCCCTGACACCCATCATTGGTTTTGAGGAACTACAACAATTCTACAGGTTTTGATGTTTTACAGCGAGGATAAAACCCACCAGTAACAAATCTCTATGTGTAGTAGACGGTCTCTGATGGGCCGAAGTCTACGCTGATCCTCCGTGCTCCTAACCAGACTGCAGATGATGCCGCTATAAACACTCTACACTGATGGAGGGGGTAAGTCTAGCCAGTCTGAAGCCATGAGCTCGGGGTATACTAGCAGTCAACCTGGATGTCTCTCAGGAAGAATGTCTGATATTTTATTGGCTGCAGTGGATCACAAGGAGCGTAGACATGGAGGGGACGTGCGTACGATATACATGAATGTACACTCTTATGCTAGGCCCAGCCTATACCAAGGACTCTTGTGGAGAGATCATGACTGCCAGTTGGGTCTGTTACAGTTGATTAGCCTGCGGCCCGGAAGGAGCAGCTATGGAGGACATACACGAGTCCTGGGTAATACCCTCATGGGGATATATGACGGACTGTAAACCTCTGAGCCTACCCTCGTGTTCCTTGTGGACACCATTATATTGAGACTGTATTGCGGAGCTCGTCCAGCTTTGAACCAGCCTGTGAGTAGCAGCGTGTTGGACTGACCTCGGTGCCCTGCGGCTGATGGTTATTTCCTGATAACGGTTTAGGAGAATTGTCTCCGAGATATTCGGAAGAACAGAAGACAAGACATTGATTGCCATAAATAAATGGTTTGGCATTATGGCTGATCCTGCCCGTTATACGCCATGAGCCATCGGCTCATCTGCTGCAGACCTGTGATGGGGCCCAGTGGCAAACACATGGGCACTGGTCCCAGAGTCAGAACCCTGGGAAGAGATGAGCCCTTCTCCAATGCTCAGTGTCCACAGGATAGGGGATAACTTGCTGATCATGGGGGTCTCAGCAGAAGAATAGGTCTGGAGAATGGTACTCCTGTGTCCCGCTCTCCTGTCAATGCGGGGTGACGTCCCTGTGAACGAATGTGTGGTCAGCACTCCATTCATTTCCATGGGGTTGACGGTAATAGCTGAGCAGTGCCTGCTTGGGCATCTCTGCAGTCCCATTATTAGTGGAGAGCTACTGTGATTGTGCGACCAGCTCTCCAGTCCACTCCTCACTGTTGGGGGATGCAGTAACCTCACAGGAGGAGGATGGAGAACACAAACACCCCTCGTTCTCAAGGTGCCCTCTATTCTGTGGACAGGAAATTACCTGCTGCCCTGACTTCTGGGCACATTAGAGAAGCTGTTTGCACTGGTTGGTGATGGGTATACAGCAGTAGGTACTCAGAGCGTCCTCTCCCATCACTATACCATCACCTGGTCTGAGTGCCACCGACATCCACTGCTGCCCATGAGATGGCTCACCACAACCAATGTCACCTGCCTACCCATACGTTCCCACGATGACCGATGAACCTCGTCTTACCTGCTGGACTGCGAGCGTGCTGTCCATCTCCTCAAATGACTCATCTGGCCAGTTATAGAAATCCTAATGACAAAACAGATGAAAACATAAGTTACAGAAAAAAAAAGTTACAAGTTTATATTCTTCAAAAGTTTTCTTAAAATGGGCAAAACATTAAATTCTTCCAGTCCCCGTGAACGACAACAGCGATGATCTGATATATACGTGGATACTGTCTTTATATGGCTACACGTACTAATGCTGAAGGTGGCCGCTATCAGAGGAGATTATACACCAGCGTGCCAGAAGTCCTGGGATAGCGATATATGAATGGATGTGGCGGTACCTCAGGGGCGGCTTGAGAACACCACACCTGCATAATGCCCCCTTTACAGGAGACGATTGAAGTTTGGACGAGTGACTGATGTCACCGCTTATAGGTATGCGGGCCAATCATCGCTGGGGGGGGGGGGGGGGGGGGGGGGGGGGGGAAGCGGTCGCTGACTTCTCGCTCAGCGCTTCACATTCCCATGCATACACGGAGCAGGGAGCATTTAGATGCAGCGAGTGAGTGAACCAGCGATGGTTTTTATGCAGGCTGAAACTGAGCGACAAACAAAAAGCAACGAAAAGCACACGATGGCTCAGCGTTTAGATGTAATGATTATCGCGCACTGTGAGTGACAATCGTTCCGTGTAAACGGGCCTTGAGTTGCGAGGTGTTAACATGTAAGTGAGGGTGAACACTGGCCAGCATGTTCATGGCGAAGTGACTTGAATGGTCCGAACGAGGAGTAATAGTGGTGGCAGATGGATGGGACAATCCTTGTCTGAAAGTATGTGGGCATTACCATTCCTCAATTCACAGCAAATAAGGATGATGGAACAGTACCCCTGCAGCGCCACCTATTGGATGGCAGCGTTCCTTTAAATTAATGCTGGACCCTTTATGATTCCCAATCATTGCTCTACAGACTTGTATAAAGCGTCCAGCATTGATTTGAAGGAATGCTGCCCTCCAATAGGTGGCGCTGCAGAGGTATTAATCCATCTTCCTTATTTACATATATTACCCAGAGGAGCATGGGTGGCCTTATAAGTCTCCTCACCCCTTCTTTGTGCTCTCCCTAAGGAGTGAGGTTACCCCTCTCGATCTGCCGCATCACACATGCATCGGGAATACGTAGTAGAAGGCATTACCACCCACAGGCACAGCCGAGTGGCCACCTACGGGTACTTAATGATGGCGTCCGGCGGTATCTGGCTAGAATAGTCAGTGAAAACAGACAGGTGAATCTGCCAAAAATCCCAGTCAAAGCAGAAGCAGAAGCGCACGCACGCACACACGCATCCTGCAGGTCAGGGCAGCGTTCTCTAGCTCCTATGGGATATTGGAGCAGAAGACTCAAACACAGCGCCTCACCTGAGCTACTGAGGTTGCTAACTGAGCCCTAGAAGACTGGCAACTGGTGGCATTATCACAGGACCAATTGTTTTGGCGCAGACTGCATGAAGCCGTGGACCCCAGTGGTCAGCAAGGCACTGTGGAGGGTGGTGATAGCTCCATACTGGTGTGGGGTGGGGTGGGTTCTCACAGCACAGGTTGGGTCCACTGGCTGCTACATTTCCATGCTTGGTATATATTTGAGGTCCTCCATGTACCCCTCACTGATGGGATACTCCAGCAGGTTAATGCACTGTGCCATCAAGCCCGCCTCATCTAGAACTGGTTGGCGGAGTATTCTGGAGAGCTCCTATGAATGGCGCTGCTGCACGGTCACTCGCCATGAACCCAACCGAACATTTATGGGATGGGAGGAGAGCTCTATTAGCATCTACCATACCGCGGAGCTGTGGGGGCATCCAGATGGCTCAGCATCCCCCCAGAGGTCTTCTGTCTACTAGTGGAACCAATGCCAAGTAGTTGCTGCCCTTTGCGGGGCTGGTGGGGGTCCCACACAGTATTATTGCGGGTCCCATAAGTTTTGGCTTCATCGGTGGATACAGACATTCTATTCTGCTACAGGCGCTTTTAAACAGAATGAATTATCATTCAAAAAAGTTTTGTTCAAATGAGCAAAACTGAAGCTCATCATTCAGTCTGACCGCAGCCAACGGCCGACCGAGGATCGTCTGTTTTTGGTTCATTTATTCTGGCATACATACCCTTGTCAGCTCGTTATCTTTCGGTTTAATCACTGATCGCTCAGTCGTTATTAACTTATACAGCGAATGTCAACGACTTGTGACGTGAAGGAGCCGACGGTGTATCTGCCTGAGCGAACGCTGACGGAGCATCGTGTAGACGGATCCCTCTGCACTCGGATGGTGAGCGGCGTTAGGAAACAACGAAACTCTGCAGAATCAAGGGGTGGCAGCCAGGTGCCTACATGATTTACACCACATTTACCTGGTTTTTAGGCACTTTCAGACACTTTTTAAGTACTGTTAGACAAAGGTCCAATGTGCACTGGCAAATTTGAATTGTGGAACCTACGTGGGGCATCCGCACGGGCGATCCGCAACACAAGCAACCCATAGGGAGACGTGGGCGTCCGCAGCGGCCCATAGGGAGACGTGGGCGTCCGCAGCGGCCCATAGGGAGACGTGGGCGTCCGCAGCTTAATTAAAGCATGCAGATTTGTTTTGCGGACCTTCTAGACAACAAATCGCAGCGCGCTGGATTTTGCTGCGGTTCCCGCACAGACGGCTTCCGTTGAGGCCAAAGGAAGCTGTCCGATCCGTGGCCAATCCCTAATTAAATTGCGGACGGCCTGCGGATTCCATGGGGAAGTAGATTTTTTTTTTAAAACTCTCTACTGCGCATGTGTGGCGGCGCTTCCACATACAACAGCAGTGAAGATCCAGTCAGGTAAGCATGGTCTTCAGCCGAGGGCAGGGCCGAATTCCCCTACGGGCTCCCGCATGCGGAACCCGACCCACCCGTGGACATGAGGGCAAACGATCACAGCTTCTTGAAAAGGGGGCATGGCCAAAATGTGACATTGTGTGCCAAAGATTGTGCCAAATTGTTTAGCAACTTTAGGCGTAAATTAAAACAACTAATAGGTGATTTAAAGTTGGACCAGAGAGTCCAGGAGTCTCAAAGATTCAACGTATCCAGCAGAGCCGCGGCGATAAATAAGTCTGGCACGTTTTCAGCCAATCAAATCTAGACTTGCAGCGTCTTAGGGCCTTTTTATACGGGACCACAGCCGTCCCAGCGATGATCACTCCCGTGTAAAAGCGCAGTGAGTGGAGGTGGAGCAGACCAGGGATCGTTCCGGCCACCCGCCTCCATTCACAGTGAACAAGCAGTCGTTCATCGTGGTTCAGTGAAAGGAGGTGGCCCGGATCGGAGATCACGCTGGCCTTCACACAGCAGCGATCGTGGCTCAATGAGAGGAGGTGGCCGGGCCGGAGATCACGCTGGTCTTCACACAGCAGCAATCGTGGCTCGATGAGGAGGTGGCCGGGCCGGAGACCACGCTGGCCTTCACAGAGCAGCGATCGTGGCTCAGTGAGTGAAAGTGGCCCGAGCCAGAGATCACGCTGGCCTTCACGCAGCAACGATCGTGGCTCAGTGAGAGGTGGTGGCCGGGCCGGAGACCATGCTGGCCTTCACAGAGCAGCGATCGTGGCTTAGTGAGAGGAGGTGGCCTGGGCCAGAGATCATGCTGGCCTTCACAAAGAAGCAATCGTGGCTCATTGAGTGGAGATAGCCTGGCTGGAGATCACGCTGGCCTTCACACAGCAGCGATCGTGGCTCAGTGAGTGGAGGTGGCCGGGCCGGAGATCATGCTGGCCTTCACACAGCAGCGATCGTGGCTCAATGAGAGGAGGTGGCCGGGCCGGAGATCACGCTGGCCTTCACAGAGCAGCGATCGTGGCTCAGTGAGTAAAAGTGGCCCGAGCCAGAGATCACGCTGGCCTTCACACAGCAACGATCGTGGCTCAGTGAGAGGTGGTGGCCGGGCCGGAGACCATGCTGGCCTTCACAGAGCAGCGATCGTGGCTTAGTGAGAGGAGGTGGCCTGGGCCAGAGATCATGCTGGCCTTCACAAAGAAGCAATCGTGGCTCATTGAGTGGAGATAGCCTGGCTGGAGATCACGCTGGCCTTCACACAGCAGCGATCGTGGCTCAATGAGAGGAGGTGGCCGGGCCGGAGATCACGCTGGCCTTCACAGAGCAGCGATCGTGGCTCAATGAGAGGAGGTGGCCGGGCCGGAGACCACGCTGGCCTTCACAGAGCAGCGATCGTGGCTCAGTGAGTAAAAGTGGACCGAGCCAGAGATCACGCTGGCCTTCACACAGCAACGATCGTGGCTCAGTGAGAGGTGGTGGCCGGGCCGGAGACCACGCTGGCCTTCACAGAGCAGCGATCGTGGCTTAGTAAGAGGAGGTGGCCCGGGCCAGAGATCATGCTGGCCTTCACAAAGAAGCAATCGTGGCTCATTGAGTGGAGATAGCCTGGCTGGAGATCACGCTGGCCTTCACACAGCAGCGATCGTGGCTCAGTGAGTGGAGGTGGGCAGGCTGGAGATCACGCTGGTCTTCACACAGCAGCAATCGTGGCTCAGTGAGAGGTGGTGGCCGGGCTGGAGACCACGCTGGCCTTCACAGAGCAGCGATCGTGGCTCAGTGAGTGAAGGTGGCCCGAGCCGCAGATCACGCTGGCCTTCACACAGCAACGATCGTGGCTCAGTGAGAGGTGGTGGCCGGGCCGGAGACCACGCTGGCCTTCACAGAGCAGCGATCGTGGCTTAGTGAGAGGAGGTGGCCCGGGCCAGAGATCATGCTGGCCTTCACAAAGAAGCAATCGTGGCTCAGTGAGTGGAGGTGGGCGGGCCGGAGATCACGTTGGCCTTTATACAGAAGCGATCGTGGCTCAGTGAGAGGAGGTGGCCGGGCCGGAGATCACGCTGGCCTTTATACAGAAGCGATCGCGGCTCAGTGAGAGGAGGTGGCCGGGCTGGAGTCCACGCTGGCCTTTATACAGAAGCGATCGCGGCTCAGTGAGAGGAGGTGGCCGGGCCGGAGACCAGGCTGGCCTTTATACAGAAGCGATCGCGGCTCAGTGAGAGGAGGTGGCCGGGCCGGAGACCAGGCTGGCCTTCACAGAGCAGCGATCGTGGCTCAGTGAAAGGAGGTGGCCGGGTCAGAGATCACACTGGCCACCTGCTTCAATTCCAACAGGCAGTCTCACTCATAGAGGAGTGACTGCCTGTTCACACGGACTGATCATCGCTGTGGCTGCAGAAACTGAATGATGAATGATAAGCGAATTATCATCCGTCATTCAGCTGCTGCGAACATGTCGGCCGCTCTCACACGTGCGCTCTTACCATGGCGTTGTGAACGTCGCTCTAATCACGATATAACGCTCCCATTGATTTCAATAGGCCCTCACAGACGTGCACGAACGCAGCGTTTTCGAACACCGTGATTTCCGAGCGCTGTCGGCTTTATTTTTCTGGGTTTTCGCACTTTTTAAACGCACCTCATCACCCATTAGAATGATGGCGTGCGGAAAAAAAATCACTGCCGAATGCACTAACCTGCATGCGGTTTAACCACAGCGTTAAGTGTGAGAGTGGCTTAAATGTAATGATCAGCAGATTCCCAAAATCCCATAAGGATCTCAAAGATTACCGTCCCATGTAAAAGGGCTCTTAGACATGCGGATTTTGGCGCAGTTTTTTCTGTGCAGCGGCACGCTCCAGCTCTAGTTCTACAACTGTGGATTAATTAAATCAAAGTCCAAATGGATAAGCGGAATCTTCTGTTTGTGGCGATTCCACACGGAGGACAATGTAACACTGCGCTGCGCTCCAGCTTCAGCTGCCGCTTTACATAAAGGAACAGATAAAGAAAAACAGATCCAGCAGCCATCCGTGCGTTTACCTTCTGCTGCTTGACAATGGCGCTGCGCGGCTGACACCTGTGTTATAGCGGATGTGATAACTAGGGGCTGCATTATCCTCGTGGACGCCTCTGGCGCTGCGGACGGCTCTCCACGTATTCGCACTCACTGGCCAACCATTTGTCTTAGGCCGCCTTCACGCCCTGGGAAAATCACGCGAGAGCGAGTAAAGACGCGAAGTTATGAGTCCCGCGCGTTTCAGTGGTTTCATTCCCATTTGCGATGTTTTCACTCATGCGATGCTGTGAGATTTGGACATCGCTGCCTGCCATGACTTCCTGCGTTTCTCTGTGCAATCTCCATTTTACCGCATCGCAACGCACGAACTTGCGTTTTTCGTGAGATACGTGTTTAATAGAGATGAGCGAGCACGCTCGGATACAGCAGTTACTGTCCGCCGCCTGCCGCTCACCCCTGTCACCCCTCCGCTCGGACTAGTAAGCAGTTACTTGAGAAGAGCGATGCTCGCTCATCTCTGTGTGAACGCACCCCAACGCACCAGCGTATTTACACGCCTGACCCCCGCATCCCCCGTGTGAACGCGCTCCGACGCACCGGCGTATTTCACCAGGTTTCTGCCATGTTTAATAATCGCCTGCGGTACGCGATGGCCGTCGGTATTGGGATACATACCCGCCGTGCGCCCCCAGCCTGACACTGTGCAGCCACTAGCCCCCGCCGGCCGCACCGTGTGCACGGCGCCCTCTGCCCGCCATCCTCTCAGCATGCACCGCCTGTAGACGGCTCCAGAGGCCGCCGGGCCCCCGCCTCACAGAGCGGCCACAGCCCCGCAGCGGACCGCCGTGTCCCGTCCTCCCAGCAGGCCGCTCCGCCATTGTGGCGCCTCAGGGCGGTAGAGCCAGTATGACGGCCGCGCTGCCCGCCGCTCCCCTCCCGCTCCCCTGGCGGTCGCCATCACTCCCCGCACGGTACCTGGTTCCTGGTGCCCGGCCTGTTTCTTCTCAGCACTGCAGCCCCCTCCGCCATGACCATAGTGATACTAGGAGCTCCACAGAATACGCCTAGCTGCAGAGCTCCGTCTCCAGAGGAGGAGGCGCCATGGCTGCTTGTCCGGCCCCTTCCCTCACAGCGGCGGCGGGGGGGACGCGGCTCCTCCAGGCAGCCTGGAACGGGAGCGGCTGCCGGGGGTCAGGGGGTCGAAGAGATACCGGCCCGCCGGGGGTCAGGGGGCCGACGGGATACCGGCCCGCCGGGGGTCAGGGGGCCGACGGGATACCGGCCCGCCGGGGGTCAGGGGGCCGACGGGATACCGGCCCGCCGGGGGTCAGGGGGCCGACGGGATGCTGGCCTGCCGGGGGTCAGGGGGCTGCACACAGCCAACAAGATACCGGCCCCTCAGGGGTTTAGGGGGCCGCACACAGGCCAGCATGATATCGGCCACTCGGGGCCACACACAGACCAACATAATATCGGCCACTCGGGGCCGCACACAGGCCAACATAATATCGGCCACTCGGGGCCGCACACAGGCCAACAAGGTATTGGCCACTCGGGGCCGCACACAGGCCAACATAATATTGGCCACTCGGGGGGGGCGCTCACAGGCCAACAAGGTATTGGCCACTCGGGCCGCACACAGGCCAACAAGGTATCGGCCACTCGGGGCCGCACACAGGCCAACATGATATCGGCTACTCGGGGGGGCGCTCACAGGCCAACAAGGTATTGGCCACTCGGGGCCACACACATGCCAACATGATATCGGCCACTCCCCGGCCAACGCGATATCTGGCAGCGGGTTGTGAGGCGGCCGCATCGCTGGCCGGGGTTTATTCATTGCATCTATTTGCAATAGGAAAAATTAAATATCTCTTGTAAGGCCGCCGGGGCAGCTGGGTCACACATGCAGAATCCGGCAGCGTAATCAGTCCCTGACCGTGGCCAGCAACCCCGCATACCCATCCTGCACTGCAGATGGTCCGGCCGTCGCACATGCGTAGTACAGATTTCCCTGTGCCGTCGCTAGGCGATGATGTGCGTCCTGCGACCTTTCTGCAATGTTATTTGTGGATAGATTCAGTGGTAGCCATCTCCGCGAGGCACATCGAAAAATGGAGCATGCTGCGATTTTTTTAATTTATTTTTTTCCTCTACGAGCGGAAATCGCAAATGACTTCCACTCGTGTGCATGAAAAATCACTTTGCCGTAGCATGCTATGGAGGGTATTTGCTGCAGAGTCTGAGGCCAGACGTCCGCCATGGATTCTGCTATTCAAACCCGCCCGTGTGCAGCGCCCTCACTGCCAGTGCCATGCAATGTGGTTCTCAGCCATTTACAGCAGTGCGGTTTATTTCAGTGCAGGTTTTGTGTAGCGTCGCAACACACAAAACATGCAAGAAACTGACCCATCTACATGCAACCTAAGGCCGGCTTCATACGGGCAAGAAATTTGTGCGAGATTCGTGTGTTGCGAGATACACAAATTCTCCGTCTCTCAGTATCACTGCCAGAGTAAAATTTCCGTGTGTATACGCCCACTGCAAATCATGGCTTATGTTACCATGTGAGTCTTGTGCGTCTCACAATGCGCAGAACTTGCATGATTCCCCCCCCCCCCCAGATTTCTGTGCGTTGTGCGATGCACGGGGAAATAGCCCAGTGTTTATATTGAGAGCGCTTAGATGTGCGACTGTTCTCCGGCAGTGATGAGAGATAAGAATTGCAGCATGTCCTATCTGAACAATTCTGATGAAAATCACCCAGTCTTCCCTATGGGAGCAAAAAAAAAAATCGCATTGTGCTCGCACATATATGCAAGTGATTGGACGATTTTCATGCACGTGAAAAACACAAGTGCTGCGATGCGAGGTCAATGCAATTTTCTCATAAAACGCATCACACTTGCATAAGAATCGCGGGTTTTGCACGTGCAGCATCGGTCCAAGTTACTCAGACCAACACTGCGCCTCGCAGGTAAACGCACACAAACAACATTTCAGACCCATCTTCAAGATGCACAAAAATAGAAGCCCTTGTCTGCGATGTATGGATGGCAGCCATTTTTCTCTCGCAGCGATGATGTGAGATTAAGAGATCGCAGCACGTCAATTTATTGCATCTTTGACCTCATCTGGAGTGATTTTTGCTGCCAGGTGGTCCAAATATGCCTCCGGGAGTGTGGGGAGGGTGATGTCTTGAAGGTACGCAGTTAGTAGCTCTGATGATGTACTTTGTGGTTGGGAATATAGTTTGGCCCAAAACTGCCTGAATTCAGATATTATAGTCAAGGGGTTTGCCATGACTGTGCCGTGTTTTGTTACCATGTTATGCGTACCGCATAGTGAAAGCAATAAAATCCATGGCAGAATGGACGGGTTTTTTCACTCTGCGCCCCCAAAATTGATAGAAGCTCTACATCGTGTTTACAGTGAACATATATATATATAACTCATGGCCGCATATATATATATATAACTCATGGCCGCATATAGCTAAATTGACAGAAAAAAAATATTTGAGTTGAAAGAAGAACCTCAAAAATCATCGCATCCTTAGGTCTCAAACGAGGCTGCGTGCTTAAGGGGATAACAATTGTTATTGGAAATAGCAGACTTAATTGTTCTTTACTGATGCAGTAATTCCAACTGATTACATAGCAGGTTGAGCCGAATTTTTCTGTGGCCCCTATTGGTAATAGCAGGCTTAGTAACTTTTAGCTGCTACAGTAACTCAAACAAAGTTTGCTTTGCGCCCTCTAGTGGCTACTATTTATAACAGCTGGCTCAATAACTTGTATTTAACACAGTAAATTAAACAATGCTGGTTTTGCACCCTCTTGTGGCCTTTGCTGGTAAGAGCGGATTCTAAGACTCATGGCAGAGGGCGTGGAACCAAGACCAAATCGCAAACTTGCGCTGGGTAATGGCGAAGATGCGTGAACACCAAAAGGACATATACCTGCGCTTCATCGACTACAGCAAAGCTTTTCACTGTGTAGAACATGACAAGCTGTGGAAACGCCTAAAGCAAATGAGAATATCAGAGCATCTGGAAGAATGGATAAGATCACTTTATGAGAACCAAGAAGCTGCAGACAAGACTGCCTTTGGTAAAACTGAAATCAGGTAAGGCGCCCAACAAGGCTGCATTCTATCCCCAGCCCTGTGCAACTTGTATGCCGACCTGATCATGAGGCGATGAATCCCCAATTGGAGTTAAAATTGGTGTAAGAAACATAAACAATGTTCGATATGCTGATGACACAACTCTTGAATACCTAATCCGAAGAGTCAAAGAAGAAAGTGAGCAATGTTGTACCACACATAACAATCCACAAGGAAGAAATTGAATCAGTCAAAGATTTCACTTTCCTTGGATCCAAGATCGACCACAGTGGCGAATCTGCTAAAGAACACAATACATGAGAGAGTTCTTTTCTCAGGATTAATCCTAGGTTAATGATTTTATTGCACACACACTGCCTTCAGCTTGTACTAAGCAAGCCTCTTTGAAAAATTCATTGTCCATCTGCGATAACTCGCAATCAAAGCACAATTTTTGGAAATTCCAAAATAAAAGTAAATCTATTTCTATTTATCATAGAACTATTAAATCTGTCTTATCTAAACTTATTTCTAAACAAAATGGCTTGGATACAAGCTGTGATACAGGTGGGCATGGAGGTTCTAGTACCCTGTTGTACCGCCTCTAGCTTGGGTACAAGATGTGATACAGGCAGGAATGGAAGCTCTAGTACCCTGTTGTTCCTCCTCTAGCTTACGGGATGTGATACAGGCGGGCATGGAGGCTCTAGTACCCTGTTGTTCCTCCTCTAGCTTACGAGATGTGATACGGGGAGCATGGAGGCTCTAGTACCCTGTTGAGCCACTTGTAGCTTGGATACAAGATGTGATACAAGCAGGAATGGAAGCTCTAGTAATCTGTTGGCCCACCTCTAGCTTGGATACAAAGATGTGATACTGGTGGGCATGGAGGTTCTAGTACCATGTTGGGCCATTATGCAGAAAAACGATGGACGATGAGCTGAACGCTCAACGTTCAGTGTTAATAGCAGCCGTTCAGTACTAAACGGCTGCTATGTTAAGTCAATGGAGAAGGGGGCAGGGGGCGTGAGGAGAGAAATCTGCAGCCGCCCCGCTGTGAGCCAACGATACTAGCTCCTGTGCAGCAGCATGGGAGCAAGTGTGTGTGGGGACGAATGTTGGGCATCATTTGCCCGACATGCGTCCCGTCTAAATGGGGCTTTCCTGGGGTGTGAAGCCTGTTCCTGTCCTTATCTCCTAACATAAACATTTGCTAGCTGTGGCTTAGCAGGCTATAGTACATTAGAGACACACTAGGGGGATATGACAGTCTGTTTGAAGCCTACTTGAAGGCTCTTTTCAATACTCAGCTTTCCTAGATGCTGAAAAGCATTTAACCCTTCCACTCACAAGCTACACAGCAGTGTTGCAAAACCATGTGGAACTAAGGTAGCCGCAACATACTGCATGGGCTACATACTGAATAGGCTAACATAACAATGGACGCTGAGACAGACACACACAGAATGTCTGACAGGCTACAGCCTCAATGGTGCAATGGTGGTTGATCTCAATTTAGATCACTTCCAAGGGGGCGTGGCTTGGTGAGGCTCCGGAGCAGACGCTTGAGCTCACGCTCCATTGTAATACTGACTCCCAGCGACTTCAAAGCGACCGAGGAGAGATGGAAAACAGCCAAAAACCTCAGTAAGCATCCCTGGCACCCGGTGATGCCAAGAAGAAAAAACACCAGAGGGAAGCCGGCGAGATTAGAGGACTTTTTCCCCGCACGTGTTACCTCAACTGTCATGGCGCCGGAGAAGCTTGCAGAGAGCGGAGAACAGATGAAGGAGAAGCTGTCCACCCGGAGCGCTGCAGCGGCAGGGGAGCCGTCGGCACACAGCGTTCAGCTGGACTTCTCCCCCGGGAGCGCTGTCTCACCTGTCAGGGCACCGGAGAAGCAAACAGAGAGCGGTGAGCAGACGGAGGGGGGACTGATTACCCGGAGCGCTGCAGCGGCAGGAGAGCCGTCGGCACATAGCGCTGAGCAGGACTTCCCCCCCCGGGAGCGCTGTCTTACCTGTCAGGGCACCGGAGAAGCCAACAGAGAGCGGTGAGCAGACGGAGGGGGGATTGATCACCCGGAGCACTGCAGCGGCAGGAGAGCTGTTGGCACACAGCGCTGAGCAGGACTTCTCCCCCGGGAGCGCTGTCTTACCTGTCAGGGCACCGGAGAAGCAGACAGAGTGCAGAGAGCAGACGGAGGGGGGACTGTTCACCCGGAGCACTGCAGCGGCAGGAGAGCTGTCGGCACACAGCGTTCGTCAGGACTTCTCCCCCGAGCGCGCTACCTCATCTGTCATGGCACCGGAGGAGCTGGCAGAGAGCGGGAAGCAGACGGAGGAGAGACAAACTACTCGGAGAGCTGCAGCGGCAGGTGAGCCACCGGCACATAACGCTCCACACAAGGTCACATCAGTGAGCTTAAAATCACATCCAGGGTATCAAACACTGAGCTCACGGGGAGAGGGGGGAATCACTAAAGGGGACAAAAAGCATAAAATGGCGTCAGACATGCGGCCATTACCCTCCCCCCCCTCCTCGCCCACTGACAGTCCAGAAAAACAAAGGCAGAAAATGTCGGACGACCCCTGCCTAACCAATTCCCTCTCACAGAATGAAACTGCCAACTCCCAGAGAGAAAACAGCTTAGCTGACCTCTCAGCATCCAACAAACCTGCATCGGAGCTGTATATTAAGGAGATCGTTATGGCGCTTCGCAACACTATTCAGCTAGATATAAAAAATATAACTTCCTATGTTGATTCATCAGTTAAAGAAGTTAATACCCGCATAGAGAAAACTGAGACAAAAATGGGAGAACTGGTGAAATCCCACAATTCCCTAATAGACGCCCATTACGACCTAGAGGCAAACGTAACCAGACTACAGCAAAAACTAACTGATCTCGAGGACAGGAATCGCCGTAATAATGTCAAGATAAGAGGGGTCTCAGAAAAAGTAACCAATACGGAGATTATGAGTTTTGTGACACGATTTCTCCGCAAAATTCTACCGGAGGTCCCAGAGCAGGAGTTAAAAATCGATAGAGCTCATAGGCTCCCTCTTCCAAAATTCCTTAAGGAAAACACTCCGAGAGACATTATTATACGCATTCACCACTTCAGCACCAAGGAAGCTCTGATGACCGCCGTTAGGAGGTTGAAAGTACTTCCAAGCCCCTACTCAGAGCTTCGCATCTTTATTGATTTATCACAGGCCACAATGGAGGCAAGGAAGGGATTCGCCAAGATAACAGCAGCTCTCAGGGAGGCTAATGTCCCTTACAGGTGGGGCTTTCCTACAAAATTGATCGTTTCCAGAGCAAACACCACACACGTCCTCCTAAACCCCACCTCTGCTGCCGAGATGTTAAAATCCTGGGGTTTAAAGTGCCAAGATCAAACTACAACAACTCAGGGCAGAGGCGATATACGCAACATCGATATCCGCGCCAAGAAGTATGCTACCTAACTGTACCACGAACTGTATTTTGAGTCCTAGGAAAAGAGACTGTTCCCTTTACCTCGCTTAAAACTAAGCATATAGGAGTCTTCTCACCGCAAGAGACTTATCCCCCCCAAATGGAAACGCAGACGCAAGCTTGTGCAACACTTTGGTCAAAACCGTACCCTCGCTACAACAATTCTTCTGGGCACAACCACTTTGCCCGCTTTGGAGCGATGTTGGGTTGGTGGTTTATATGTTGTGCATCAACCGTTATTCAAAGAGTAGAATACCACCATCGTTTTGGGTTGACCTCAAAAGTTAGGCTACCTTATAATGTTGATATGCATATTGTTCTTATATGTTTTGGTAGTTTTTGTTTTCCGGCAGTGTCGCACAGGTTTCTTCATCCTCAGTCCCACCTCAGCAGAAGCAATCTCAAGGGAAAATGTCAATCAAAATGATGTCACAGAACGCCAACGGCCTGAACACTCCCTTTAAAAGAAACGCAGTATGGAAGGAGGCCTGCCGTATCGGCTCGGATGTAGTATGTATACAGGAGACGCACCTATTAGACACAGATAGTCACAGAATGTCACATAAAAAATTTCCTCAGATCATACATGCATGCGCGACAAAGAAACAAGCAGGAGTATTAATTGCATTTAAAGAGTCGGCCCAGTTTAAAATTGATTCACAAATCTGCGACTCAAAGGGGAGATACATAATCCTGAGTGGATCCCTAAAAAACACACATCTCACCATAGTGAATGTGTATGTCTCGAACTCAAAGCAGATAAGTTTTTTAAATAAACTGCAAAAAAAAATAAAACGTGTAGTAAGAGGCGCACTAATTGTTAATGGGGACTTCAACCTGGCCCCGGATAGACAATTGGACACCTCATCCCGTGAAACCAGAGGAAGCAGATCCCTAAACGGATGGATTAGAGGAGCAGCATTATATGACACCTTTAGGTGTCTTAATGCATCATCAAAAGAATACTCTTTCTTCTCGTCCCGACATAGATCCTTTTCCCGCATCGATCTTAGTCTGGTGGATAAGTCACTCATTGGCTCGGTGGTCGAGGCAAATGTGGGAACAATAACGTGGTCGGACCATGCTCCGATAACGACATCCCTAGCATTTGGGATAAACCGTCAGACAAATAAAACATGGAGGAATAATACTTTTTTAATGAAACTTCCCAAAATCCAAAAAGAAATACATGATGAAATAAAATCTTACTTTACATCAAACGTTACGCCAGATATTAGCCCTGAGGTTCTATGGCTGGCCCATAAAGCCTACATGAGAGGTATTTTCATCAAAATAGGGGCCAAGTACAAAAGAGAAAAACTAAAAAATACAGACACATTAATGCAAAAAATCCAAACTCTAGAAAAACAACTACAAACCAAAGCTACCCAGGAATTATATTCTGAGCTATTCACTACTAGATTAGAACTACGTAAGGTGCTACAAGGAGATTTTGATAAAGAGATCACCTCCCACCGGGCTAACATTTACTCTTCAACCAACAAGCCAACAAAATGGATGGCTAATAGGGTCAAAAGAAAAGTAATCAAGGCCTCTATCCCATATGTTTGGAACTCCCAAAAAAAAGAACACAAAATAACCCACCCCGATCAAATATTGGAAACATTCCGATCATATTATAGCAGTTTATATAATCTAAAGGAGGACCCGCTAATTCCCCACCCCACAGAAGAGAGTATTGGGAAATTCCTGAATAAAATAGACCTTCCACAAATAGACAAATCTTTATCAAACACCTTGGAAAGCCCAATTACAACTCCAGAACTACTGGAGACAATCCTCTCTATGAGAAGCCAGAAAGCCCCAGGGCCAGACGGCTTCTCATCCGAATATTATAAATTGTTTGCAGACAGTCTTTCACCACATTTGGGGAACACCCTCAATTCAGTGATGTCTAAAGGAGTCTTCCCGGAGGAAATGCTCCAAGCCACTGTAGTGGTGCTGCCTAAACAGGGTAAAGAACCAAACGATCCTGCAAATTTCAGGCCAATTTCTCTGCTTAACACAGATACTAAGATTTACGCAAAGATATTGGCCAACAGACTGCTCAGCGTTCTCCCAGATGTGGTGCACTCTGACCAGGCGGGATTTGTGAAGGGGCGGCAGGCTTCGGACGGCGCGAGGAGGCTTCTTAACCTTATCCACTCTACAGAAATCTCAGGCACACCGGCAATCATGCTGGCCTTAGACGCAGAAAAAGCGTTCGATAGGGTCCATTGGGGGTACGCATTTCAAACTTTGGCGAAATTCGGCCTCGGGGAGGGAGGGATTCGCGCCGTCTGGGCCCTGTACTCCTGCCCGTCTGCTAGAGTTTTAATTGATGGGGTAATGTCGGACAAGTTTGTAATATCCAACAGCACCCGTCAGGGATGCCCGCTTTCCCCCATACTATACATTCTAATGGTGGAACCGCTGGCGGAGGTGATTAGATCCTCTCCAGAGATAAAGGGTATCTCACACAGCTTTCGCCAGCATAAGATCGGCTTATTTGCGGACGACATCGTCCTCACTATGTCCTCCCCTCTGGCTTCCCTGAGAGCAGCGTACCATATTCTACATCAATACTCTAAGGTCTCATATTATAAATTAAACATTAACAAATCAAAGATACTGGGACTCAACGTTGCAAAAGATCTAAAGCGGGCCCTTCAGGCAGAATTTTCATTTGAATGGGGTTCCGAGGGCATCCCATACCTTGGCACAACGATAACAGCAAACACCAATAATCTTGAGACTGCAAACTTCGTACCACTCATGAGAACAATTCAAAAAGAGTTAGATTACCTCTCGGGGATTAACCTCTCTTGGCTAGGGAAAATAATGACGTATAAGATGAAAATCCTTCCAAAAATGTTGTATTTATTTAGAGTTTTACCGATCCCGACCTCAAATAACACCCTCAAAAAATTACAACGTCAGTTAACAGACTTTATCTGGCCCGGAGGTAGACCGCGCATAGCCCTCCCCATCCTGTCTCTCCACCGCAGAAAGGGTGGCGCTGACATACCCGACATAAAGAGTTACTTTAAAGCAACAATTTTGAATCAAACTAGAAACTGGGTAAGAGGGGACGGAGCCATGGCGTGGGTGGGCATGGAAACCTCCTGCATTAATCCCCCTAAAGGGAACTTACTATTATTAGCGGCATCTCTTGCGACATCGCGTGCCCATCCCGACCTAAAAATAATATTAAAAGACCCCTCTCCAATGGTAGTGGCTTCCATGGAGGTCTGGAAGGAATTTTCCAAAAAAGCAACGACACAGGATCTCTGCAAAAAACCAGACCTCCCACTGGAAATATTAAACATATTCATACCGGACATAAATGTGGAACCTTGGAGGCAAAAGGGCATTAAAACAGTGGATATGCTTGTCACTAAAAAGGGATTGAAATCATTTACAAACGTGTGCGCAGAATTTAAATTAACGGACAGTGACATGTTCAAATACGCAAGAGTGTCGGCCTTCTTAAAGAAAAACCCCATATACAACGCTAAAATCTCCAGACTTGTCTTAGGGAAAATTACGACTCCTCCTATAAAAGGTAAATCTGATACTAGATATTTTTATGACATACTAACCGACAATACCTCCCTACAAAAAAAGTCCCATATTCTTAATTGGGAAAAAGAATTAAAGGAGATGTCCCGAGGCAGCAAGTGGGGTTATACACTTCTGTATGGCCATAATAATGCACTTTGTAATATACATTGTGCATTAATTATGAGCCATACAGAAGTTATAAAAAGTTTTTTACTTACCTGCTCCGTTGCTAGCGTCCTGGTCTCCATGGTGCCGACTAATTTTTGGCCTCCGATGGCCAAATTAGCCGCGCTTGCGCAGTCCGGGTCTTCTGCTGTTCTCTATGGGGCTCCGTGTAGCTCCGTGTAGCTCCGCCCCGTCACGTGCCGATTCCAGCCAATCAGGAGGCTGGAATCGGCAGTGGACCGCACAGAAGAGCTGCGGTCCACGGAGGAAGAGGCCATCTTCAGCGGTGAGTAGAGAAGTCACCGGAGCGCCGGGATTCAGGTAAGCGCTGTGCGGGTGGTTTTTTTAACCCCTGCATCGGGGTTGTCTCGCGCCGAACGGGGGGGGGGTTTAAAAAAAAAAAAACCCGTTTCGGCGCGGGACATCTCCTTTAAAGGGGAAAATACCGACAGAAGCATGGGAATCAGCATATAAAATAGCGTGCGGCTCCACCAAAGGAATGGGTATTTTAGAAACACAGATTAAAATCAACTTGAGGTGGTACTTCACGCCTAGTCTATTGGCCTCGAGATTCCATCACAGTAATGACCAATGTTGGAGAGAATGTGGCCAAAAAGGTACACTCACCCACATCTTTTGGTCATGCGCCAAATTAAACAATTACTGGACCCCAGTATTGAATCTTCTTGACAAAACACTGAACATCCGTGTAGACAGGTTACCAAAAATGATCTTACTCTTAATCGACTTAAACAAACACCCCCCAAACATCAGATATCTATTGGCCCACGCTCTGATGACGGCTAAGGCAATTATAGCTAGACGCTGGAAATCCCCTACCCCTCCCTCCTATAACGAATTTATAGACCGGATGGCGGAACAACAACTATTTGAAAAATGGTTGGCATTAAGAGATGGCTCTCTAAAGAAATACAAGGAGGTCTGGGGACTATGGAAAACAACATAATCTAAGACTGTGCGATCTGCCAAATGTTATGTTTAATTTCTGTTTTGTCATTCAAGAAGTTACCAAAAGTACATACTTAATGCAGATAATTTACCTAAGCTTAGTTACACATCGTGTGATTATTATTTCAACTTCTCGCAACCTGGGGCTCCAGGTTCCTTTCCCCTTCCCCCTCTCCCGCCCCCCCTGTACCTTCCCCCCTCCCCCCCCCACCTTTGCCTTCTCACAAATAATAGGATAAGCGCCTTTGTGTAATATGTTATTTAGCACCTCATTTTATTGCAATTTTATTACTTGTACAATGTATGTTATTCAAATGTCAATAAAAATTTAATAAATAAAAAAAAAAAATTTAGATCACTTCCAACGCCCATCCCTGTTGCCTAGTAAGAGGAATTCAAGGGGGAAGGATGTCAGCGCAACTTTCCTAGTGTCCTGAACGGCAGCTGATTGATACTGGACAGCTGGGGGGACACTTTATCCATCTCTTTATCTAACAGTGCCCCCTCTCAGACTGTCGTAATAGGGTGGAATCTCTTGGTCAACAAGCTCTACACAAGAGGAAGAAGAGATCACTGCACACAAGGAGCCTCCGAGAGCCTTTTATAGGCCAAGGGGGAACCACTTTTAGGGCCTCTGGTGGCAAGATCGTTCATCTAATCATGCCACAGCTCTAATCATTTGCATATCAGCCTGAGATGGAACTGCATGCTGAGTTTTAAAGCAAAACGACAACTTTGGGATTTTTTTTTTTACAAAGAGTGTATGTGCTTCGCCCCTCCATTGCCACCAACATCTTTAAAAACCCCGTAACTTACAGGTAGCCAGTGCCTAGATGGCTCTAGAGGGACAGTTTTCCTCCATCTGCAGGAGAACTATTTTGCATACCCATGTTATTATGGTTGGCATACGAGGAATGATGAGGTTGTGAAAAGGTTCTTTTTTAGCAAAACAGCTGAATTGAAGGAATTTAAAGGCAGAAATGTAGAGCACATATCTATGGGAAAACAGGAACCGAAAATGTCAACCATACGAAAACAAAAAGGTAATGTGAGGAGAAGCAAATGGCATAAATCATAAACAGAATGGTTCAGCGAAAGAGAAAAATCTCCATACCGAGCTAGTCAGTAGAGAAGATAAGATGTGGCAGACCCCAGTTGTGGCTACCTTTTATTGGTTAACTAAAACCATAATGACAAACACTATTTAGGTCCCATCATCAAGCAGGGCTTAAAGAGGGTTTGTCATCACAGCAACTTATTTAATAGCCCCTAAGGTGGCAGGGAGAGGGGGTCAGGGGTCAGGAATAGTTGCCGGCGGACTACCGTCTCCGGTCTCCTCAAATCAGCCATGTCTACGATAGGCCTCAGGACTAAATCCTGCGTAGGTCCCCTTTCGATACATAGCAGCACACCGGAGAAACAAAACTTTGTTGTTTATTAACCATATCTTATCACCATCTTTCAGGCGCTACCGTCCGCAGTGAATGGAGGTGCAGGGTCTTCACACGGAGGTAGGCATTCAGCTGTGATTACGCAGCTATTGCAATGGCTCAAGTATCTTGGATAGAGCTCTTCAGCTGTCAGTCACTGGCAAAAACAATCAGCCAGTTTCCACAGGAGTAGCTTCTTTACTCTCTAAACTCTGTCTCGGTTGTGGCCCGTTTCATCAGTGCATTACAGCGCTTTGAAACACACGTACTCTTCACTTGACGCTCTCTTTTCAACACGACCAATATACAAAGCACCTCAATTGCTCCTCTAATGTGAGTTCACCCTGCATCTCGCACCTCCACTTTCAGCAACTCGGGCGAAACAGTAGAAGTAGAGCTCAGGATGAGGAACATGGGGATGTAATCTGTAGACTATAAAGAAGGGTGATGTCCTGGAGGATTTACTGGAAGGGTTGCCATATGAGAACTCTTGCAATGGAAGGAGCAAGACTCAGTCATCATAGTGCGAGGACACGAAGTGACATAGGTAACCCTCCAGAGTTTGGGTAACTCGTTCAACCTGCCTATTGCAGCGTGAATGGTAAGCCAAGGAAAAGCCAAGTCTGACCTCCAGTAAGCTGCACAAAACTCTCTATAATCTTGATGTGATTTTCACATCCCTGCTGGATACAATATGCAGCGGTAAGTCATGCACCAGGCAGATGTGCTCAATGAAGAGATGAGCAGTAGAAGTTAAATCAGTTATAGATCAGTTAGAGCAGGAGTGCACAACGTTTTCTGAACCATGCTGAACCACTCTCAAGGGTCGCAAGGGCACTCTCATCCGAGACATTTGTGGCATATCCTAAGTATATGCTATAATAAATCGGAGTAAGTTCCACTTTCAGGACTCCCACCTTTTGGGGAAAGGGTGCTCAACCCCCTCCAACACTTCAAAGTAGAGGAGACAATGCATGTGGCTCTCTCAATTATAGATGATGGATGTCGAAATAACAGCCTGGCATTTCATAAGTCCTATAAATTACAATGGAGAGAGCTACCTGCATATACAATGCCTCTAACTCATATACTCATTTTTGGATTTCCAAACGGGTCGAGAGACATTATTCTCCTGATATATAGGACCTAGACATGGTTATGCAGTTCACCCTTAGTTCTAGTCCATTCCAGTTGCCTTGATTTGTGCGACTCCTCTTCACCATGATGTAGAAGGTATGTCAGCAACCACGCATAATAATTCTGTGTCCAAAGGATTGTGGCTGCACCGAATAGCATTGTGGGCAGCACTTTGTGCACCCCTGAGTTACAGAAATGAAGTGTGCCATCTTTTAAAACTGGTCCACTACCACCCAGATAGCAAGACAGCAAGCATAACAGGGAAGGTTGGTGATGAAGTCCATTGCAATATGCTGCCAAGGGACATCTGGAACAGGCAATGATAAAAGAAGACTTTGAGAGGACCTGTCCTTGGCAGAGGCCTAGTATGTGCTGATAACCTCATGACCATCTTTTGATATAACATAGGAGATATAAGAGTTTTGATATTCAAGGGTGGTTTCAAGTAACAAAACCACAGAAGAATTTGGGAATATAAATTGATAACAACCTTTGACGCGCTGAATACTGGGTTAAATTATTCCCCAGGATTTATGCGTGAATGGGAAGTGTGAGATATTTATTGCACAGATAAGACCCCCATCAACAGTAATTCAGGGACCATAAACTTTCACTCCCTTATCAGTGTTTAGCTAAAAATGTTTGTGCACCTCTTGTAGCATTTCTAGCCTGCCCGACCTCCCCCCCCCCCCAACAGTAATTTAGGGACCATAAAACTTTCACTCCGCTATCAGTGCCTAGACAAAAAAAGTTTGTTTGCTGTTGCAGAATTCCTTTTAAGTGCGAACCAATCACATCCATATCTGTGCCTTGTCATAAGTATGTATGTTATAAGTGTGTATAAATATCCATGCCTCTTCAGATCCAATCCATTAAGCCTGAAGAAGAACCCTGCGTTGGTTCGGAAGCTCGCTATTATTACATCATGTATTTTTGTTAGCCATTAAAAGGTATCATATCTACAAGATTACGTGGTTTCTCTTGCTGAGAACAATCACATTTGACAGAGTGGGTCACCAGTAGTGACGAAAGATCAATTCCTTGGTTTTTCGTATTCCCAAATGACCTGCCACTTTGGAGTCGTGCCCCCAATACAGAATCCTTTTCCATATGTCCACTAGGACAAAAATCTTGCCAGGAGGAATCTCTTTTAAATGATGAGGTGCCATAGAGAAAATCTGAGAGGGGTCAATGATGTGCTGAGGTTCCACTAGCAGAATGACAGCATCCGTCTTGTTGGTTTTATCAGCTGGTCGCAAGTGCAGAATAAAAGTGGGCAAAAAAGGGCCCACCTTGCCTGATGAGGGCATTAGCTCCTAGATTAAATGTCTTGGAAACATGTTGATGATGAAGAAACAATGCAGAAGAGAAGGCCCACTTGATTTCCTGGAAAGCCTCTTCTGCCTGCTGAGACAAATCTTTGGCATTCTCACTCTTCTTTATGAGAGCTGAGATGGGTCCTGTGAGCAAAGAAAAGTAGGGGATGAGTTGACCATAAGAGTTGGCAAACCCAAGGAGTTATTGATTCATTTTAAAGGGGTTGTCCAATTGTAAACCATTGATACCCTATCCTTAGGATAGGTCACCAGTAGTAGATCAGAGGGCTCCGCTGCCCAGAATTGTCAGTAAGCAGCTGTTCTCCAGGCTATTGTGCTCATGCACTGAATTGATTTGTGCAGAAAGAAGGCAACTCTATTCTCATTGCAGTACTACAGGCAAAGTTACTACTTACTTCAATGGAAACTTTGCTTGTAATACCAAGCCAGGCCACTGCAGTGATAATGGGGCTGTCTGCTTTCTGCAGAAATCAGCTCAATTCACAAAGGCACCATCATGGCAAACACCTGATCAGCAGGGGTCATAGGTGGCAGACCACTGATGATCTATTATTAATGACCTATCCTGTGAATAGGCTACTAATGGTTTACAACTGTACAAGCCCTTTAAGGCCCTGTGGATGAGGTCAGCTGAGAACAGCAGACAGGTTTTTGGAAAACCATCCGAAGACAACAATCAAAGACAATGTACCCCAATAACAGCCAGACGTTTTTTTCAAACAGGCATTTCTCAAGTTTGGCAAAGAGGTCATTTCAGAGACAAACTAGAGTAGAAAAGGTGTGTCAGTGTAACAGAGTGACGGTGTGGCTGTTTAATTTGTCTATCAAGTAGACTCGTTTTTAACCCCTTAATGACATGGCCTATTTTGGCGTTGAGGACCAAGTGATTTTTTCGTATTTTTCCATCTCCATTTTTCAAAAGCCATAACTTTTTTATTTTTCCGTGGGCGCGGCCGTATAAGGGCTTGTTTTTTGCGTGGCGAGCTGTAGTTTTTATCGGTGCCACTTTTGGGTACGTAGACAATATCGTAAAATTTTAAAAAAATTTTTTTATGATAACATGGAGATAAACCGCATCAATTCTGCCATAGATTTCTTTTTCTTTTTTTTACAGCGTTAATCATGCAGCATAAATGACACACAAAATTTTTTCTGCGGGTCGGTACAGTTACAACGATACCAAAATTGTTATATTTTTTTAGGTTTTTACTAGAGATGAGCGAACGTGTTCTTCCGAGCTTGATATTCGTGCGAATATTAGGGTGTTCGGGATGTTCGTTATTCGTAACGAACACCATACGGTGTTCTGGTTATTTTCACTTCCTTCCCTGAGACGTTAGCGCGCTTTTCTGGCCAATTGAAAGACAGGGAAGGCATTACAACTTCCCCCTGTGACGTTCAAGCCCTATACCACCCCCCCTGCTGTGAGTGGCTGGGAAGATCAGGTGTCACCCGAACATAAAAGTCGGCCCCTCCCGCGGTTCGCCTCAGATGCCGTGTGATTTAGATGAGGGACAGTGCTGTTTGTACCGGAGCTGCTGTAGGGAAAGAATTGGTAGTTAGTGTAGGCTTCAAGACCCCCCAAAGGTCCTTATTAGGGCCACTGATAGCTGTGTGTTGGCTGCTGTTAGCAGTGGCAATTTTTTTTTTCTCAAAATCGCCTCTGCAGACCGTTGCACCTGTCATTAGGGACAGAAGTGCTGCATAGGCAGGGAGAGTGTTAGGAGTGAGTGTAGCCTTCAAGAACCTCAACGGTCCTTTCTAGGGCCATATTTATCCGTGTGCAGTACTGTCCAGGCTGCTGTTAGCTGTGCTGCATTTTTTTTTGCTTCTCAAAATCGCTTCTGCAGAGCATTGCACCCTCCATTGATACTGCAGGGAAAGAATTGTATAGGCAGGGCCACAACACAGTTATTATTCATTGAATATATGCAGTGCTGCCTTTTGCTTGTAAAACAAGTGAAAATAATTCTATTTGTCCGGCCTCTGTCCGTCCTAAGGGCGGTGGACACGTGTCGGCTGCGTGTGACACCTTTAAAAATCATACGCACCCAGCTACGTTTTACTCCTGGCTTCGCCATTTGCTTTCCTTAATTGGGAAAAAAAATACCTGCTCTGCCACAGTTAATAACTCTGCTACCCTCACGTTCTGTGACACATTAGCAGGGACACAGCACAGTTATTAAACTTCTCATGTTCATAGAATATACGCAGTGCTGCCTTTTGGTGCCAAAAAACGGAAAATAATTCTATTTGTCCGGCCTCTGTCCGTCCTAAGGGCGGTGGACACGTGTCGGCTGCGTGTGACACCTTTAAAAATCATACGCACCCAGCTACGTTTTGCTCCTGGCTTCGCCATTTGCTTTCCTTAATTGGGAAAAAAAATACCTGCTCTGCCACAGTTAATAACTCTGCTACCCTCACGTTCTGTGACACATTAGCAGGGACACAGCACAGTTATTAAACTTCTCATGTTCATAGAATATACGCAGTGCTGCCTTTTGGTGCCAAAAAACGGAAAATAATTCTATTTGTCCGGCCTCTGTCCGTACTAAGGGCGGTGGACACGTGTCGGCTGCGTGTGACACCTTTAAAAATCATACGCACCCAGCTACGTTTTACTCCTGGCTTCGCCATTTGCTTTCCTTAATTGGGAAAAAAAATACCTGCTCTGCCACAGTTAATAACTCTGCTACCCTCACGTTCTGTGACACATTAGCAGGAAAACAGCACAGTTATTAAACTTAGATTATTCATTCACTAGAGGCAGTGGGGCCTTTCGTTTTCAAAAACGGGAAAAAATTATATTTGGCCTGCAGTCTTGCGCCAATTTATTTCCTGCCTGTGAAATCAAATCACTGGTAATACAGCATGCTGAGGGGTAGGGGTAGGCCTAGAGGACGTGGACGCGGCCGAGGACGCGGAGGGCCAAGTCAGGGTGTGGGCACAGGCCAAGCTCCTGATCCAGGTGTGTCGCAGCCGACTGCTGCGCGATTAGGAGAGAGGCACGTTTCTGGCGTCCCCACATTCATCGCCCAATTAATGGGTCCACGCGGGAGACGGTTATTAGAAAATGAGCAGTGTGAGCAGGTCCTGTCCTGGATGGCAGAAAGTGCTTCGAGCAACCTATCGTCTACCCGCAGTTCTGCGCCGTCCACTGCTGCCAATCCGAATCCTCTGTCTGCTGCTCCTCCTTCCTCCCAGCCTCCTCACTCCACTACAATAACACCTGCTCAGGAGCGGGAGCACTCCCAGGAACTGTTCTCGGGCCCCTGCTTAGATTGGGCAGCAGCGGTTCCTCTCCCACCAGAGGAGTTTATCGTCACTGATGCCCAACCATTCGAAAGTTCCCGGGGTCCGGGGAAAGAGGCTGGGGACTTCCGCCAACTGTCTTAACAACTTTCTGTGGGTGAGGAGGACGATGACGATCAGACACAGTTGTCTTGCAGTGAGGTAGTAGTAAGGGCAGTAAGTCCGAGGGAGCAGCGCACAGAGGATTCGGAGGAAGAGCAGCAGGACGATGAGGTGACTGACCCCACCTGGTGTGCAACGCTTACTCAGGAGGACAGGTCTTCAGAGGGGTAGTCAAGGGCATCAGCAGGGCAGGTTGCAAGAGGCAGTGCGGTGGCCAGGGGTAGAGGCAGGGCCAGACCGAATAATCCACCAAGTGTTTCCCAAAGCGCCCCCTCGCGCCATGCCACCCTGCAGAGGCCGAGGTGCTCTAAGGTCTGGCAGTTTTTCACAGAGACGCCTGACGACCGACGAACAGTGGTGTGCAACCTTTGTCGCGCAAAGCTCAGCCGGGGAGCCAACACCAACAGCCTCACCACCACCACCATGCGCAGACATATGATGGCCAAGCACCCCGCAAGGTGGGACGAAGGCCGTTCAGCGCCTCCGGTTTGCACCCCTGCCTCTCCCCCTGTGCCCCAACCTGCCACTGAGATGCAACCCCCCTCTCAGGACACAGGCACTACCGTCTCCTGGCCTGCACCCACACCCTCACCTCCGCTGTCCTCGGCCCCATCCAGCAGTGTAGTTCAGCGCACCGTCCAGCCGTCGCTTGCGCAACTGTTGGAGCGCAAGCGCAAGTACGCCGCCACGCACCCGCACGCTCAAACGTTAACCGTCCGCATAGCAAAATTCATCAGCCTTGAGATGCTGCCGTATAGGGTTGTGGAAACGGAGTCCTTCAAAAGTATCATGGAGGCGGCGGCCCCGTGCTACTCAGTTCCCAGTCGCCACTACTTTTCCCGATGTGCCGTCCCAGCCCTGCACGACCACATCTCCCGCAACATTGTACGCGCCCTCACCAACGCGGTTACTGCCACGGTCCACTTAACTACGGACACGTGGACAAGCACAGGCGGGCAGGGCCACTACATCTCCCTGACGGCACATTGGGTGAATTTAGTGGAGGCTGGGACAGAGTCAGAGCCTGGGACCGCTCACGTCCTACCCACCCCCAGAATTGCGGGCCCCAGCTCGGTGGTGGTATCTGCGGAGGTGTATGCTTCCTCCACTAAAGCACCCTCCTCCTCCTCCTCCTCCTCCTCTGTCTCGCAATCAAGATGTGTTAGCAGCAGCATGTCGCCAGCAGTCGGTGTCGCGCGGTGTGGCAGCACAGCGGTGGGCAAGCGTCAGCAGGCCGTGCTGAAACTACTCAGCTTAGGCGATAAGAGGCACACAGCCCACAAACTGCTGCAGGGTCTGACACAGCAGACCGACCGCTGGCTTGCGCCGCTGAGCCTCCAACCGGGCATGGTCGTGTGTGACAACGGCCGTAACCTGGTGGCGGCTCTGCAGCTCGGCAGCCTCACGCACGTGCCATGCCTGGCCCACGTCTTTAATTTGGTGGTTCAGCGCTTTCTGAAAAGCTACCCACGCTTGTCAGACCTGCTCGTAAAGGCGCGCCGGCTCTGCGCACATTTCCGCAAGTCCCACACGGACGCTGCCACCCTGCGCACCCTGCAACATCACTTTAAGCTGCCAGTGCACCGACTGCTGTGCGACGTGCCCACACGGTGGAACTCTACGCTCCACATGTTGGCCAGGCTCTATGAACAACGTAGAGCTATAGTCGAATACCAACTCCAACATGGGCGGCGCAGTGGGAGTCAGCCTCCTCAATTCCTTTCAGAAGAGTGGGCCTGGTTGGCAGACATCTGCCATGTCCTTGGTAATTTTGAGGAGTCTACCCAGGTGGTGAGCGGCGATGCTACAATCATTAGCGTCACCATTCCTCTGCTATGCATCTTGAGAAATTCCCTGCAAACCATAAAGGCAGCTGCTTTGCGCTCGGAAACGGGGGCGGGGGAAGACAGTATGCCGCTGGATAGTCAGGGCACCCTCCTGTCTATTTCTCAGCGCGTACAGGAGGAGGAGGAGCATGAGGAGGATGAGGAGGAGGGGAAAGAGACAGCTTGGGCCGCTGCTGACGGTACACCGGCTGATTGCCTGTCATCCTTTCAGCGTGTATGGCCTGAGGAGGAGGAGGAGGAGGAGGAGGAGGATCCTGAAAGTGATCTTCCTAGTGACGACAGCCATGTGTTGCGTACAGGTACCCTGGCACACATGGCTGACTTCATGTTAGGATGCCTTTCTCGTGACCCACGCGTTGCACGCATTCTGGCCACGACGGATTACTGGGTGTACACACTGCTCGATCCACGGTATAAGGAGAACCTGCCCACTCTGATTCCCGAAGAGGAAAGGGGTTCGAGAGTGTTGCTATACCACAGGACCCTTGCGGACAAGCTGATGGTAAAATTCCCAGCCGACAGCGCTAGTGGCAGAAGGCGCAGTACCGAGGGCAAGGTAGCAGGGGATGTGCGTAGATCGAGCAGCATGTACATCCCAGGCAGTGCAACAGTCTTTAAGGGCCTGGCCAGCTTTATGGCTCCCCACCAAGACTGTGTCACCGCTCCCCAGTCACGGCTGAGTCGGCGGGAGCACTGTAAAAGGATGGTGAGGGAGTACGTAGCGGATCGCACGACCATCCTTGGTGACGCCTCTGCCCCCTACAACTACTGGGTGTCGAAGCTGGACACGTGGCCTGAACTAGCGCTGTATGCCCTGGAGGTGCTTGCTTGTCCTGCGGCTAGCGTCTTGTCGGAGAGGGTGTTTAGTGCGGCTGGGGGAATCATCACAGATAAGCGTAGCCGCTTGTCAACCGACAGTGCCGACAGGCTAACACTCATCAAGATGAACAAAGGCTGGATTTCGCCAGACTTCTGTTCTCCACCAGCGGACAGCAGCGATATGTAAGCAATACGTAGGCTGCACCCGCGGATGGAAGCTACGTTCTCTCTCACCATCCAAAACGGGGACATTTCTGCTTCATCAATCTGTGTCTAATATTCCTCCTCCTCCTCCTGCTCCTCCTCCTGAAACCTCACGTAATCACGCTGAACGGGCAATTTTTCTTAGGGCCACAAGGCTCACTCAAATAATTTTTCTGAACAATTTTTATAAGTTTCAATGCGCTTAAAAGCGTTGGAACTTTAACTTGAACCAATTTTTCGTTACACTGGGCTGCCTCCAGGCCTAGTTACCACTTAAGCCACATTAACCAAAGCGGTTAATGGGTTTCACCTGCCCTCTTGGCTGGCCATGGCCAATTTTTGGGATGTAGATTAGTACTGTTGATACAGCAATTTTTGTGGGCCCTCGCCTACAGTGTAATCAAATTAATTTTTAGCCCACCTGCATTACAGCTGACGTTACCTCAGCTGTGTTGGGCAATGCAATGGGATATTTTTATGTACCGCCGGTGGGTTCCAGGGAGCCACCCATGCTGTAGGTGCACACGGAGTGTAACCTACATGTGTCCACTTGTAAAGAACCACGGTCAGACTGGGGCATGCAGTGTGGGCCGAAGCCCACCTGTATTACGCACGACATTACTACCTCAGCTATGTTGGGCAATGCAATGGGATATTTCTATGTACCGCCGGTGGCTTCCTGGCACCCACCCAGGCAGTGGGTCCACAGGGAGTTTAACCTACATGTGTCCACTTGTAAAGAACCCCGGTCAGACTGGGGCATGCAGTGTGGGCCGAAGCCCACCTGTATTACGCACAACATTACTACCTCAGCTGTGTTGGGCAATGCAATGGGATATTTCTATGTACCGCCGGTGGCTTCCTGGCACCCACCCATGCTGTGGGTCCACAGGGAATTATAAATGCATCTGTTTCCACTTATAAAGAAACCCAGTCTGACTGGGGCATGCAGTGTGGGCCGAAACCCACCTGCATTAACCCTTTCCAGTCCACTGTGTGACCTGTGAAGACATTAGGGTTTAAGGCTGTACAGCTCCGTTGTTGGTAGACGTCCGTCGGGGTTCTCTTACTGTATATTGCCAGCCTCTCTGCTGTCGGAGCCTATCCTACGTGTCAGCTCATGCAGTACTGGCTTTAGCCAGCATATAGCGCCGTTGTATAACGGCAGAAAAAGAGTAAGCCCCCTAGGAAAACCATATACAAATTGGATTGGAAAGGGTTAAGCACAACATTACTACCTCAGCTGTGTTGGGCAATGCAATGGGATATTTCTATGTACCGCCGGTGGCTTCCTGGCACCCACCCATGCTGTAGGTGCACACGGAGTTTTTACTACATCTGTACACTTATAAAGAACCCCAGTCAGACTGGGGCATGCAGTGTGGGCCGAAGCCCACCTGCATTAAGCACGACATTACTACCTCAGCTGTGTTGGGCAATGCAATGGGATATTTCTGTGTACCGCTGGTGGGTTCCAGGGAGCCACCCATGCTGTGGGTCGACAGGGACTTCACAATAGGGAGTTGTACCTGCCTGTGTCTATGAATTAAAAAGCCCGGTCTGACTGGGGCATGCAGACACCTTGACAGAATGAATAGTGTGTGGCACATAGGTTCCCCATTGCTATGCCCACGTGTGCAGCTCCTGATGGCGGTGGCACAGGATTCTATTTCTCATTGCTTCTGTACAGCATTGTGGGCTATCGCTCCGCCACTTTTAAAGAGGATCGCTGCCTAGCCGTGCCAACCTCTGCAGTGTGTGCCTGCGGTCCCTCGTCATGGCAGACGCAATTCTAAATAGACATGAGCGTGGTGTGGCATGAGGGCAGCTGAAGGCTGCCCAGGGACACTTTGGTGTGCGCTGTGGGGGGGAGGGGGTGCGGTTGGGCAGCATGTAACCCAGGAGAAGTGTCAGTGGAGTGTCATGCAGGCAGTGATTGTGCTTTGTTGGAGGTAGTGTGGTGCTTAGCAAAGGTATGCCATGCTAATGAGGGCTTTTCAGAAGTAAAAGTTGTTGGGAGGGGGGGGGGGGGCACTCTTGCCGGTATTGTGGCTTAATAGTGGGACCTGGGAACTTGAGATGTAGCCCCTCGCCTGCCCTATCCGTTTCTTTGTCATTCCCATCACTTTCTTGAATTGCCCAGATTTTCACACATGAAAACCTTAGCGAGCATCGGCGAAATATAAAAATGCTCTGGTCGCCCATTGACTTCAATGGGGTTCGTTGTTCGAAACGAACCCTCGAGCATCGCGGGAAGTTCGTTCCGAATAACGAACACCCGAACATTTTGGTGTTCGCTCATCTCTAGTTTTTACACTTTTTTGCAATAAAAACCCCTTTTTTTTGGAAATCTTTTTTTTTTCTCTATAGCTGCATTCAAAGTCCTGTAACTTTTTTTTTTTAATGTACGGAGCTCTATGAGGGCTTATTTTTTGCGAGGCGAGCTGTAGTTTTTATTGGTACCATTTTGGTGAATGTACGGCTTTTTTGATCACTTTTATTGCACTTTTTGGGAGGCAAAATGCTAAAAATTAGCATTTTGCCTCTGTTTTTTAGCTTTTTTTTTTACGCTTTTTGTCGTACAAAATGAAAAGTGTGTTCAACTTTTTGTACACGTCATTACGGACGCGTCAATACCAAATATGTGGGGTTTTCACTTTTTTCCCCTTTTTTTATGCTAATATTAGAAAAAGCATAAAAAAGGGGGTTTTTTACATTTTTTTTTACATTTTTCTTTTTTTTACATTTTTCTTTTCTTCTTTTTACACTATTTGAGTCCCTCTGAGGGACTTGCAGCAGTATGCCTATGATCGCTGTGATAAGGCATGGCAGAGCTACTGCTCTCCCATGCCTTATCGTCTATACAGCAATTATAGGCACAGGCAATACAGGATGCCAGTGTCTGGCATCCTGTTGCCATGGCGACAGGCCGGGCTCTCGCGATGACATCGCGAAAGCCGGGCGGAGACACAGAAGGATCGCGATCCCTCTGTGAACTCTTTCCCTGCCGCGATCTACTTAGATCGCGGCAGGGAAGGGGTTAACAGCAGGGCGGCGCATCTCTGATGCCCCCCCGCTGTTGCAGCGGGACGCCGGCTGTGAGTGACAGCCGGCTCCCGCTGCGGGATAGCACGGGATCTTATGTGATCCCGCGCTATCCCCAGGACGTACCGGTACGTCCTGTTGCGGGAAGTACCAGGCTCCCAGGACGTAACGGTACGTCCTGGAGCGGGAAGGGGTTAATAGTCAGACTTACAGCGGCCTCTACTGGGGAAAGTATTATATGTTGACGATTGATATGTAGAGATGAGCGAGCACCAAAATGCTCGAGTGCTCATTACTCGAGTTGAACTTTCAGTGATGCTCGAGAGTTCGTTTCGAGTAACGAATCCCATTGAAGTCAATGGGCGACTCCAGCATTTTTGTATATGACAGGTGCTCCGCTAAGGTTTTCATTTGTAAAAATCTTAGCAAATCACCAAAGTCATGTAAAAAACACAGAAATGGATAGGGCAGGCGAGGAGCAACATGCAGGGCTGCATTTCGGGCTCCGAGGTCTCACTATTAAGCCACAATAGTGGCAAGAGTGAGACCCCCCCCCCCCCCCCGCACTGTCAGCATAAAGCTGTAACAGCTGTGGCAGAGAAGAACGATGTTAGCCCATTGAATTCAATGGGCTGCCGGTGAGCGCGGGATGAATTTTCGGGAAGGGCTTAAAAATATAAGCCCTTACCTGAAAAAGAAAGATTTTAGTGTAAAAAAGAATAAAAATGCAGGCATTCTCTTCAATGGAGCCGCTGCTGCTGCCGGCGACTCCATTGAAGACAATGGTCCGCTGGCACACCTGAATTCTTTTTCAGGGAAGGGCTTTACATATAAGCTATTCCCTGGAAATGAATTAAAAGTGATTTAAAAAACAAAAAAAATAGATACTCACCTCCCTTCAGCTGCCAGGGCACAGCCACGTCTTATTCTGCTGTCCCCTGCACTGTGGTGCTGAACTGCTGATCTATCACCAGCCAGGGATTTAAAATCCCCGCCCGCTGAATGAGCTGCCTCTGATTGGTCACAGCCTCACCAATCAGAGGCAGCTCTCACTCACACCCATTCATGAATTCATGAATGGGTGAGTGCTGCCTCTGATTGGTCCCTGTGCAGAGTCAATCAGAGGCAGCACTCACTCACCCCTTCATGAATTCATGAATGGGTGTAAGTGAGAGCTGCCTCTGATTGGTGAGGCTGTGACCAATCAGAGGCAGTTCATTCAGCAGGCAGGGAGTTTAAATCCCAGGCTGCTGAATACTACTCAGTGCAGTTCAGAAGAACTGCCGGCCAGACGCGGCTGAACTCCGGATGCAGCGGAAAGGTGAGTATACATTTTTGTTTTATTTTTACACATTTAAGGATGATTTTCAGGTAAGGGCTTATATTTTTAAGCCCTTCCCGAAAATTCATCCCGCACTCGCCGGCAGCCCATTGCTTTCAATGGAGCCGGCTGTATTGCCGGCTCCATTGAATTCAATGGTCCGTGCTCGTTTAATCGAGACGAGTACCACGTGGTGCCCGTCTCGAGTAACGAGCATCTCGAGCACCCTAATACTGGAACGAGCATCAAGCTCGGACGCGTATGCTCGCTCATCTCTATTGATATGCTGTTTTGGTCTCAGGTCTGTAGACGTAAGTGACGTTTAGCTGGGCTGCGCAGACAGAAGTCAGTCATTGTGTGCTGTGAGGAGACGCAAGGCACAACTTGAAGCTTCTGGGCTCCAATGTGAAATCTGTAACAGGGCCCCCATCTATGATGCTTTATTCATAATGCTGGGCTCTCTATATGGAGAAGATTGTTCCTTACGGGCTCCGCTACGGCTCCTGGGCCCGGGTGCAACTGCATCCTCTGCATCCCCTATAGTTACGCCCCTGCTTGTAGCTGTGGTTCCCTGTTTCAGGCCCCAGGACGGAGCAGGTGTTTCTGGTACCTGGAAGCACTCGGGAGAGGAGACAAGATGACAACCGGTCTATGACTGGAAAGGCGAAAATTAAGTAAATTCAGTTGCGACACAGACTTGTGAACTTACTTCGCTTGCACAAAACCGTTACTCCTCAGTTGTCTATTGGGACCGGGCCAGCCAGGCTGCGATTAAAACTGATCTTTGTTCTTGCGAATCAATTCCAGTTGCCGTTAAGAAACACGTTTAAGAACTATTGCCCCTTGCTGCGAGGAGACTGTTCATGTCTTTGTTTATTGAAAATAAAAGTTCTTGGCAAAAGTTAATATGGCAAATTTCTGTCCACCCACCTCAAGCCACTGAGTGCACCCCTACAGCCATGCCAGTATTTTGCTATAAGGCCACCAGTAGATCTCTTTTAATTGAAAACGTAAGATGAGCTGTTCCCTAACCGGCAGTATGCCTCGACATGTCCCCTATTCCCCATCTGTCCTGTTCAACTGAGAGCCCCTTCTACCTCCCTGCCATCGACCCAGGGTTCCCCCATATCAGCACACGTCACTTTAAAGGTAAAACCATTGCACTTATTTAGAACATGTTCAAACCACAAGAGTACAACTCAGATGTGGCTTGCATGTTTCCCAGTGGTACATAGTTGTTAATCATAGCATACCTAACCTATTTCCTGCTTCCCTTAATTCTCTACGTCTCTGAATCAGAAGTGGTATGTTGTATTAACTCATAATGTTCAACAGGTAAGTTTTATACACAGTATTACCAATAAAGAGACAGGATGGCTTAAAATCATTACAAAAGATCAGTTTTGGGTTTTAAACATCTAGGGAAATGTACATCTAATATTAAAGGGGTTGAAGCACAATGGAGTAAATGGAGTCCTGGCTGCGCATGCACTCCATTCATTTCAATGGGGTCAAGAAAGATAGCCTAGTGGGTGCCGCTCGGCGGTGAGACCTCTACCGATCAGCAAGCAATCCCCTATCCTCCTATTTCTTCTGGTCCTGAGGAGGAATGCGAAGTAATAGATATACTGGATGCTAAAAAAAAAATAAAAAGAGACTGTACTAGCTGGTGGACTGGAATGGTTTTGGTCCGAAGAGAGGTTTAGGAAACCTGCAGAGAATATTAATGCCCGGGCTCTATAACGTTTGTGCTCCTGGGACCTGTGGTTCAGTTGGGTTTTCAGGATCACACTGTTGCAGGTGTGGTTGAGTTGGCTGGTTGATGGTGTGGAGTTCTCTAGACGGCCAGTCACCACCCGTCTGCTTCATATAATTACCGGCCCCTCTTACTAGAGGGTGCTGGTCTTTTATCCATCTGTCTCATTCGCTCTCAGAACCCTGGTGCTTGGTGTCATCCATGTTCTGCTTTGATGTATTGGGTTCTTGGTGGAATGCCCTGCTTGTTGGTGGGAACAGTTACCTGTTTAAGGTGTATGTCCCTTGTCTGTGCGTGTGAACAGTGTCCTGTGTATATGTTATATTCCATCTATGGCAAGCCAGGCCCCTAGGTTCCAGCATGGGGCCATCGTCCTTATTGGGACAATCATCCCCCTGGTAGGCAGGACTTCTGGAGTTTGAGTTGTCTTGTTGGAGTCGGAGCTCACGAGACAATGAGGACCCTTGTCGTGGGCTCGTGAGCTTAAGTATCTTGGCCAAATTGCTAACTAATTCCTCATATTTATTAGTTATTTTATCTGCTGATTTGTGTTGGTATTGTTAGTAAGTTTTGGCATTTGTTGTTGTTTGTTTGTTTGCAAATTTGTATTTGTCATAGCATTTCAGTACAAATTGCTGTTGTTGGTATCTGTTGTTTGTGTTGTTGTGTATGCATGTTCTCTCTCCCTGTGTGAACACAACCTTACGCTTGTCATGGACTTGGTGAACGTAAGGGTATGTCCAGCCCATCTTTGAGTTGCATTCGTGTAGGCCGTTGTTCCCATAATCTGCATGGATGTAACATAATGACCAGCCTTCTATTTTCATTTGTCCTGAGCATGGTGCGTTTTACGCTCAGGGTGAGCGTAACCGGCTCTTCTCAAGAAGTTTCATCTGCATTCTGGACTAAAAAATTGAGCTTGTAACAGGGAGATACTGTTATGGCTGTTGGCCAAGGATCTATCACATTAGAGGGGTTGTCCAACTTCTAGCGTTTTTGCTGCAGGGTGCAGACAGCTCCGTACATAGCGGAATGGGCTAGGTTGGTACTGTAGGCTGATTCCCATTCACTTCAATAGGCTATGTAGCTGTCTGCTTCCTGCTGCAAAACAGCTAGATAACGCTTTTAAAAATTTTTTTAACCCCTTAATGACACAGCCTCTTTTTTTTTTTCCATTTTTGTTTTTTCCTCCCCCATTTAAAAAAATCGTAACTCCTTCATTTATCCATCGATATCACTGTATGAAGGCTTGTTTTTTGCGGGACGAGATGCATTTTTCAGTGATACTATTTAAAGTACCATAGAATGTACTGAAAAACTTTTTAAAAATTCTAAGTGCAGTAAAATGAAAAAAAAATGACATTCCGCCATCTTTCAGTGCGTCTTGTTTCAACGGCGCACAAACTGCAACAAAAATGACATGATAACTTTATTCTATGGGTCAGTACGATTACTACCATACCAAACTTGTATAGTTTTTTTTTACTGTAGTACTCAAAGACATTTAATTTTTTTCAATTATTTTCTGCTGCCATCTTCTGCGCACAATAACTTTTTTTATTTTTCCGTCAACGTAATTGAGCGAGGGCTCATTTTTTGCGGGAAGTTCTGTAGTTTCCGATAGTACCAATTTGGAATACATACAACTTTTTGATCGCTTTTTATTGCGTTTTTTCTGGGAAATAGGGTAACTGAAAAAGTGCATTTTTGGCGTTCTTTATTTTTTTTTTTTCGGACAACATTCACAGTGTGGGGTAAATAATGTGCTACTTTGATAGATCGGACTTTTACTGACGCGGCAATACCAGATATGTATTTTTCTTTTATGATTTTGATTTTTTTTTATTAAACAAATGGCAAAAGGGGGGTGATTTAAACTTTTCTTACTTTTTTTTTTATAATTCATAAAACTTTATTGATCTTTTTTTTTACTTTTCCTTTAAGTCCTCCTGGGGGACTACAACATGCGATGCTTTGATTGCTCCTGCTGTATGACGTAATGCTATAGCATGACACCTGCACGGCTCCCCTGATCTCAACGCTGAGCCGTACATGACCCCAAAACATCGCTTGGGGGATTTAAATGCCGCTGTCAGAACTGACGGCGGCATTTAAAGGGTTAATAGCCACGCTCGCAGTATCCCGCTCCCTGAAGACAGGCTCGGTATGAAGAACAGAGCTGTCCAGCTGCGTTCTCCATACCCCGCACGGAGCGCTCGGCTGTATAATAGCCGGGCACACTGAGCAGAGAACAGCTGGATGCAGAAGACAAGCGGGGCCACCCCGCTTGTCTTCTGCATCCTCCGCTCGGAGCACTCGACTGTATAACAGCCGGGCGCTGCGAGCGAGGAACAGCTAGATGCAGAAGACAAGCGGGGCCACCCCGGTAGTCTTCTGCATCCTCCGTTCAGAGCGCTCGTCTGTATAACAGCGGGCGCTCGGCGCAGGGAACAGCTGGAGCGCAACGTGATCGCTTAACGTCAGAGCGATCATCTTGCGCTGTAAATGACACAACGATTATTGCCCAAAAGTAGCTCGTAAGACATCTTTTGAGCGATAATCGTTGTGTCTAGATTGGCCTTTAGATGCCCATTTTCCTAGAGGTTTGAATCCCAAGTGCGATCTTCTGTAATGATGTTTATCCATCCTGTCTCCTTATTGGTAATACTGTGTATTCTTATCTGCTTTGCATAAAGAGTAGAGATGAGCGAACACGTTCGGCTCCGCCCCTTTTTCGCCCGAACACCGAACTTTGCGAACACTTCAGTGTTCGGGCGAAAAAGTTCGGGGGCCGCCGTGGCAGCGCGGGGGGGTGCGGCGGGGAGTGGGGGGGAGAGGGAGAGAGAGAGGGCTCCCCCCTGTTCCCCGCTACTGCCGCCCGCGCCGCCGCGCATCTCCCCGCCCCCCGGCGGCACCCGGACACTTACGCGCGAACACTGCAGTGTTCGGCAAAGCCGGTGTCCGGGTGCAGATGTGTCCGTAACGGACACGTTCGCTCATCCCTAATAAAGAGCTAATTCACCATACCACACCTGATGATTCACAGAGGTAGACATGCAAGGGAAGCAGGAAAGAGGTCAGATATGCTGTCATTAACCCATTAAGGACCGCCCCTGTTTTTTCAGTTTTGTTTTTTCCTCCTCACTTTAAATAAACTCATAACTCTTAATTATCCATCGCTGTCGCTGTCTGAAGGCTTGTTGCTTTTATGGGACAAGTTGTATTTTTCACTGGTGCTATTTAATGCACCATATACTGAAAAACTTTTACAAATCGCTGTAGAGTGAAATGGAAAAAAAAACACAATTTCACCATTTTTGGGCAGGTCTTGTTTTTACGGTAGTAGGGAGATAATAACTTTATTCTATGGGTGAGTACGAATACACCGATACCAAATTTAGGGCTTATTTACATGAGCCTATATCGGCCAGCGTTTTCACAGTGCAGGAGAAGAGCCAGCTAGACGCGGCTGAGCCCCCGCAGTTGTAGGGATGAATATAGATTTTATTTCATTTTTTACACATTATTGGATTGATTTTTCAGGGAAGGGCTTATATTTTAAGCTCTTCCCCGAAAATCACTGCATCGCTTGCCGCAGCCCATTGCTTTCAGTGGGAGAACATGGCTCTCCTCTGCCACAGCTGTGACAGAGGTTAGCGATCTTCCCTATATATTCTCAATGAGGTCGGCGCTGCTGCGGCTGGCCCCATTGAGCGCAAGGTGAAACCCCTTGCCGCATTTACATGCGTTCTGCGAACCAATGGCCTATAATTTTCGCCGCAGGCATTTTTCCACATGTAAAATTCGCACATGTGACCGCTGCTATTAAAAAGCATTGGTTCTATCTGTCAGGGTAAATTCTGCGTACAGCACCAATCAGGCCCACCCCAATGCCCTGCTGCCGGCGGTAAAGAAGAGACACCACACACGGAGGTCTGGTATAGTTCCTCACACGGGGACATGACTGCGCACTTTATTACAGATTACATGGGATCTTATACCCTTTGGTCTCATCACTAGGAATGGGTGATGGGCTCATTGGCTCAAATTCACCGCATAACCATATATGTAAAGTCCGGATTTCCGGCCTGAGACAGTGAAAGTTATATACGTAGTTGAACAGTCGTTATCTAGATATGGCGCTTCTGGGAAAACAGCCAAGTACGCGGCCTTCGTGTTCGGTTCTGTATCATCTCTGAATTTCTGGAAACATCTCTCTCAGTCTTGCAAACTTTTGGAATATCTGATGTAAGGCGACATATAAGTTTTTCTCATTTTAGCATTGAATAGAACTTGCATACAGGTATAAAAGCATAAAGAACATATGGCAATATGTACATATACCCTCACATATCTAGAGCAAATTTTTAGCCGTGCGGAAAAACGCCCCTTAAAACGCCCGTGTGACTGAGCCCTCATAGGTGTCAGAATGATAGATACCCCCAGAAATGACCCCATTTTAATAATTACACCCCTTAATGTATACACTGAGGGGGGTCAGGAGGATTTTGACTACACCGTTTCTTTTCAGGAATTAATGCAATTTAGAAGAGAAAAAATAAAATATCATATCTTTGCAAAATGTCATTTTAAAGACATATATTTTTTTCTATAGTGCCCATGAAAATGAGGATTTACACCACAAATTGGATACCCTCCTTTGTCCTGTGTTCATAAACCTACCCATTGTGGCCCTAATATTATATCTGGATGCACAACAGGGCCCAAACTGAAAGGAGCAGCCGGTGGCTTTCAGAACAGACATTTTGCTTGAAGGTGTTTTAAGCCCCATTGCCCACTTGTAGAACCCCCACAAATGACCACATTTTGAAAACTAGACCCCTTAAGAATTCATATAGGGGTGTACTGCATATTTTGGCCCCACAGTTCTTGAATAAATCTAAGCAAAGCAGAAGGAAAAAATTACGATTTTCATTTTTTTGGCAATTGTGTCATTTAAAAATTTTTTTTTACAGAACACATATAAATGAAGACTTGCACCTCGAAATGGATCCCCCCGTTTGTCCCGTGTTCAGAGACATATCCATTGTGGCCCTAATATTATGTCTGTATGCACAACGGGGCCCAAAATGAAAGTAGCAGCCGGTGGCCCCATTGCCCACTTGTAGAGCCCTTAAGCGGCCAAAACGATGGAGAACCCCCACCAATGACCCCATTTTGAAAACTAGACCCCTTAACGAATCCATCTAGGGGCGTCCTGCGTATTTTGACCCCACAGTTTATGAAAAAATCTAAACAAAGCAGAAGGAAAAAAATTATGATTTTCATTTCTTTTGCAATTGTGTCATTTTAAGAACAGTTTTTTTTTGTACAGTACACACATGAATGAAGACGTGCACCCCAAAATTGATCCCCCTGTTTGTCCTGTGTTCAGAGACACACCCATTGTGGCCCTAGTGTTATGTCTGTATGCACAGCGGGGCCCAAACCAAAAAAGAGCATTAAACTTCAACTGCTTTTTAACTTTTACGTGATCATCATTATCCGTTGGATAACGGCGATCACGTGACCAGGGACCGCTCACTGCGGCCCTCGGTCACCGCTCAAGGCTCTCTGCTACAACAAGGAGATTTTAAATTACCTAGGCCCTCCACAGATTTTGCGCTTACGGCCGACATTTTGCCGACAGGCACATGCGCTGAAGTTGGGGAAAGGTCCGCAGATAAAGATCACGTTGGGGGACATTGCCAGAGGCCTTAGGTAAGTAATTTCACCTCCCCTCACAGATTGCATCCCAGACAGGAGGTAAAATTTTAGATTTTTTTAACTTTTACATGACCAGGAACCACGTACTGCGGCCTTCTATGAAATGTCAAGGCTCAAGGCTACGTTTGGTAGCCAAGAGCAGGGAGATTTTAAATGACCCTTGCAATCTGCGGCTTTTGAGCATGCGTCCGCCATTTTGGTGACGGGCGCGTGTGCAGAAGTCGAGGTAAGGTCTGCGGATAAATCCGGGGGACTTAGGTATGTAATTTCATCTCCTCTTAAGGATATGATCCATTAGAAAAGATGAACTAACTTAAATTTTTTTCTTTTTTTTAAACTTTTTTTAAACTTTTATTGGATAACAGCGATCATGTGACTGGGAACCGCATACAGTGGTCCCTAGTGACATCTCTCTGCTCCCGGCTACACATGCTAGCTGGGAGCAGAGGGATTTTAAATCTCCCGGGGCGCAAGCCCTTCTGGGCACGCGTCCGACGTATGAAGTCCGGCGTGCATGCACAGAGATCGACGTGAGGTCCTGGAAGACCAGAACGTCGCAGGACATCGTGGAGGATGGGGGTGAGTATTTTTACCTCCCCTCATGGATCCAATCCAAGAAGGAGAGCCGAAACTTTAACTTTTTTGAACTTTTCTGTGATTGCCATTATCCATTGGATAGTGGTGATTACGGGCCAGGGAAGCAGTCACCGCGGTGCCCGGTGAGATCTCCTGCCCCCCGTCTACCTTGAGTAGCGGGGAGCCAGGAGATTTCAAATACCCCGCGCCAATCTGGTCTTCTGTACATGCGTCATCATTTTTCCTAGGCGCACATGCAAGAAGATATCCAAAGTTCCTTTTTGGACCACTTCGCCGCAGGACATAACAGAGGATGGGGGTGAATAGTTTCTGTTGCCCTAATGAATCCGGTCCGTGAGGGGAGCTGAAACTCCAACTTTTTTTCACTTTTTGTTTACCTTCATGCGATTGGCATTATCCATTTCATAGCGCTGATTGCATAACCGGGGGTCAGATTTCCCGCCCCAATGACAACTCCAGGTTGTCGGCTACCTCCGGCAGCCAGCAGCATGGAGCTGTCACGTTCACAGCCCACGTGGCTTTAATCCTCAGAGCATTAAAGAGGATTAAAGCCCACTTAGCAAGGACGTAAAAAGGCAATGGGGCCATCACTAAGGGGTTAATACACCCCAGAATTGTGTTTGCCTTTTTTGCTACTGTATCACATTGTTGACTCATGTTTTGTCCATGATCTATTAGTATACCTAAGTCTTTTTCACATGTGCTGCTGCTTAGCCCAACTCTCCCATTCTGTATGTGATTTTTTTCATTTTTCTTGCCCAGATGTAGAACCTTGCATTTCTCCTTGTTAGTCGCCACCCACTGTTCAAGCTTGTTTAGATCTTTTGAATCCTCTCTTCTTCAGTGTTAGCCATCACTCCTAGCTGTGTGTTGTCAGCAAACTTGATAAGTTTCCCCTTAATTTCTTCCTCTAGATCATTTATAAAATTGCTGAACAAAACAGGGCGCAGGATCACTCAGCCAGTTGTAAATATGCCTAACAGTTGCCTTGTCAATGCCATATTTGGTCATTTTTTCAATAAAGATGGTATGAGATACTTGGTCAAATACTTAACAAAAGTCAAAGGTCTACTATATCTATTGCATTTCCCTGATCAACCCAGTCAGTGATTTTGTCCTAGAAGAAACTTAGATTTGTCTGGCATGACCTGTTTGTCTGGTTAATTATGTGTTCAAAGATCTTTCCCGATATAGAAGTCAGGCTCACAGGCCTGTAGTATCCTGGGTCCACCTTCTTCCCTTTTTGAAGATAAGGACAACATTTGCTCTTCTACTATCTTCTGGGACTTCTCTGCTTTTCCGGTTATTTTCAAAGATTACCGTGAGTGGTTTAGCAATTACCTCCGCTGCTTCCTTTAGTATCCTAGGATGTAATTCATCTACACATGGAGACTTGAATTCATTTAGGTTAGCAAAGTGTTCCCTCACCATCTCTCTGTTTGTAGATAACCTACATTCTTTATTCCCCCAATATCACAGGGAAGATCAGTTGATGTTACATCTACTTTCTGAGAGAAAACAGATACAAAATAGGAATTTTATAGTTCGGCCTTCACAATAAAATTTTTCGCCAATTCACCATTTTCATCTTTGACTTTTCTTTTGCTTTAGACATACCCCTGAAATCCTTTTTTTTACTGCTTCTGGCTTTTATTGCAAGCCTCATTACTGACATTTTCTCTACAGTTTCTGCAGACCGCATTATATTCTTCTTTAGATATTCCCCCCTCTTTCCATTTGATAAACATATTTTTCTTTGTTTTTAACACGTGCAAGTTCTGTGTTCATCCATCCTGGCCTCTTTAAATGCTTTCCATTCTTCCTTCTTTTAGGGATTGTTAGTGATTGTGCTTTGAGAATCTCATTTCACAATATTTCCCAATTTTCTTGGGAAACACCCAGCCATTGGATTCTTCCTACCCTCTTTCTGAGTAAATTAAAATCTGCCTTTCTGAAATTCAGCCTTGACGTTTGAGCCTTCTCAGGTCTTCCTCTCCTTGTTATCCAAAATTTAAGGATATCATGATCACTGCCTCCTAAGGTCCTTCGTCAACCCTTTCCTCCCTGTTGATAAGAATTAGGTCCAAGATAGCAGATCCCCTTGTTTTCTCTTCTAACTTTAGGGTGCCTACCCACTAGCGTTTTTTTACTGCGAAATTCGCAGCGTTTTTTTTTTTTCCTGCAGGGGTCTTTGGGCTATGGGACATGTAAAGCTAAAATCGCGATTTTGCGCAACCGCGATTTTAACATTACAAGTCCCATAGACCCCTGCAGGAAAAAAAAAACGCTGCGAATCTCGCAGTGAAAAAAAACGCCAGTGGGTAGGCACCCTTAGATAAAGTTGTCAGCAAGAGCAGATAAGAATTTGTTGGATCCATTACTTTTACCTGAGAGAGATTCCCAACAAATGTCTGGATAGTTAAAATCTCCCATAATCACTATGTCATACTTCTTTTAGAGCTTTGCCATCTGGTGTAAATGTCTCTCTGCAAAAAGGAAAAAAGATTTTTTATCTCACCTATAGCAGAGCTTTGCGGTGCTTGTAGTTTGTCTGTCCAAAGGAAAAACAACCTCAGATCTGTTGAGCCATCCGGTCCTATGGCTTGTTCATTGGCAAAAAAAGGTGTGGGAATCCAGACACATGGATAAAATTTTTCCTTTGCTTTATTTCACATCAGGCTTGCATAGTCAAGTACATGGTTTCACAGGTACATGGTTTTACAAGTACAAGAACGCGTATCGGCGTAAAGCCTTGTTCACCTCAATGTACAAAACATAAGACTGTTTATTTATAGGTTAAGAACAATCACTGCTAATACCAAATGTCTGACCGGTTAACTCCTTCATTGCTTGATGGTTGTCTGCTGGTTTCCTTCCCTCAAACCTGCAGCTCAAACCACATTCATTAATTGACTTTTACAAATTATTACTAAACCTCATGGTACTAATTAAATTGAAGTTTTTAGGCAAAGAGATTTCTTTCATGTGATATCGCAACAATATCTATCTAGCACAATTACCAACATTATGATAACATCTTTGTATGACTTTTATCATGATGGAAATAATATAACCACTGCAACATAAAGTGACATGATGTATAAGTGAGCATTTGCTTACTATAACTCATATTTATCTTTATATTATCTTTGTATAACATTTACACAACAAACGTATTGGAACCGCATGCTAATATGAAAACATTCTACTTGCGGTAACGCAATGCAAGATATTATACATAAATTGTTAATATTTTTCGAATATCATGGCTTTCATTATTGATATGATTAGATGTCACAGCCACAAAAAAAGATGCATGCAGATTGTGTGCTGGTATTAATACATCATATGAACAGATATTACTTATTTCTTTTGTTTATATATATATGTGCTATATCTTTTGTATCATGTTTATGTTGCAGATGCATAAAAATCATATGCTATTTATTATAATGTGGCTATAGTGAATGCATTATGTTTGTCTAGAAAATAAAAAAAATTACATAATAGTCGCGTTAAAAACGCATTGAAATCGCATATTACCACAATAATAGCCTTGAAAGTACATCTGGTGTAGAAAGAGTTCATGAATATCTTCTGCTTGTCCCGGTGGCCTATAGTAAATGCCTACAATGGTGTCCTTTCTGTTGTTCTCTCCTTGTATTCTTACCCAAACAGTTTCTACAGAACTACCATGCTCTGAAGGTTGAATCTCTGTGAAGATGATGCTTTCCTAACATGTAATACAACACTTATTTTATTAGGTCTGCTTCTTATAAATAGGTTGTATCCTTCAAGCCTTGTATTCCATTCTTGTGTATCATCGCACTAAGTTTCTGTGATGCCTGTGTTTTTTTAGAAAAAGTGTTTTATTATTCTATTTAATAACGCGTCGGCCCTCTTTTTGCTTGTATTACAGCGGTAACACGTCGAGGCATACTTTCCACAAGTTCTCTGTAAATCTGTGCAGGAATAGCTTGACATTCCCCATGCAACGCTGTGAGAAGAGATTGTTGTGAGGATGGGCGTGGGTGGAGGTGTCGTACCCGTCGCTCCAGTTCGTCCCACTAGTGCTCGATCGGATGAATGAATAGTTATTACAAAATAAGCAGCTTTTTATTTTACCCATGCCCTTCCCAGCATACTGTTCAGCAAACACAGTATTTGCATATTTGCTGATTTTCTACAGTGTCCAAATACGTTTGTCCATATAGTGTATGTGCTTACCCGTCTTTGTAAGGTTAAACTCATCTCTAGCAAGGAGTCCATCATATAAGTAATTCACTCCATGGTCTAGGAATACAAATCTTTGCTGACAGCACTATCGACGTAGCCAGTTGTTCACCTCTAGAATGCTGTTCCATCTTCTTATTCCATGGCCATCCACTGGGAGGATGGATGAGAAGACCACCTGAGCTCCTAGTTCCTTCATCTTCTTTTTGAGGTCTTCAAAGTCTCTGCAGATAGTTGCAAGGTCCCTTTTTGCAGTGTCATTTGTCCCTACATGTATTAGTAGGAATGGGTGGTGTTCTGTAGGACTAAAGAGTCTTGACAGCCTATCAGACACATCTTTGATTTGTGCCCCCGGAAGACAGTACCCCTCTTGTGAGGTGTCAGGTCTGTAGACAGCGGCCTCTGTTCCCCTTAGTAGGGAATCCCCCATAACCAACACTCTCCTTTTCTTCACAACAACACTTCTTTTTCTCCATCCAAGAGGACTCTGAGTGTTTACTAGACAATTCTTTGTGGGCAAAGTCATTTCTTGATGCACCTCTTCATTGTTCTCCTATGTGAGAGCATGGTACCGATTCCCGAGGAGTATGGGTGCTGACCGACTCCTGATCCTCCTGTTTCTTTGGGTCACATGCTTCCAGTCCTTTGTTTATAAAGATACACTGAACATTTCTTCTTCAGTTTCCTGAAGTGCTTTGTCAAGGAAATCCTCTTCTTTCTGCAATTGTGTTTGATTATGGACTCAGATAGCAATCAGGCTGGGAAGGACTAGGGCCATTGGTTATTGTGAAGTCCATTCTCAATGCCAATTGGTATAGAGACATTCTGGACCATGTGGCATTACCTACCCGGTGGCAATACGTTGGTACAACATGACCGAGCCCCATGTCATACAGCCGGCAGTGTTGAGGCTTGGTTTGAGGAGCAGCATGTCTGCAAACTTCATTGGCCAATCCAAAGTCCGGATCTCAGTTCCATTGAGCATCTTTGGGACTAACTAGAACACCGTATCAGTACAGGCCCAACATGCCCATCATCCCCCACATCACTATCTGAAGCTTTTCTGGAGAGATGGAGGTAAATCCCTCCAAACATCAATAGGAATTTGGTAGAAAGCAACCATAGAGGGTCACTGCAGTCATTGAGGCCAAAGGTGGCTCAACCCCGGATCCAAAAATGCAAGTAAAATCGAATCTCCTCATCTTCCATGTGCATCCCAATACTTTTGTCAACATAGCATATATGGTGGGCAGTTGTGGGTGTTGTATGGGGCGCACCTTTGGAGCCAAGCCCACTCTATACTCAATAGGTATTAGCTGTTATGGCAGCGATTGGAGCTAGCATTGATTGCTGTCGTTAATTGTTTAGATGACTGCAACACAACTGTGGAGTGCTGATGGGTTCATGTTATGGCACTCTGCCCCCCGAGCGCCAGGTGGGGTGCCCTGAACTTCCCGCACCCCACTGTCTCTGCCTACTTGCCTCGGCCCTGGCTAACCCCAGGTGGACAACTGAGCAGCGGTCCCTGCTCTGGCTAGGGACCTGGCGACTACCTAGATGGAACTAAACTAACGGGGGACAGAGTGCCGACAGAAGAGGCAGGTGGAACAGACCAACAGAACTTACAAGGCAGAATAAGGCTGGAGATGGAGCTCACAGGCAAACTGGAAGGACACTGACTAGCAACTAGAGCAGACTGAGACAGACCTGACTAGAGGCTAACAGAACCAATAACTGGCAGTGAGCTCAGGTCACTGCCAGCCTTTTAACTTAAAGCCTCTGCCCAGGGGTGGAGAGTGGGAGGAGCCAACTCTCCCACTGTTGCATATGGAAGGTGGAGGAGAGCGGGCGGACACGCCCACGCCGCTGCACGCTGGCTGCTCCACGCCGACAGCAGAGCTCCGGGACACCGGAGCCGACATTAGAGCGGTGCGCGCCGGCCGTGGGACCCAGCGCCGCCCTGCATGGTAACATTACCCCCCTCTGACGGGAAACCTCCGGGTCCCCGGAAACTCGACCAGGCTTGTCCGGAAAACGACGGTGGAACCGCCGTACCAACACGGGAGCGTGAACATCACGTGCGGCCACCCAGGAATGATCTTCTGGTCGAAAACCCTTCCAGGCCACCAAATATTGTAGGGTTCCTCGACACAGACGAGAATCCAGTATCTCCTGGACCTCGTAATCAACTTCATCCTGGACCAGGGTGGGCGGAGGGGGACCGGAGGTGCACATCACCGAAGGGACAAAAGGTTTCAATAGCGACTTATGGAATACCCTGTGAACCCTCCATGTGGCTGGCAACCCCAGCTCGTAGGCGAGTGGGTTCACCACACGTGTGATGGCAAACGGCCCCACGTAACGTGGCGCAAGCTTCAAGGACGGGACCCGCAATTTGAGATTTTTAGAAGACAGGTATACCTTCTGTCCCACCCTGTAAGGTTCAGACACAGACAGACTCTTCCCACTACGCAACTGCATACGGGCCCCCGCTGCCTCCAAGTTTCTCTGTACCTCTTTCCATACTCCCCGAAGCGTATCTGTGGCGACATCAGCTGCAGGACAGACCGACGGAGTAGGGATTGCTGTAAGGAAGCGAGGATGCTGACCGTATACACAAAAAAATGGAGACACCCCAGTGGAAGAACAAAGGTGGTTGTTTAGTGCAAACTCTGCCAACGGCAGGAACTCTGCCCACTGATGAGCCTTTTCGCTAGCAAACAACCGTAAATATTGCACTAAATCTTGGTTCTTCCGCTCAGTCTGACCATTAGTCTGCGGGTGGAACGCTGAAGAGAAGGAAAGCGACGTTCCCAGGTTTCTGCAGAATGCACGCCAAAACTGCGACACAAACTGAACCCCGCGATCAGATACAATATTTTGGGGAACCCCATGTAGGCGAATTATTTCCTTTACAAAAATCGTGGCGAATTCTTTTGCCGAAGGTAGCTTTTTTAACGCCACAAAATGTGCCATCTTTGAGAACCGGTCGACCACCACTAAGATAGGGGTGCACTTCTGGGATTCTGGTAGGTCAGTGATGAAATCTAGTGATAAGTGCGACCATGGATGGGAAGGAACCGGTAGCGGTCTCAGAGGACCCTCCGGAGGATGCTGCCGACTCTTATTGTGAGCACAGACCGAGCAACCCCTTACAAAGTTGCGGATCTCCTGAGACATGCCTGGCCACCAGAAGTGTCTGGAACAAAGCTCCAGGGTCCCCTGGAACCCTGGATGCCCGGCGAGAACCGATGAGTGAGACTTATCCATGACTCTAGGGCGTAGGGTCTCTGGCACAAACCATCTGCCCTCCGGCACCCCTGAAGGAGCGTTCTGCTGAGCATCCTGTAGTTGAGGGACGAAGTTAGACTCTACAGCTGCCACCACCACGCCGGGGCCTAAGATATTCTCGGGAGTCATGGTCTCACTATCCGGTACCCCAAAACTCCGTGACAGGGCGTCCGCCTTCACGTTCTTCTCCCCTGGGATATATGTCACGACGAAATTAAACCTGGCGAAGAACAACGCCCACCTGGCTTGACGAGCTGTGAGTCTTTTCGCATTGGCGAGATATACCAGATTCTTGTGATCAGTATATACGGTAATTGGGTGTCTAGCACCCTCAAGATAGTGTCGCCACTCTTCCAGAGCCCATTTGATAGCCAATAATTCACGGTTACGCACGTCGTAGTTGCGCTCTGCTAAATTGAACTTCCGCGAAAAGAACGCACATGGGCTATACCCAGACCTCCCACTGACTTCCTGCGACAATACTGCTCCTGTCCCCACTTCAGACGCATCTACCTCAATAAAAAAGGGTAGTCGTGCGTCCGGCTGTATTAGCATCGGGGCAGTCGTGAATGCCATTTTTAGACGGCTAAAGGCCTCAAGGGCTACAGGCGACCACTTACCCAAGTCGGCCCCCTTCTTAGTCAGGTCGGTCAGAGGTTGAGCAATAACTGAGTAATTCCTAATGAATTTGCGTTAAAAATTTGCAAAACCTAAGAACCGCTGGAGAGCCTTGAGGTTGTCTGGTCTGACCCATTGGGAGATTGCTGCTACTTTATCAGACTCCATCTGAATCTCCGTGGGTGAGATTACATAACCAAGGAAGGATACTTGTTTAGAGCCAAATGTACTGTACATTTCTCTAGCTTGACAAAAAGTTGATACTTGCGCAAACGGGTCAGGACCAACCTCAGGTGCCGCACATGGGAGTCCCAGTCACTCGAGTACACCAGAATGTCGTCATCTATCTAGATGACCAGAAATACCCCCAGGAAGTCGTGAAAGACCGCGTTCATAAAACCCTGAAACACAGCGGGGGCGTTACAAAGTCCAAAAGGCATGACAAGACATTCAAAATGTCCTAACGGGGTGTTCAACACCGTCTTCCATTCATCTCCCTCTCTAATGCGAATTAAATTATAAGCCCCCCGCAAGTCCAGTTTGGAGAACCAGTGGGCCCCTACCATCTGATTCAACAAGTCAGGAATTAGGGGCAAGGAGCACTGGTTCTTCACAGTGATTTTATTCAAGGCCCGATAATCCACACAAGGCCTTAGGGTCCTGTCCTTCTTCTCTACAAAGAAGAGACCTGCCCCGGTAGGGGACCTAGATGGCCGGATATGTCGGTTGGCCAGAGCCTCCGAGACATAGGACTTGAGGGCTTCATGCTCACGGCCTGACAAATTGAAAATGGCTCCCTTAGGGATGGGACTGTCGGGAATCAGATCAATACCACAGTCTCACTCCCTATGAGGAGGCAGAGCCTTAGACAGTTTTTTGGAGAATACATCGTGAAAGTCTGACAAATACTCCGGAATGAGCACCGTGTCTGCGGAGCACACAGCTATGGTAGACAGGTGATTATGACAGGATGATCCCCAATGAGTCAATTCCCGGGTGGACCAATCAAATTGGGGATTGTGCAGTGCCAACCATAGCATACCAAGCACCACATCAACCAACATTTTTTCCATAACCAGGAAAGACAGTTCTTCCGAGTGGAGGATCCCCACCGTGAACTGTAATCTTGGGGTCCTCCATCGTACCAGGCCTGTAGAGAGAGGGGTAGCATCAATACTGGTAAAATGAATTGGCGTCTTCAGCGCCACAAGTTCCGCCAATTTGCTCCGGATTCAATAAACGCCTGCCCTGATCGGGAAAGATCCCGGAATCTAACATGACAAGGTACCAAAAGTTGAGGAAGTACCTGAAGTCCTAGGCGATCCTCCATACAATCGCCTAGGACTCGGAGTTTTCCGCCGGTTCCGGCTGTGAGCGTTGAGACCTCAGTGGGCAGGTTATCACCCGATGTCCAGCTTTCCCGCAGTAGAGGCAGAGACGATGCAACAAACGGATCCGGCGTCGCTCTTTGGGGTCTAGCGGATCCACCTCCATCGGCTCGGGCACAGAGACTGGTAAGGAGGAAGGGGGACCAGGGCCACCGACCTCCCTCACTCTACGGGTCTGCCTGTCCTGCTTCCTAGACCTGAGCCTCCTATCTGCCTTCACCGCTAGCTCCATAGCCTCCCTTAAGGACCCGGGAACGGGATGGGAAATTAACAGGTCTTTAACTGCGTCCGAGAGGCCCTGCAGAAAAACGTCTTTCAGAGCGCTATCATTCCATGTCGTATCCCCCGCATAGCGTCTGAAGTTGGAGCAATAATCTTCCTCACAAGACGACCCCTGCAGCAGCGCCAACAACCGCGAAACCGCCAACCCCGCTCGGTCCGGTTCGTCGAAGATACCCCCGAGTTCCTGGAAAAAGGAGTCCACGGACTGCAGGCAGGAGGAACCCTCAGGGATGGAAAAAGCCCAGGTCTGGGCAGAGCCCCGCAGCAGGGACATTATCAGCCCGACCCTCTGAGCCTCCGACTCGGAAGAACGGGGACGCATCCGAAAAAACAGCGACACGCCTGTCGGAAAACAAAAAACTTGTTCCTCTCCCCAGAAAACACCTCGGGAAGAGGGCACTTGGGTTCTGGGCTGGTTGAGGCGTCCGGCCCTTGCGACACCCCCCACATATGGAAGGTGGAGGAGAGAGGGTGGCACCCTACGGGCGGACACGCCCACGCCGCTGCACGCTGGCTGCTCCACGCCGCCGTGAGAGCCCCGAAAGCAGAGCTCCGGGACGCCGGAACCGACATCGGAGCGGCGCACGCCGGCCGCGGGACCCAGCGCCGCCCTGCATGGTAACAGTTCACTTGACAGTCTGCAGCCTAGTGACATATTGAAGTCTACTAAGCTCTGCCTGTTTCAGGGCTTAATAGGCTACCATTAAAAGTACATTGTGGAAGCAATCAAAGCATAGGGACTGGGAAAAAAAACCAAAAATAAATTAAATTAAAAAAAGAAAAAAGTAAAAAAAAATCTTTCACATTTCTTTGAGGAGAGACTCAAGGCAGCAATGAAAGCTACTTCTCTTCTATTTATGCATATAACCAACAACAGACTAGTTTGGGGGAGTAAACTCCTTCTTCAGTAATGCTGGAGGGTGCACTCAGGTGAAGCAGGTGGATGTTACGTGTAATGGCGCAGCGGTGACAGACGGAGGCTGAGGTGGCACATTTAAAAAAAGAGCTTTACTGAACCCCAGTTAGTTTTGTTACCGCATGGCAGGGTCATTGTACTTTAATATTTGTAGTAACATCACTTTCAAGGCATGGCAGTAGGTACACTCTGTTTGAACTCTGGCGGCAGCACCTATAGGCTATCTGTATAAAGTAACACAGTCCCAAGCTCTCTGCTAATATCCGAGTCCATAGTCCTTGTTATGTGTGCACACTGGTGTTTTCTGAGGCCGGCCTTTCATACATGCATTGGCAGTAGGCATACCCACAATCATACATGATATCATAGCATCCTCTCATATAGTTGGCTCTGTAATGTCAGCCCCCTGGCTCTCAGAGCCCTTTGGGTCCTCCTCTTCATCCTTGGTCTTCAGGGCCTTTTCCTGCACTGCTCCCCAGCTTGGCAACAGTGCTGCTTGCACTGTCATTGGGAACCAATGGCCGCTGCCATGTGCTAAGCAGGCCTCTGCTGGAATCTGCATACTCCCGGCATGGAGTGCTCTCCTCACACTGCTTCTGTGATGCAGCTGTAGTTATAGTGTTCCTGCAGGCCTGCTAGTAGTCTTGCAGGACTTGTAAGCTGGGGGTGGGCATAGCACTGTATTAGATGCCTTAGCAAGGGGCTATCCTGGGCAGAACCCAAGAATAGCCCAACATTAAGGGGCAGAACTCCTCCTCTTCAGCCTTAACTCGTCCTACAAGAAAATTGGCACCTCATGCACCTTCTTACCAGCGCAATAAGCGTTCTCTCTGCTCCTCATTCCTATACTCTAGCAGGGAATGGGGCCTCTCTACGCACAGCAGCCCTCGTGAGCGTTTTTATCTCTAGCACTTCACCAGTCTGAAACCCCCTTCTGGCCAGGTACTGGAAGGAACCAGACCAAATGCAGCGGCTCCAAGCCGCTGTGCAGTAAGGGAAGCGTGAGTGGCAGTACTCCCTTACACAGGTAAAGCGTATAGCCTCAGCCACCTCATACTGGTCTCAACAGGTTTATTCCTGCCTTGAGCATATTTTTCATATCCGGAAGACAGCGCCATATTCTAGTATTTTTCTTTCTTCTCTCGCAGTATGGAGCATTTACACTGAACGATCAGCGATCAGCTTATCGTCCATCGTTTATGCTGCATATGGCGCTGGACGATGAGCTGATCCATGATCGCTCAGTGTAAATTGCAGCCATTCAGTATTGAATGGCTGCTGTGTTATGTCACTGGAGAGGAGCGGGGGGAGCGCAAGGAGAGAAATCTACAGCCTCCCCGCCCCCTGCTGGCCGCTCTGTGAGCAAGCCAGCTATGCTAGTACAGGAGCGAGGACACACGGATGAGTGTCGGGTATCGTTTGTCCGACATTTGTCCCGTGTAAACCCAGCTTTATATTGGCAGTAACCCATTTATCTACTGCAACCCAAAATACAGCTTTCATCCCTCGGCGTCTCTCGCCATCATTACACATTACCATATAAGAGAGTCACGTCAGTGGAATAAGGCACTTTGGACTTTTCATCACTATCCATCTTTATCATAATACTCCAAATCTATACCCGTCCTCCATACTATGTGTAGAGTGTCCGCAGCATGTCACTATCGCAGTCTCATGCACCGTAGGTGCCAGAATACATTACCAATTTCAGAGTACCCAATCACTGTAGAGTGAACGCACCGTAGGTGAAAATATACATCTCCTGAAAGTCTTGTTTCCCAGAACCTTAAGCTGATGAATAATGCCGCTACACAAACTAGTGCAGAGCGCCGCTGGATGGAGTGCCCTGTCCCCCGTTACTATACACTTTACATCATGAATCCTCACATAGCTCACTAACTGTACTACAAGCAGTGTCCCTCGCTCAATAACATGTAACCGGTAACTATTAACACCATGTAGCAGTCCATGCATCACAGTACTTTCGGGGAGATATTCCCCCAGTCCAAACTCGTCCATCATCGTCATTGTCCCTAGTTTACGCACACTAACGTCGTTGGACTGGTCTCACGTGTTTAGCAGCTTACTCCTTTATCTGGATCCCAGGTCATGGCTCATCATCTACTTCGAGGACCAAGGCCACTATGGGAAGGGAGACTCCCTGGCCTTCCATGCGGGTGGTCATCATGTTCAGCCCCAGGTCATTGGACTCTTTTGATGTCGCCATTTCTTTACGCTGCTCCTCTTGCCTGGGGACAGAGCTGCTCTAATGGGCAACTGCTTTCACCACTTCAGCACCAGGTATGTGGGTGGGCTTTGTGGAGAAGGTAATGAGCTTCGAGACTATTTTTAAAAAAAATAGTTTTTACATCAGAAAACCCCTTTAACTATTGATTAGATCATCAGGGTAAGTAATAAAAATCAGACCAGTGGTTGTCCAGCTCCCAACATGCTTGTCAATCAGCTTTTTGAAGGGTGCTGGTGTAGTGGCCCAGTACATGCTTTCCTGGGCCCCTCCATAATGTCATACATGTAATGTCTTGTCATGATGCACTGTGCAAAATGTCCTGTCATTTTGTTAGGTGTTTTGCACAGCTGCAGCGTGTGAAGGGTTAAGTGTCTGAAATGCATGGAGTCTGTCTGTAAATGTAACAATTCTTTCCTGCCACATCGTATGACAGAGGCTATAAGGCCGCCTGCACACGAGCGGAAATCCCGCCGCGGGATTTCCCGCGGGATTTCCGCCGCTGAAAGTTTGCATAGGAGTGCATTAAAATACGCACTCCTATGCAGACGGCCGCGGTTTGGCCGCGCGAAATCTCGTGCGGCAAACAAACAGCGGCATGTCCTAATTTTCTGCGGGGCACGCACTCACCCGGCCGCCGGCTCCGGTCTGCGCATGCGCCGGCTGCGCGGCAGCCGGCACATGAAAGAGCCGGGGCCGCCAGGCGCGGGTGAGTACGCGCTCGTCCCTGCAGGCGCTCGGGTCGGATCGCGCGGCGAGAATTCTCGCTGCCGGATCCGACCCGCTCGTCTGCAGGCGGCTTTAATGTGAGTGCTTGAGAGCGGGAAAGAGAGTCCATCTTCAGTGTTATCTTGAATCCCATCTGGAGGTACATCACAGAGGCACATGGGAGCACCTTCATCCCTCATGTGTTGAAGATGGAAGAAGAAACGAGGTTTCCTGTGTGCGAGAATCTGCATGAATTTTAAGTTCAAACGGATTTTATTTAGTCAGATTTTCAACTTGTGCAAACAATTACAAGGTGAGTTTGTCCCCCATATCTTGACACGTAAAAACATTGTTCATGTAACTTGCTTTGCATTAACATAAGAAAAATGACTAGGTTTTCTTAACTGAATAATTGTACAAAGAGAGAGAACTTCAGAAAGTAGAGTTTGTAAGTAAGAGAAATAGAAATTAAGAAAGATAGGTGAAGAAGATGAAGAAGATCTCCCCCGTGCCTGGTGGGGGCGCCACCCCCCCTCGTCGGTTTATACCTTTATATTTTCCTGGAGCTGTAACATCTTACCTAGATATTTCCCCTCTGAGGAGCCATTCCTTGATTCGGTCAGAGGAACGTAATGCCACCCAAGTCGCCCACGTCGCGTAGAACCTCTGGCGCCTATTGTTGTCCCTAGCGATGGTTCTAGTTGTTTTATGTTGTCTAAGTTTTCTAGCCAGGTAATTCTAGTTGGGGTTGTTGTCAACTTCCATAGCCTCGGGATCGCCTGCCTCAAAGCCAAGATGAAGAATCTGAGTAGGCCTTTTTTTGCTCCTGATATAGAGCCTGGGAGTACTGACAGCAGGGCCATTTCCGGGGGGAAGGTGATCCTGGCATGGGTTATAGCGTTGTATAGCCTATTAACATCTTCCCACAAGTTCCGGATCCCAGGGCACGTCCTTTGTCTCCTCCGCTAGCAAAATGCGATATGAGAGGGAGATCTCTTTCGTTGGTGGTACCTTTGCCACACACAACTCCTCAAACCTCGTCAAGGGCTTGTTTAATAGTGCCATTATACCCAAGGATCGGGCATAGCATTGAATCTGTAAGTACTGGAACCACGCTCTGGCCACCGACCCCCCGGGTCCCAAGATGTCTTGTAATGTTTTGAGATGCCCGTTTTCCACTACATCTCTAATGCGTCGTGTGGTGGCCCCCAGCCTAGCTATTAACGATCGTTCGTCTGTCGGGATTGGCAACCCAGGATTTCCTACAAGTGGGGTGAGTTGTCCAGGGCACGACACCAAGTTTTTTCTTTTTCCAAACCTGTCACAGACCTCTAAAATACTTGTTAAGAGGGGAGGTAGTCTCAGTTCTTTCCTATTTTCTCCCCTGGGTATCCAAAACAACCCCGTTGCTTCCCCTGGTATTGATTCCTGCTCCATCGCTACCCAAAGTTTGGTGTTTCTATTGTGTAGTAGGTCCAGGACGCATTTGCATATTGCCGCCTTGTAATATAAGTCAAAGTCTGGTAGGCCTGTTCCTCCCGCTTCCTTCGTTCTAGTAAGTGTTTTAAATTTTAATCGTGGCCTGTATCTCCCCCAGACAAATTTCGTCGTTATTCGTCTGATACGAATCATGAAGTTTCTAGGAACCTTGATGGGAAGGGTCTGGAATAGATATAGAGGTCTAGGAAGGGAAACCATTTTTAAAACATTGATCCGACCGAACCATGACATTGTTAGGGACTTCCACAATTGTAAGTCTTTTTCTAATTTGGAGAGCGCCGGTTTGTAATTAAGCTCAAAGAGTTGGTCTGGGTTCGAGGTTAATGTTATTCCCAAGTAGTTTATTTTGTCTGTGCGCCATTGGAAGGGGAAGGAGTTGTTTAATTGTGCTGCTTCTTCTGGTGGGACCGTAATATTGAGGATTTCGGATTTGTGTGTATTCACTTTGAAATTGCTTAATCTTCCGAATTGTTCAAATTCTTTAAGGATACTTGGGAGGGCAATTGTGGGGTTGGTCATAAAAATTAGCAAATCATCAACGAACAGAGCTACTTTCTGTGCTGAGGCCTCCGTCTTGTAGCCCTTAATGTTGGAATTGTTCCTTATGGCATTTGCTAGGGATTCCATGACAAGTATATATAATATGTGGGTGATAATGGGCACCCCTTTTTGGTCCTGTTTCCTATTTTCAAGGGCTGTGAAAGGGCCCCATTGACCCTCACTTTTGCCGATGGATTTTTGTATAGGGCCATAATCCATTCTCTAGCCCTCGTTCCTAGGCCTATCTTTTGCAGCGTTGCTTCCAGGAAGCCCCAGTGAACCCTGTCGAAGGCTTTTTCAGCGTCGACTGTCAGTAGGCTAAGGGGGTTCCTGGATTTCTGTGCCCTTAGGATAATGGAGAGGGTTCTGAGGGTATTGTCCCTAGCTTCGCGGCCCGGTACGAACCCTACCTGTTTTTTTTGATTAGGGTTGGTACTAGGGGTTGCAATCGGGTGGCTATTATTTTGGAGAAGATTTTTGTATCTAAGTTGAGAAGTGAGATGGGGTGGTAATTACTGCACTCTAGCGGATCTTTCCCAGGCTTGGGCAAGACCGTGATGATTGCCTGTTAGGCTTGTTAGGGGAAGGGGCATTTGTTTGATATAGCATTGAACGATTTTACCAAGATAGGGCCCAGCAAGTCTCCGCATAGTTTATAAAATCGTGGGGTGAACCCATCAGGTCCCGGGCTCTTATCTACTTTCAGGTCCTTGATTACCGCCGCTACTTCCTGCTGTGTAATGTCCGTCTCTAGCTCCTGGGCTACTTCCGTCGGGATAGGGGGAGGGGCATTTTTATTTAAGTAGGCTTGCACTTTTGTATCACCTCTAGATTGGCTAGCATTCGTGTCACTTTGAATATTGTACAGTCCTTGGTAGTATGACTGGAATCTATTGAGGATTTCTCCTGTGGAGTGTAGCAGTCCGTTATTGGGGGAGTTAATGGCAAATATATGGGATTGAGCGGTCTTGGGATTTACGGCCCTTGCGAGCCATTTGCCACATTTGTCGCCATATTCATAATAGCCCCCCTTAATTTTGTCCCTGTGGCGGAGGGTTGCCTGGTCTAGGATGTCCCTGACCTGACCCTGCAGATTTAATATGTCTGTCCGTAATTTGTCTGAGGGTGTTTTTTTGTTTGAGGCTTCTAATGCTCCCAACTCCTCTAGTTTTTTCTCTAGGTTCTGGGTGCGCTCTTTTTTAAGCCTTGTTCCATGTGATATGCATACTCCTCGAACTACACATTTTAGGGCCTCCCATTTTATCGGAGCTGCCGTGCTGTCTGCTTTATGGTCTTCCTTGAAGTTTTCTATCGTGGATCGGATTTCTTTCAGGCATATTTCATCATTTAAAATGTTGTCATTTAACCCCCATGTGTTTTTTCCCCCTCGGTCCCCCGCAAGTACCCTGAGTGATCCGTAGACCGGAGCGTGGTCTGACCATACCATGTTGCCTATAGAGCTTGTAGGAGACGAGTCTAGGAGTGTGTGTGATACCAACAGGTAGTCTATTCTACCGTAGCTATTATGTGCTACTGAGTAGTGACTGTAGTCTCTAGATCCTGGGTGTAAAGTTCTCCAGAGATCTACTAACTTCATGGAAGTCAGTGCCCTCTTCAATCTGCACAGTGCTGCAAAGGAAACTCCGGACTTACCCGTAGATGAATCTCGTGGGGGGTCCAAACACACGTTGAGGTCTCCACCCAGTACTACTTTTGATCCCGTCGTGAACTGCGCCAGCACATCCAGGGTCTTCAAGCCAAACTGAACCTGCCCCTGGTTGGGAAAGTACCCGTTAGCGATTGTTAACACTTGGTATCCAATTGATATTTTGATGAATAAATATCGACCTTCGGGGTCTGACATGGATCCCAACAAGCGATGGGGAAGCTGTTTGTGGATTGCAATTGAGACCCCCCCCATTTTTTTTTGTCTCCATGGGCACTATGGTGCCATGTGGTGTAATGGCGTGTGGTGCATCTCGGTGTACTGGCTACTGTGAAATGTGTCTCTTGTAGAAGGGCTATCATTATTCCTTTTCTATGTAGGTGGGAGAGGATTTGTCCTCTCTTGGCTGGTTTGTTAAGGCCCCTGACGTTGAAAGTGCAGAATGTCAGCTCCATCATGTGATTGGTGCAGCGAAGGTGTCCCCACCCACCAAGCGCAAGGAGATATAGAAAGAGAAAGGAAAGATAAGAGAGACTTGAACACTGGTACACCCAGAGAAGGGTGTTGAAAGGGAGGGATTCTCCGGAAAGCAGTCCAGAGTTGTTTGGGATGCTACTAGTCTACGACTAGTGCGGGGACGACAAGGATAGCCGTCCTTCCTTTGGGGGGCGAAGAGGTGCATGGCAGGGGTGCTTCCCCACTCACTCCGACTTGACAATTAGGGTCCTAACCGGGCCCTTTTAACCCCTTAGTGACCAAGCCTGTTTGCGCCTTAATGACCAGGCCAAATTTTGCAAATCTGACGTGTCACTTTAACATGGAAAAACACCAGAAAGGTTTTGCATATTCAAGCGATTCTGACATTGTTTTTTTGCCACATGTTGTGCTTCATTTAGGCGGAAAAAATAGACCGATAGAAATTGTGTTTATTTATTAAAAGCGCCAAAATTGGGAAAATTTTGAAAAAATCGTCATTTTTTCACATTTCCAACTGCAATATCTTAAATATGTGCAAACATAATATAGAAATTTTTGCTAAGATTTATATTTACACCCGTTTACTTTATTTTGGGCGCACATTGGAAAAACTTTCGTTTTTTTTAAACTATTTAGGAGACGTACAAATTTAACATTACTTTTTAGCATTTTGAGGAACACTTTGTTTTCCTATACCAAGCCGAGATTGGAAAGGCTCATGAGTGTCAGAATAATAGTTACCCCCCCAAATGACCTCATTTTACAAACTACACCCCTTAATGTATTCACTGAGGGGTGTCATGAGTATTTTGACCCCACAGTTTTTTTTCAGGAATTAATTCAATTTAGAGGAGAAAAAGTAAAATTTCATATTTTTGCAAATCTGTCATTTTAAAGACATATTTTTTTCCTATAGTTTACATGAAAATCAGGATTTACACCCCAACATGGATACCCCTATTTCTCCCGTGTTCAGAAATATACCCATTGTGGCCCTATTGTTATATCTGAGTCCACAACGGGGCCCAAAATGAAAGGAGTAGTCAGTGTCTTTCAAAACAGAAATTTTGCTTGAAGTCCTTTTAGGCCCCATAGCACACATGTAGAGTTCTTGAGCGCCCAAAACCATAGAAAACCCCCACAAATGACCCCATTTTGAAAACTAGACCCCTTAAGGAATTTATCTAGGGGTGTACTGCATATTTTGACCCCACAGTTTTTGAATGAATTCAAACCAAGCAAAAGGAAAAAATTGTGATTTTCGTTTTTTCGGCAATTCTGTCATTTTAAAAACAGCTTTTTTTGTACAGCACACATATGAAGGAAGACTTGCACCCAAAAATGGATACCCCTGTTTGTCCCGTGTTCAGAGACATACCCATTGTGGCCCTAATCTTATGTCTGGATACACAACGGAGCCCAAAATGAAAGGAGCGACCGGTGGCTTTCGGAACACAAATTTTGCTTGAAGTCCTTTTAGGCCCCATTGCCCACTTGTAGAGTTCTTGAGCGCCCAAAACCATAGAGAACCCCCACAAATGACCCCATTTTGAAAACTAGACTCCTTAACGAATTTATCTAGGGGTGTACTGCGTATTTTGACCCCACAGTTTTTGAATAAATTCAAGCAAAGCAAAAGGAAAAAATTTGGATTTTTGTTTTTTTGGCAATTCTGTCATTTTAAAAACAGCTTTTTTTGTACAGCACACATATGAAGGAAGACTTACACCCCAAAATGGATACCCCTGTTTGTGCTGTTTTCAGAAATATACCCATTGTGGCCCTAATCTTATGTCCGCATGCACAACGGGGCCCAAAATAAAAGGAGTAATCGGTGGCTTTCAGAACATAGATTTTGCTTGAAGTCCTTTTAGGCCCCATTGCCCACTTGTAGAGTTCTTGAGCGCCCAAAACCATATAGAACCCCCACAAATGACCCCATTTTGAAAACTAGACCCCTTAACGAATTTATCTAGGGATGTACTGCATATTTTGACCCCACAGTTTTTGAATAAATTCAAGCAAAGCAAAAGGAAAAAAATAGGATTTTCATTTTTTGGGCTATTGTGTCAATTTAAAAACAGGTTTTTTTGTACAGCACACATATAAATGAAGGCTTTCACCCCAAAATGGATACCCCTGTTTGTCCCGTGTTCAGAAACATACCCATTGTGGCCCTAATAGACTTACAGGACCCATGGCTAGGCCTATAATGAAAGGAATACCCGTTGGATTTCAGGGTACCACTGAATAAATTTCAGGCCCCATTGCCCACTTATAGAGCCATTGAACGGCCAAAACTATAAAGAACCCCATCAAATGACCCCATTTTGAAAACTAGACCCCTTAACGAATTCATCTAGGGGTGTACTGCGTATTTTGACCCCACAGTATTTGAATGAATCTAAGCAAAGCAGAAGGAAAAAGTTACGATTTTCAATTTTTTTGGCAATTTTTTCAATTTAAAAAACGTTTTTTTGTACAGTGCACATAAGAATGAAGACGTTCACCCCCAAAATGGATACCCCTGTTTGTCCCGAGTTCAGAAACATACCCATTGTGGCCCTAATCTACTTACAGGACGCATGGCAAGGCCTATAAAGGACGGAACACCTGTTGGATTTTAGGGCACAACTGAATAAATTCCAGGCCCCATTGCTTATTTGTACAGAATAAAGATTGACTCCCTAAAAATTCCCCCCCTCCCCCTCCGCGCCCTTTTTGGCGTTCGCAAATCTTAGATAAAAGTAAAAATGTGAACTGTGTAGTATTTCCGAAGACAGGGGTAATTACGGAGGCTGGTTGGAATGGGCCCATGGGGCAATAAAACCGGGTATCCCCCCCCCCCTCCTCTCATGCTTTTTGGGGGTATTTCATGACCTCAGTGGCAGGTATGGGGTGTAAAAAGTGGCGTTCCGTGAGTCTCCGTAAGCTTGATGAGGTGCGGCGGTCTCACACAGAAGGCGCTCAACAAGGTGCTCCTGGAACTGCAGGAAGGCGAGCGTTCCCGGGGCTTCTTGTAAAATACGTATCACAGGTAGCGGTCTGAATAACGCCGGGCTCACGCGGGTGCAGGCGGAATCCGCTTGCGGAGGCCCACAGCGGATCCCATCTGTGAGCCCGGCTGTGACCCTGCGTACGGCTGCGTAATGTACTGCGCATAACTGCCTACTCACACAGGCGGTCATGCACAGTACACCTTTGTTTGTATTTCCCGCACCATCGCTTAGCGATGACGCGGGTACCCGCAGCCCGTATACAATGTAGTTGCGTATGGGTTGCGGGTATATCCGCGACCATGGAGCACAATGGGCTCTATGTTGCCGATATCCGCAGTAAAATAGAACCTGCTGCGTTCTCTTTTCTGCGAGTGGATTACGCAATTCCGACCCGCTAATGTGAGCGGAATTGTGTAATCCAATGCGATTGATCTGCGTAATACCGTGGATCAGAAGCATGCAGAATCCGTAATTCCTATCCGGTCATGTGAGACCGGCCTAAGGTAGATCACTACCTTTTTATCACGTGACCGGGGACCGCTCAACGAGGCCACCCGTCACCGCTCCAGGCTCTCGGCGACCGTTGGTCGCTGGGAGCAAGGAGATTTTAAGTTTCCTGGGCTCCCTGACTCCTGCGCATGTGTCCGGCTTTTTGCCGGCAATCGCATGTGCAGAATCCTGGAAGGTCCACGGAGGAAGATCGCGTCGGGATTCAAATACGCAGGCCTCCGGTAAAAAGTTTCATCTCCTCTCACCGATCGCATCAGTGAGGGGAGATGAAACTTCAATTTTTTTTTTTACTTTTACGTGATCGGCATTATTGGATAATGGCGAACACGTGATCAGGAACCGCTCACCGCGGACCCCCATTAAATCTCCATGCTCTTGGCTACGTTTTGTAGCCAGGAGCAGGGAGAATTTAAATTATCCTGGCAATCCACAGCTTTTGCGCATGCGTCCGCCATTTTGGCGACGGGCGCATGTGCAGAAGCTGTGGTAAGGTCCGCGGATAAATCTGGGGGCCTTAGGTACGTACTTTCATCCTCCCTCACGGATATGATCCATGAGGGGAGATGAAACGTACGCTTTTTAAACTTTTAAAAACTTTTTTTTACTTTTTTTTTTTTAACCTTTTTACACTTTTTTTTCACTTTACATGATCACTGTCATCCATTGGATGACAGTGATCATGTCCCCGGTATAATCTCTCTGCTCCTAGCTACACATGGCAGCCAAGAGCAGAGGGATTTTAAATTCCCCGGGGCTCGAGCCCGTCTGTGCACGCGCCCGATGTCAATCATCGGGCGCGCATGCGCAGACGGGGATTCGGGTCCCGGGACATCGGGACACCGCTGAGGACTGGGGGTGAGTATTTTCACCTCCCCTCATGGATCCGATCCATGAGGGGAGGTGAAACTGACTTTTTAAAAACTTTTTTTTAACTTTTTTGCGATCGCCGCTAACCATTGGATAACGGCGATCGCGGTACCGGGGACCGCTCACCGCAGTCCCCGCTGACATCTCCTGCCTCCCGGCTACCTACAGGAGCCGGGAGCCAGGAGATTTTAAATCTCCCGCGCCGCCGGGCCTTCTGCGCATGCGGCTGACGTAATGCCGCCTGGCGCGCATGCGCAGAACACCGGCTTCGGGCCCCGGAGCGGCAGGAGAGCGGGGAGCAGCGTGCCGGACCTGGGTGAGTAATTTCAGCTGCTCCGATGGATCCGATCCATCAGAGCAGCTGAATCTTTAACTTTTGTGTACTTTTATTTACTTTTTTTGCGATCGGCGCTATCCATTGCATAGCGCCGATCGCAATGCCGGGGGGGTGTCCGAACAGCCCGGGATGACAGCTCCATGCTGTCAGCTACCTGCGGACACCGACAGCATGGAGCTGTCACGTCCACAGCCCGAGGGGCATTATTCTCTGCAGGAAGCATGTTTTTACGTCCTCAGAGAATAGAGCCCACTTCGGGAGGACGTAAAAACACTATGGGCTGGTCGTTAAGGGGTTAAACAATAGGCAAACCTTGGGGTTAACTAGGCAACCGTCCCGTCTCATTTTAACTACTATGACCTATTTTGTATGTTGCACACTTGCGCTAAGTCTGTGCTTTCCTGGGTAGAGATGTAGTGTATCCTGACCAACTCGTGTCTGGCCTACGCTTTCCCGTTGAGTTGTTTATGCTGGGGAATGCGGACAGGGGAAAAGACGGAGAGAAGGAAAGAAGGCAGAGCAAAACAAAGCACAACATTTTGGATCCAATGCTCCCTGAGTTTCCCTCTACTCCCTCCCCGTTCCCCCCCCCCTCCCAAATGGTGCATGGGGTAGATTGTCTCACTCCTTCCAGTGGCATTGGTACGGTGTCTGAGGATTCGTAGCATGTCTTGTGTTGTCTATTTCTTTGTGTTGTAGTTTCATACGGCGTTTTAAGAGTGCGTAAAGTTCTCAGCTGGCATGCTTTGAGACGTGGTGGTGTTGGGTTTTCTGGTGGTTTCGTCCTAATTTTGGTTGTCTCTGTGGCTTCCTGTTTTCTTTTGAGATCTTGGGTGTGCATTTTCCCACTGTTCTCTTGGTTGCCTGGCGGGCAGCGACAACGGTGCCTGCCAGTCCGGCAGGGTGGTTGGTGGCAGATTTAAAGTTTCCAGGAATTTTGGCAGGTCGTTAAGGGTTCGGAACGAGGCTGATCTCCCCTCTCTTGTGGCCGTGAGTTGAAAGGGAAAACCCCAGCGATAGGGGATATTGTGCTCTCGTAGCGCGTCTACCACTGGTTTTAGAGCTCTGCGTTGTTGGAGCGTGCGTCTTGCCAGGTCTGGTAATATCAAGATCGTGGAGCCTTCGTGTGCTAGCTCTTTGCAAAGGCGAGCCTGTCTGATGATTGCTTCTTTTTCATTGAAGAAGTGAACTCTGCAAATGATGTCGCGTGGTCTTTTGGGGTCTGTAGATCTCAGCCCCAGGGCCCTGTGTATACGGTCAATTTCAAGCTGTTGGTCTGCTGGTCTTTGTAGTAATGCAGAGAAAAAGTTTTGCGCCCATGTTTCCAGTTGGTCGTTCCCTATATCTTCGGATAGACCCCTTATGCGCAGGTTGTTCCTACGATGTCTGTTTTCAAGGTCTTCTAGATGTGACATGATGTCTGTGATTTGTGCAGCCTGGGCTTTTATCGCTTGGTCGTGCGCAGTCAGGGTGGAGTAAGTTTCTTCTTGCGTTTCCTCCAGCTCGTTTACTCTGTGCCCTAGCTGATGGACCTCGGTTTGAAGGGATGATAGAGCTTGCAGTTGTTTCTCTTCGAACTGTTGAAATAGCTGTATGATGTCTGTTGTGGTAGGGAGGGTTTTTAGGTGCTTTTTCCAGTCCCATTCCGCTTCCTGTTCTATGGCGTTGTTCTCTATTGATTCTGTACCCGGTGCTGAAGGGGTGCTTTGTTCGGGTCATCTGCATGAATTTTAAATGAGCCCCAGAGACAGAGAGAGTGAGAGCAAGAGCAGAGAGCAAGTGCGCATCAAGGCCCAGTGCAGAGGTACTCAATTATCTGTTTTACACAACCGTGCGTCCTGAAGTCAGGGACCGCCTGGTGGAGGTATTCTATAGTCATTGTTCACACTCCAGCATCCAGAAGTCTGAATCCCATTGAGTAGAGGTACACGTCCTTAATTGGGATTGATCTAAAGTCTGGTTCACCGTGCGGAGGTACTATTGTCAAGTTTATTGAAATTTGCCTGCACTGTCTCTTCTTCAAAGTATGCCTTGTATTGCTGAAGTTTTCCAATAAAGTTATTTCCAGGCCCTGACCTTCCCGGGAACCGGAGGTACTTAAGCTGTCCGTGGCTCATTTATTTTTCCCCACCGATGTTCATGCCGGGGTTCCGGAATGGTGACATCACCGGTGACAAATCCCTCTCCACCTGTTATCCAGGGGTGTCTGGAAGAGGTCCAGCGCTGCCCCGGCCTTGGCTACGTGTATCCCTCCAGGAGGGAGTGTGGTAAGTGCCGCCGTGACAAGCCAGCACCTTGCCCTCCCAGCTCCTCAGCATGTGCCATGTGTCTGGGGTCACCCTACGGGACGCTGCACTGGCATGCAGGCAAGCACAGAGGTGTACATTGTTATAGCGGCTCTATGGTTTTTCAATGCCTTTAACTCGAATAAGACTGAACTGCAGAATAGCCATGTGACCGATGAATGTGACGTCACAGGCCCTAATAAGAGGCTACAGCGCTCCCCCGAGTGCTGTGGCCCCTTCAAACAGCTGATCAGAGGGGGTTTCTGGGAGTTCTCCAGATATTGCAGATATTGATTCCTCTGTCCTCTGCTATTTCTTTCCATAGAAGAGCTGGTCTGTTTCCCTGGCAACGAGCGGTAAACAAACAACCAGAGGAATCAATGCCTGCAGTATCTGGAGAACGGAACATGTTGGAAATAAACATTCTATGGGTGAGCGCATTGTTTTGTGATTTTAAACGCATCGAATTAGGATTCCCGAGATGGTACTGCCCCTTTAAGTGATTTTTGCTGCGTTTTGACAATGAAATCAGTTTTTCCCTACTCTTGCTGTAATCTGTTGTTGTAGGTCAGTGTTGGTGTATGAGGTGATGTCTCTTTTTACATTGGCCCTACAACAACAGACAGGCTGGACGACATTCTCAGAATTAAGTCTTTTGAAAACATGAATTATTATAATTTCGATTGTTTGCTTTGTTTCAGCTCTGGGCAATTAGAAGGATTGTTCGCTTTGAGTCATTACTATTGTTGCTGCATTCCAATCTCACATGATGTTTTGCACATTTTTGCTTCATAGACTTCAAAATAACCACAATTTAACACATTCAGGCAACATATTATGTGAAAAATTGCTAAAGTTATAGACTTTCATTTAGAATACTGTTGATGCCTGCTGTCAGTGTGGGGATACACCGGCGTGGGAGTGGAAGCCGCTGCTAGGAGCGCTGTGTAGTGGCTAGTGCTTGTAATTGCAGGCTGGGTTCTCATTGAAATCAATGGCAGCTGTACCTGCAATTACTAGCGCTGGCCACTACACAGGGCTCGGAGCAGCAGCACTGTCAGATTGTGCTGGCAGGAAAACCCCTCAGTGACCAGCCCATTATATGCCATAATGAACAAGCCTTTGTCTTTGCTTATTTCATTGTAGTATTGAGACAGCCATAACTTGTTTTTTTCTGTTGACAAAGTAACATAGTATGTAAAGTCAAAAGAAGACATGTCCATCCAGTTCAGCCTAATTACCCCAACCAATTTCGACCCAGAGGAAGGCAAAAAAAAACCAAACAAACAATGAGGTAGAAGCCAATTTTCCCCATTTAAGCGCCCCCTTATTACAGTCACAGTCCTGGGTATAATAGATGATGGGAGAGATCTCTGTATTGATCCCTGATATATTATACATAGTTGTTAGAGCGCCCCCTTGTTACAGTCCTGGGTATAAATAGATGATGGGATAGATCTCTGTACTGACCCCTCTTATATCTATACATAGTTATTACAGTACCCTCTTGTTACAGTCCTGGGTATATTAGATGATGGGAGAGATCTCTGTACTGACTCCTGATATATCTATACATAGTTATTAGAGCGCCCCCTTGTTACAGTCCTGGGTATAAATAGATGATAGGAGAGATCTCTGTATTGATCCCTGATATATTATACATAGTTATTAGAGCGCCCCCTTATTACAGTCACAGTCCTGGGTATAAATAGATGATAGGAGAGATCTCTGTATTGATCCCTGATATATTATACATAGTTATTAGAGAGTCCCCTTGTTACAGTCCTGGGTATAATAGATAATGGGAGAGATCCCTGTACTGACCCCCGATATATCTATACATAGTTATTAGAGCGCCCCCTTGTTACACTCCTGGGTATAAATAGATGATGGGAGAGATCTCTGTATTGATCCCTGATATATTATACATAGTTATTAGAGCGCCCCTCATCCATCTTTCTTCTAAACTAAATTATCCCAATTTTTATAACTTCTCTGGATATTGTAGTCCGCCCATTCCGTTTATTACTTTAGTTGCTGCCTTTGTACCCGCTCAAGCTCTAATATGTCCTTCTTGGGTACCGCTTCCCAAAACTGATTACAATATCTGGTGGTCTGACCAGTGACTTGTAAAGAGGAAGAACAATGTTCTCATCATGTGCCCCTAGACCTCTTCTGATGCCCACATGATCCTATTTGCCTTGGCAGCAGCTGCCTGACACTTGTTGTTCCAGTTCAGCTTACAGTTAACTAAAATCCCCAAGTCCTTCTCCATATCAGTGTTCCCAGTGGTTTCCCATTTAGTATGTAATGGTGACATGTATTTCCTGCCTGTGTGCAAAACTTTACATTTATCAGTGTTAAATCTCATTTGCCATTTTTCTGCCCAAGCCCGCAACGTATCCAGTTACTCTTGCAACCGGAATTACATCCTCTCTTGTGTTAATTACTTTACATAGTTTTGTATTATCTGTATATATTGCTATTTTACTGTGCAATCCTTCTAGTAGGTCAATAATAAATATATAAAAAGAATATGGCCCCAAAACGACCCCTGTGGTACCCCACTAGTAGCTGTGACCCAATCAGAGTATGTACCATTTATAACCCCCCTCTGCTTTCTATCACTGACCAGCTACTTACGCACTTACACACATTCTCCCCAGATCAAGCATTCTCATTTTATATACCAACCTTTTAATGCAGCACAGTGTCAAATGATTTGCAAAAGTCTAGATACACAAGATCCAGTGACTCTGCGGTCCAGTCTAGAACTTACCTCCTTGTAGAAGCTGATCAGGTTGGTTGGACAGGAGTGAGCCCTCATAAACCCGTGCTGATGCAGAGTTCTGCAGTTTTTTCCTTGACGTACTCCAGGATAGCATCTCTTAGGAACCCTTCATAAATTTTACAAGTAAGACTTACAGGCCTGTAGTTTCCAGGTTCACTTTTTGACCCCTTTTTGAATATCGGCACCACATTTGCTAAATGCTATTCCAGTGGAACAAATCCATCGCTATAGAGGCCTAGACAAATCGTTGTTTCTTATATTTATCACATCGCTTAATTCTCTTAGAATCCTAAGTGTATGCCATCGGGACACAGCAATCTGTCTATTTTAATCTTTTTTAAGGCAGCTCCACATTTCTTCCTGGATTTGACTGGTGACATTTAGTGGAGAGTTTACTTTATCACTCTGCATTTCATCTGACATTTAATTTTTCTCTGTAAATACAGTGGAGAAAAACTATTTATTAGATTTGCTTTCTCCTCATCACCCTCTACAATTCCTTCTACATTATTTGTTAGAGGGCCAACATTTTCAGTATTAATCTTTTTACTATTTATCTGGTTGAAGAACAGTTTATGGTTAAGGCCATTTTACATGGGACGAGTGTCGGGCAAACTATGCCTGACACTTGTCCCTGTGTATACTCCTGTTATACAGGAGCAAGTATCGCCGTATTGCTCACAGCACGGCCAGCAGGGAGGTGGGGCGGCTGGCAGGGCACTCTCCCTCCACTCTCCCCTCGCCCGGCTTCAGTCACTTTGAGCAGCGGTTGTTCAGTATTGAACGGCTGCTTTTTACACTGAACGAATTGTCGTTCGGTTTTTAAGCATGCTGAAATTGAACAACACTCCACATGTTCATCTCCCTCACATATATCCTCCTGTAGTCTGGGATTCAAAAAGGATTTTACATTTAAAAAAATGCCTTCCCCTTCCATATTTTATGATCCCTTCTGAACAGACTTTAACCCTGTAAGTTCACTGCCTAGTCACAGCTTCCATCCAACCAGGTCTCCATTATTCCCACTATGTTGTAGCTTTCTTCAGACATTATTACTTCCAATTTGTCAACCTTATTGGTCAAACTTCTAGCATTAGAAACCATACAGTTTGGAAGGTTTTGGTTATTTTTTTTATAATACATGCATCCCTACTAACTGTTCTGCTAGTTCTAACTGAACTAACCCTTCTCACCACTCCACCCCCATTTCCATTACTTAGTCCCAGATCCCTGTTTACCCTGTCTTGCCATTTATCACTACACTGTTGCTCTCCCCGCAGTCCCTAGTTTAAACATTCCTTCAGCTTTCTCCCCCAGCACAGCTGCACCCTCCCCATTGAGATGCAGCCCGTGCCTATGGTAGAACCTGTAGACAATAGCAAAGTTGGCCCAGTTCTCCAGGAACCCAAACTCCTAATTCCTGCACCAACTCTGGAGCATTTATTTACCTCCCTAGTGTCCTGCTGCCGTTCTGGTGTAGTATATGGTACAGGCAGTATTTCAGAAAATACTACTTTGGAGGTCCTTGTCCTAAACTTAGATCCTTGTTCCCTGAAATCAATTTTAAGGACCTTCCACCTGCCTCTAACTTTGTCGTTGGTGCCAATGTGTTCCATGACCACTGGATCCTCACCAGCCCCTCCCAGTAATCTGTCAACCTGATTCGCAATGTGTTGGACTCGAGTGCCAGGAAGACAACACATTGTTCGACAATCCCAGTCTTTGTGGCAGATTGCCCTGTTTGTCCCCCTAATAATTGAATCCCCCAGCACTAGGCCCTGTCTACCTTGCCCTACGCTGGCCTTCCCCTTCTTACTGGAGCAGTCATCTCATACTGGGCATATCATACTGCTGCAGTGCTAATCCTGTAATAGCATCATCCTCATCTGCCAACTTTGTACATTTGCTGGGGTGTGCAAGTTCAGGACTAGCCTCCCTGGATCTCTTCCCTTTGCCCCCCTCCTGTCACCCAACTAGCTACCTGCTCATCCTGCTCTCCCGAACTACCATCCACCCCCACATCTACCCCAGTGAGTGGTCAGTGAGCAGCAAACTCCTTTTCATGTTGTCAATGAATCTCAGTGTTGCAAGCTGCTCATTTAGATCCAGGATCTGGAATCAAGGACTGCATATATGGCACAAGACGTACATTGGATGTTATCAATCAAGGAGCAAATTCTAATTAATGAGGATAGTCCAGCTCCTCCATTGCTGGACATGGGTTTATCCACATTCTGTAATGAAGCCTGCCCTTTTGCCCTAAGCAGGATCAGTCATTTGCCCATGCAGCTTAGGTTTCCTCACCCCATCTTAACTAAAAAAGGAGCTCTCTACCTCAAAATGTGTTTTATGCTGGTTTTATACTGATTCATCAATAAAGATGGCTTTATCCTTACACTTTTTGTCAAAACGTCTTTTCTGGGAAGGTTGCGTCATGTGCCAGACTATTTTCTACACCCTATTGTCTGTACAAATGTGATCAGAGCCTACAAAATTAGTGACTTACAGTTGATGTTTTTAATTGTAATAACTTGCTTTTCCTTTATTTTCCATTCAGCTCAGACCACTTTGATGACTTCTCTTGACCAAGTCTCATCTGTGTAACCTTTGCTGCCAGAGTTATCTAATATCTTTGGCTCTTTACGTCTGCAGCCCATCTTCAGCAACTTAACCCAACATCCATCTTTTAACACTTCTATGCTTTTGCTATCACCAACATTATGCCTACTGCTGCCACAGCTGCTTTTATCGCAGTGCCTAAAATACTACTCAGTGCTCCCAAAAATTATACTATCAAAATAAAAATCCCTGAGATTGCCTGAGGAAGCAGTTACAGATGAAAGCAGGGGTATAGCTAGAAAATTCTACAACCCATTGCAATGTTTTGGATGCCTTATTATTTAAGACTCAAGACCAGACCCCAAAATTAAACTTCAGACCAGAACCCTAAATAAATCAGACTCCAAACCAGACTTCCTACACTAATCAGACCCCAGACTAGATCCTCTAAACTAATCAGACCTGCTTACCTTTCATTGATGTGGATCCTCTGCCTTGAATGTGCTAAATGTGTCACTCCTGCCTTACATAATTTTGCTGGATTTTTGGGATGGGATAAAAGACTTTGTTTAAACTTTCTTCCTATTCTAGTCTACTTTTATGAAATCCTATATTTCTTGGACAGTCATCCAAGAATGCCCTCTTCTTTTCCTTCCCAAATAATGCAGCAAGCAGGAGTTGGCAGGACTAGCTAGAGTGGGTGCGCCAACTCTGACCTGGACACGGTGATGGCTACTCTGCCTAAAATATTAGCTCATGCGGCAGGTGGGATTGCAAAAGAGGTTCTTGGCAAAGCAAGTAGTAGGTACTGTAAATTCATTGTGACGCCAGTGCCTTTGATGAAGGGAATGTGTTTGGCAGGCTAAGTAAAGGAATTGCTAAATTATGTTTTTTTTTGTAGAGGCATGGGGGTAACAGTGCAGGCTCAGTGGACACACTGACTTCTGACTGCACAGGGACAAGTTAAACTCACAGCTGTGGTGTATGATTTTCTCCCAGCTTACATGGGGTCTGCCCTGGCTCAGATTCCTTCTGGCAGGGTTAGAGAAGACTCCGCTCCTGTTTTGAGCTTTGTCGGATCAAGGCTTTCAGCTCCTGCACTTCTCCAGTACTCGCTTGTTCCTCTCTCACTTCCAGCTCTCTCCTTCCGCTGACTTCCCGAGCTGTCCTCCACCTGACTCACTTTCCAGGGGTGACCTCGACTCCTCCTCCTCCACCCAAAAACTCCCTTGTCTCTCTCTCTCCTCGGTCACCTGACCAGTTTCCTTCAGTCGCCTAAATCCACCCAGATGGAGAGGCTGACCAATAAAATATTTTGCTGCAATTAGCCAATCAGGAGGCGCGCTGTTGCTAGGCAGAACTTTTTTAACCTGTTATTTAGAGAAAACGGGGGGAAGGGGGGGGGGTTCCACCAAAGGGTCCCTCCTATGTCCCCCTAAGGGCTCATAGGGAGGTCCCTGAGACCTATTAACCCTATGCCCACCCTGTAGGACCCTCTGGGTCACTACAGTAAGACATGTAATCATAGAAGGGCGGGTGGGCTCTTGAATCCTTTAACCCAGATTCTCACCGAAGGGACAAAGGGTTTCAACAAGGATTTGTGGAAAACCCTATGCACTTTCTACGTGGCTGGCAGCTCAAGTTTGTAAGCGAGTGGGTTAATTACCCGCGTGATGGTAAAAGGACCTACAAAGCACGGCCCAAGTTTTAAGGACGGAACCTTCAATCTTAGGTTCCTGGACGATAGATACACCTTCTGACCCACCCTGTAAGGTTCAGAAACTGAGAGGCTTCTCCCACTGCGCAACTGCATGCGAGACCCCACTACGTCCAGATTCTTTTGTACTTTTTTCCATACCCCCTGCAGCACATTAGTGGTGACATCAGCTGCAGGACAGGCAGACGGGGTAGGAAGAAAAGTAAGGAAATGAGGATGCTGGCCATAAACGCAAAAAAACGGAGAAACCCCAGTGGAAGAACTAATACGGTTGTTCAGCGCAAACTCAGCCAACGGCATGAACTCAACCCACTGATGAGCCTTCTCGCTAGCAAACAGCCTCAAATATTGCACCATATCCTGGTTTTTCCGCTCCGGAACTCCATGGAGGCGGAAAATTTCTCTAATGAAGACCTGGGCAAATTCAATCACCGAAGGAAGTTTCTCTAACGCCACAAAATGGGCCATCTTCGAGAAACGGTCCACCACCACCAGCACGGGGGTGGACCCTTGTGATTCTGGCAGGTCAGTAACAAAATCTACCGAAAGGTGCGACCAGGGGCGCAACGGCATGGGCAACGGCCTTAGGGGCCCCTCCAGACGCCGCCGGCGACTCTTGCCGCGCGCGCAAACAGAGCACCCCCTTATGAAGTCACGTACCTGACGGAGACATGTCGGGCCACCAGTAGAGCCTGGAGCAGAGATCTAGGGTCCCTTGCACTCCCAGGTGACCCGCGAACACTGACGAGTGGGACTCTTCAATTACCGTGAGACGTAATGATTCTGGCACAAACCATCTGCTCTCTGGGAGGCCTGGGGGAGCGTCCTGCTGAGCCCTCTGAAGGCGGGGAATGAGACCGGAGTCCACAGCGGCAACCACAACCCCAGGTTCCAGGATACTTTCGGGAGGGAGAGACTCACAGTCTGGCACATCAAAACTCCGTGAGAGAGCATCAGCCTTTACATTCTTAGCCCCCGGAAGATATGTCACTACGAGGTTAAACCTAGAGAAAAACAGTGCCCACCTGGCCTGACTGGCAGTGAGTCGCTTAGTGTTGGCGAGGTATACTAGGTTCTTATGATCGGTGTACACTGTGACGGGATGCCGAGCGCCCTCAAGGTGGTGGCGCCACTCTTTCAAGGACCACTTGATTGCCAATAACTCTTGATTGCCCACATCGTAATTACGCTCTGCCGCACTGAACTTTCGTGAAAAGAATACACATGGACTGTAGCCAGCCCTCCCGCTAACCAGCTGAGACAACACAGAGCCTGCCCCCACCTCAGATGCATCAACCTCCACGAAGAAGGGGCGTTGCGGGTCAGGTTGAACAAGCACCGGGGTGGCCGAGAACATCCTTTTGAGACGATCAAATGCCTCCAGGGCCTCAGGAGACTATCTTACCAAGTCAGCCCCCTTCCTGGTAAGATCGGTCAACGGTCGAGCGATGACCGAGTAGTTTCTAATGAATTTGCGATAGAAATTCGCAAAACCTAAGAACCGTTGGAGTGCTTTCAGATTACCTGGTCGGACCCACTGGGAGATAGCTGCCACCTTATCGGACTCCATTTGCACGGACGTTGGAGAAATTACGTACCCTAGAAAGGACACTTGTTGAGTGCCAAACAGACATTTCTCCAATTTGACGAACAACTGGTACTCACGTAAGCGGGTTAGTACCAACCTCAGGTGCTGCACATGAGAGTCCCAGTCAGGAGAGTATACCAGAATGTCGTCGAGGTAGATGACTAAAAACACCCCCAGGATGTTGTGAAAGACCGCATTCATAAATCCCTGGAAAACAGCAGGGGCATTACACAGGCCAAACGGCATCACCAGACATTCAAAGTGTCCCAACGGGGTATTGAAGGCTGTCTTCCATTCATCCCCCTCGCAGATACGGATCACATTATAAGCCCCTCTTAAATCCAGTTTAGAAAACCAGTGGGCTCCCACCACCTGATTCAAGAGGTCGGGAATCAGAGGCAGAGAGCACTGGTTCTTAACGGTGATCTGGTTCAGGGCCCGATAATCTACACAAGGCCTCAATGTCCCATCCTACTTCTCGACAAAGAAGAGACCCGCCCCAGCAGGGGAACGGGATGGTCTAATATGACGTTTGGCCAGGGACTCTGTAATATAGACCTTGAGAGCTTCATGCTCCCACCCGGATAAGTTGAAAATGGCTCCCTTAGGGATGGGCTTATTCGGAATAAGGTCTATCCCACAATCCCACTCTCTATGGGGAGGCAGGGTCTCGGACAGTTTTTTAGAAAACACATCCCGGAAGTCAGACAGGTATTCCGGAATGAGTGCGGTATCTACTGAGCAGAGCAGAAGGGGAGCAAGATGGCTATGGCAGGATGGTCCCTAGTGAGTCAGTTCCCGGGTGGTCCAATTGAATTGGGGGTTGTGCAACGCCAACCACAGCATCCCTAGTACCATGTCTACCGACATTTTCTCCATCACCAGGAATGATATTTCTTCCGAGTGGAGAATCCCCACCGTGAACTGTAACCCTGGCGTCCTCCATCGTACCAGGCCCGTAGAGAGGGGGGTAGCATCAATACTGGAAAAACGAATTGGCGTCTTCAGCGCCACAAATTCTGCCATCAGGGGTCTAACGAAACACATGCTTATCAGGTTAGCGGCTGCTCCGGAATCAATAAACGCTATCCCGGGCCGGGAGAAATTTCGGAATCTAACCTGACAAGGTACCAGAAGCTTAGGAAGTACCTGAAGTCCTAGGCGATCCTCCCTACAATCGCCTAGGACTCTGAGTTTTTCCGCCAGTCCAGGCTGCCAGCGCTGAAGCCTCCGGGGGCAGGTTATCACCCGATGTCCAGCTTTCCCGCAGTAGAGGCAGAGATGGTGCAGCAATCGAATCCGGCGACGCTCTTTGGGGTCCAGCGGGTCCACCTTCATTGGCTCGGGAACAGAGACTGGTACGGAAGAAGAGGGAACAAGACAAACGACCTCCCTGACGCTACGGGCCTGTCTATCTTGCTTCCTAGCCCTGAGCCTCCTATCTGCCTTCACCGCTAGCTCCATAGCCTCCTTTAAGGACCCGGGAACGGGATGGGAAATCAACAGGTCTTTTACCGCGTCCGAGAGGCCCTGCAGAAAAACGTCTTTCAGAGCGCTATCGTTCCATGCAGTATCACCCGCATAGCGTCTGAAATCGGAGCAATAATCCTCCACACAAAACGATCCCTGATGCAACGCTAACAGCCGGGAAACCGCCAACCCTGCTTGGTCCGGTTCGTCGAAGATACCCCCGAGTTCCTGAAAAAATGCGTCCACGGACTGCAGGCAAGGGGAACCCTCCGGGATGGAAAAAGCCCAGGTCTGAGCACAGCCCTGCAGCAGGGACATTATCAGCCCGACCCTCTGAGCCTCCGACCCGGAAGAACGGGGACGCATCCGAAAAAACAGGCGACACGCCTGTTGGAAAACAAAAAACTTGTTCCTCTCCCCAGAGAACACCTCGGGAAGAGGGCACTTGGGTTCTGGACTGGTTGAGGCGTCCGGCCCCTGCGACAACCCCCGCTGCTCCTGGGCCGCCATGCGAGCGGATAAATCCTGGACCACCGGCACCAGGGCTTGCAACTGGTTCGCGAGGGAGCTGATCGCCTCCATGGAAAAAACTGTTTAAAGGGCCAGTTATTATGTTACAGCACTCTGACCCCATGAGCGCCAGGTGGGGTGCCCTGAACTTCCCGCACCCCACTGTTCCTGCCTACTTGCCTCGACCCTGGCTAACCCCAGGTGGACAACTGGATGGCGGTCCCTACCCTGGCTAGGGTCCCGGCGACTACACAAGATGGAACTACCTAACAGGGGGCCGAGTGCCGACAAAGGAGGCAGATAGAGTACCAACAGAAAATGCTGAGCAAAGACAAAGCTTAAGAAAGGAACTGACTAGCAACCTAGCGAGCTGACTGAGGAGAACCAACAGACAGGACAGACTTGCCGCAGACTGAACCAATAACTGGCAGTGAGCTTAGGTCACTGCCAGCCTTATAACTGCAAAACTCCGCCCATGGGCGGAGAGTGGGAGGCGCCAACTCCCCCACTCACAATACAAGATAGAGGAAGGGGTGCGGGCGGCGCCCTACGGGTGGACCCGCCCGCGCCGCCGCACACCAGCCGCCACACGTCGCCGGGAGAGCCCTGACGTCACAGCTCCGGGACGCCGAAGCCAGAGCGGCGCGCGCTGACCGCGGGACCCTGCGCCGCGCTGCATGGTAACATTGTGTTTCTTCGCCCCGCCTGTTTCCTAGTCTGAAAGTATGTGTACGCCACTTTAAATTCCAGCAGCAGATGAGTTGTACCCGACACCTAAGGACTCCTGAAAGTCAGGAGGTTGAAGGATTTGGAAATGAATAGATTGTGAATAAAAAAGTAGTTTGTCCCATATTCACTCACAATTCCAAAAATGAAGAACCCTAAGAACTCTTTGTATGTCAGATAAGTGCAAAGTTAGTGAGAAAAAGAGTTTCTTCTGGTTCCCATACTTGAATGTAGTAAGTGTTTTAAGACTGACTGATTAGTTTTGCAATAAGCATTGTTGGAAGGCTAGTTAACATTTGTGTGAACAGTCCTTTGGCTAATCACCTGACAACATGATAAGAAAGCAGAATGACTTGGCTTTTTATTGAGGAATGCAAATACAAGTTTTAAAGTATTTACAAGGCTGATTCAGCAAGAGAGTTAATCTTTAAATTAGTCCAACTGTTCCATAAACCACACAAATCTCTGCTAAATCTCTATTGGCCGGTTTCAGACAGTGTTTTTCAGAAAAATTCTGCTTATTTTGTGGCGTTTTTTCCACATTTTTTTTTTCCAAAAATGCTGCAGCTGGACCGAAATAAGTAAATATAAAATGCACTACAAACAGGTCATTTATGGCATCGACTTTCTCCACGGGTTGTCCAAGTTGTAGCTCCTGCGTAAAATCCATTCCCCAAGCAGTAAGATAACAAAAGTTGATATATTCACCTCTCCCCACTCCTCGCTGCAGCACTGCTTGGTGATTGATCGCTGAGCACCCATGACATCTGTAAAACGTCTGGGGCAGCCTGTAAACGTGGTGTCAATGGGGCACCCAGACCGGCAGCACGGGACACAACACAAGTGGGGACAGGTGAGTATAAGCTTATTTGGGGCAGCATGGTGGCTCAGTGGTTACCACTGTTGCCTTGTAGTGTTAGGGCCTGAGTTCAAGCCCCGCCAAGTATACATCTCTGCAGAGCTTCTATTTCCTCCCACACACAAAAAATATAGATTGTGAGCCCCAAGGCAAGGCAGCAGTGTTAACAACTGAGCCACCATGGTTGTTCTTTCTTTGCCAGAGAAATAGAAGAGCAAGAGGAATAATTAAACACATAGAGAACATAAAAACCCAATACGGACATCAACCTTGGTCAGATTTGAACCTGCAAGTCCAGCACTGCAAGGCAACGGTGTAAAATGCTCCTCTCCGTCCGCAAGAGTCATGACCGGGGAGGGGAAAGACAGAAGGATTGAGGCGCACGTAGGCACCATGTTGAAATACTCGGACACCACCATTTTGGGTTAGCCTCATAGAGGCTATGCAGAGAGACTCCAACCCCTCTACTCATGTGAATGGTGACGCAGTTGGCACATCAGAGCCTGTAGACTCGGCCCCTGTGATAGAGGATAATGGAGGACTTAAGCTTGCCCTCCCCCAGTAAAGCATAGGAGCTTCCAGTGCCATAAGTGCCCAGTATAAAAGGTCAGGGAGCTGTGTCAAAGCTCCAGACAGCAGAGACCCTAAGGCAGAGCAAAGAGCAGCACAGAGAGTCACAAGCAGAACCTGAGCATTGTGATGGTGGCCATTTGCAAGAGACAACCAATGAGAACGGCTGTATTCCCATGCTGGGAATCAAGCATGGAGGAGCTTAAGAGACCTCCCAAAAGCCTTAGAAACCTGGGAGTTGAAGATGGAGGGTCAGCCACCTCATTGGGGTGAAGCACCCTGCAATGTGCGGGAAAATAAGGAAACTCCCTTCCCACAGATCCGAACGAAATGGTATAAACCAAAAGGCTGGGAATAAGACACAACCCTTAAACAGTCGCAGTATAAAGGTCTTACTTCGTAAAACCAGCTTAAAAGCAATGCAATACTTCCTTACTACCCCTGGGGACACATGCTCGTGAACAGCGGGCCTGGTGCTGGGTGTGTGTCATTATGATTTAAGGCTGTACAGCTCCAATGTTGGAAGGCATCCGTTGGGGTTCTCTTACTGTATATTGCTAGCCTCTCTGCTGTCGTAGCCTATCCAACGTGTCACCTCATACAGTACTGGCTTTAGCCAGCATATAGAGCCGTTGTATAACGGCAGAAAAAGAGTAAGCCCTCTAGGAAAACCAGGATACAAATTGGATTGCAAAAGGGTTAAGGTTTCCTGTAAATTATATGGTGCATTAAAAGGCACCGTTGAAAAATACAACTCATCCCCCAAAAAACAAGCCCTCATATAGCTATGTAAATTGAAGAATAAAAACGGTATAATATTTTTGAAAGTGAGGAGAAAAAATGAAAATTAAAAAAAAGGTCTGTGTCCTTAAGGGGTTAAAACAAGCGTTGAAAATATCAAGTTATGTCTGGAATTTTCGATGGCTGTAATGCAGGTCTTGTCTTTTGTTTCAACATGTAACTGTAAAATGATTCCGCTGACAAAGCTAAAACCCTTATACAGAGAAAACTGCCCGGTCAAGTGCTTCGCGGTTTTATAGTTGGAGGAAGTAGTTATTGTTAAAGCGCTCACCAGTCTGAACACATCAGAAGGAGGATTTACAGATTTTGCTTGACGATGTAATTAAAGACCTGGTGGTAATTATATTATTTACGGTATATAACACAAGGTGAGAAGGTATGACTGGTTTCTACTTAATGCTTTTATTAATAACCTACAGTGGACCTCAAAAAGTGCAAAAAACATCCAACCTCATTTATCAAAACTGTCTTAGTAAAAAAAAAAACTGTCTTTGTTTTTCACTGAGAAAAAAAGGAGGGGGCAGCGCTCCCGAAGGTGGAATAATGTAGATATAATAAACACGGGACTCACCGGGTGTTATCCAGGACATCAGAAGAGAAGGATTTAGGGGGTTCTGATTTCTGACAGCTTCAAAATAAGTCCACGGTGTGGTCAGGCCATAAAGAAAGAAAGTAGAATGCTTGGCTGCATTGCAAAAGGTGCAACTAGTAGAAAGAGATAGATTGTGATCCTGCTGTATGCAGCTCTGGTGAGACCACATTTTGGATGCTGTGTTCAGTTCTGGATGACTTTGCTGAGAGAAGGACACTGCTAAAATAGATCGAGTCCAAAGACAGGGTAAAAAAATGGTGGAAGGTCTCAAGACCCAAACTTGTCAGAAAAGTCTTAAGAATATAATTTGTGTAGTTTGGAGGAAATAAGGTAGAGGGGGACATGATGGATACCTTGATATATGTTACAGGAGGAGAGAAGGGAGAGGGAGACATGATGGAAACCTTTATATATGTTACAGGAGGAGAGAAGGCAGAGGAGGACATGATGGAAACCTTTATATATGTTACAGGAGGAGAGAAGGGAGAGGGGGACATGATGGAAACCTTGATATATGTTACAGGAGGAGAGAAGGGAGAGGGGAGACATGATGGAAACCTTTATATATGTTACAGGAGGAGAGAAGAGAGACATGATGGAAACCTTTATATATGTTACAGGAGGAGAGAAGGGGGGGGGACATGATGGAAACCTATATATATGTTACAGGAGGAGAGAAGGCAGAGGAGGACATGATGGAAACCTTTATATATGTTACAGGAGGAGAGAAGGGAGAGGGGGAAATGAGGGAAACCTTTATATATATTACAGGAGGAGAGAAGGCAGAGGACATGATGGAAACCTTTATATATGTTACAGGAGGAGAGAAAGGAGAGGAGGGACATGATGGAAACCTTTATATATCTTACAGGAGGAAATAAGGTAGAGGAGGCACATGATGGAAACCTTTATATATGTTACAGGAGGAGAGAAGGCAGAGGAGGACATGATGGAAACCTTTATATATGTTACAGGAGGAGAGAAGGGAGAGGGGGACATGATGGAAACCTTTATATATGTTACAGGAGGAGAGAAGGGAGAGGGGGACATGATAGAAACCTTTATATATGTTACAGGAGGAGAGAAGGGAGAGGAGGACATGATGGAGACTTTTATATATGTTACAGGAAGAGAGAAAAGAGAGGGGGACATCATGGAAACCTTTATATATGTTACAGGAGGAGAGAAGGGAGAGGGGGAACAGGATGGAAACCTTTATATATGTTATAGGAGAAGAGAAGGGAGAGAGGGACATGATGGAATCCTTTATATATGTGACAGGGGGAGAGAAGGGACATGATGGAAACTATTATATATGTTACAGGAGGAGAGAAGGGAGGGGGACATGATGGAAACCTTTATATATGTTACAGGAGTAGAGAAGGTAGAAGGGGACATGATGGAAACCTTCTAAAGTTGTAGGTTTATCACGTGTCCCGAGTGAGGGCGTGATGACGTATGGACGCCAGTGATACAGACATGCATTCCACGCTATATTCTAAAGGCAAGGCTCAGTAATGGAATAGGAGCTGCGCTGTGAAGCGGGGACGCCAGGGGTGTGGCTATGTGTTCTAAAGGGAAGGGCTTGGCTGGAGAAAGAAAATTAGATGCTTGATTGCGTAATGATGTGAAGGGGACGCAGCGTTGTGTTCCATAGCTGCATTGCAAGGAAAAATGTATATAGAAGAAAGAAAATTGGAGCAGAGGGGCTAATGAATATTAAAAAGAAAAATCATCTAAAATGTTGCATATTGACCATATAAAATATCCCCTTCACGTCATCACACTATCAAGCATCTCATTTTCACTGTACTGTACTTGTGAGCCCTCTTTTTTCCTTTCCATTGCATTATCCTTGAGGAAACAATCCTGGAGATTTCCTACCCGGACGCTACACATAGGGCTTCTGCCGTAGCGGGAACAGGAAATCCCAGGTCTCATTTTCCGTCATTATCACCATGAAGTCAGAAGTGAGCGGCGACTACTAAACAGATTGGTTAGCTTTGTAGGTGGTGACGATAGTGAACTTTTTTCTTGGCTTCCACATTCCCTGGACCTTACACCTTCTAATTAGAGTCTACGTGCCTCCCTTACCACTGAGTATGATCTGTTGCATCCCAGAAGCCATTGCATCAGTCAGTCGTGATCCGCTACAGCGTGTACGGCAGGACTTGACTTACAGGCTCTATGTGTGTCCAGTGACAGAGGGGGCCACATTGATCAACTATGATGGGGAAAACATTTTTGATGTTGTACAACAAAACTTTTTGTGTTTCTGTTTTAATTGATATAGAATTTCTGTATCTGAGTGTCATTAAACTGGGGGTGATGAGGGTCTCACATCAGGAAGATCATTTGTGATAACCCTGTAGATCTGATTCATGTATATGGTTAGGAATAATATTTACAACACGCCTGCCGCTAGACTTGTTAGAATTATTTAACCCCTTCCAATTCACTGTCTGACCTCTGAAGACATTATGATTTAAGGCTGTACAGCTCTGATGTGGGAAGACGTCCGTCAGGGTTCTCATACTGTATATTGCCAGCCTCTCTTCTGTCAGAGCCTATCCAATGTGTCAACTCATGCAGTACTGGCTTTAGCCAGCATATAGCGCTGTTGTATAACGGCAGAAAAAGAGTAAGCCCCCTAGGAAAACCAGGATACAAATTTGATTAGAAAGGGTTAAAGTTCTTGCTGTTCCATGTTGACACAAGGCGTTCAAAAGGACCACTGGGAGTTATTAGGCATTGTTCCTAGGACCTGACCCCTCTGCCCCTTGATTACATCTCCTGGGACAGTGATGCGTCACCTAGGTCAATCGCTTAGGGATGTTGACATGGTGTTTTTACAGCGGTTAGAACACAGAACCCACACCAAATCTGCATCCAAATCTTCATCCTAATGTACCATATTGGCTTTAATGGGAATCTGTAGTAATTGCCAATATGACTGGTGCACCACGATACCTCGATTTACAGCACTGAAGTACATTGTAGTTAAGTTACCACAAAATGTTAAGCATCAAGTTAACATTTGCTACATCTATAGCTGATTGGAGATAGTTGCCATGCCAAGGCCATAGTCTAGTAGATTGGTTGTCAGTTTGTAACTGACAAGCAACAGTTATTTGGTATATTTTCACTTCTGAAGGTATCTTCACACGGGCTGACTATTGGCTGTGTAAGGAATTGACAGGCGTCTTGTACACGAACATTCCTCGGCTTTCATACACAGGAGCAATAGTCATTCAGAGAATGGTGGTGGAGCAAGCCACAGATCGCTCCAGCTGCCGACATCCATTCACTGCAAACAGGCAGTAGTTCATAGACGAAGAATGGCCTGTTTACATGAGCCAATAGTCAACTTGTTTTTTAGTTCTGCTAAAGACCAAGCAACTCCAACAAGTGAGTGATTTGTCACCCAGTGCGCTATCGGTAGCCGCTTGTACATAGGATGACTATTATCCAAAAGTGCTGTTTCCAGTGATTATTCGGGCGATAATTGCCACTCTACCCTTCTCCTTCAGACAGTCACAACCTTCCACTTACTTCATCTTCACAGTCTAACCTAACTGTATTCTTCAGAAAGAACGCAGCAGGAACCTCTACCTTTACCCCACATCTTGATGGACTTCAAAGCGTATGTGCTAGAAGGGTGACGGAGCAGAGCATGACAAGCCAGTCACATAATGCTGACCACATGGGGGTTGGTCATTGACGACTGATTATCTTCCACCAGCGCCATGGTGTTGTGAGCACCGGGGAAGGCGTGGAATAGCGCTTCTGAATGCCAGAGAGCTCATCTCTATAAATGGAACTTGGCAGGGACAGACAAACCCACCAGATATGCCTAATGACAACCTCTTCCAAACTTCAAAGCAGAATGGACAACCATTCCTCCAGGGCAAAAAACAGAACATGTGGGACTGCTTTCTCTATATGAGGTTCTTGTCTTCTTTTGCAATCAATTTTTTTTTAATCAGTTTTTATATGTAATGGAATAAAAGTCCACCCTGCTCTACAAATGCAGGCAGATAAAATGTTTGAAGGGTTTCTAGGTGATGCTATTCTGGAGGACCTCAGGGAAAATGGCTCTATAACTCTGCATCAGCACAGGTTTATGAGGGGTCGTTCCTGTCAAACCAACCTGATCAGCTTCTACGAGGAGGTAAATTCTAGACTGGACCGGAAAGTCACTGGATCTTGTGTATCTGGACTTTTATTAGAAAGGTCACCAGCACTAGCAAGGTACCATAGGGGTCATTATTGGAAGGGTCACCATTACTAGTCAGGTACTACAGCGGGCAGTATTGGAAGGGTTACTATTACTAGTGGAGTACCAAAGGGGCAGTATTGGAGGGGTTACCATTACTAGTGGATTACCACAGTGAGCAGTATTGGAGGTGTTACTATTACTAGTGGAGTGCCACAGGGGGCACTATTGGAGGTGTTACTATTACTAGTGGAGTACCACAGTGGGCAGTATTGGAGGTGTTACTATTACTAGTGGAGTACCACAGGGGGCAGTATTGGAGGGGTTACTATTACTAGTGGAGTACCACAGTGGGCAGTATTGGGGGGGTTCACCACTACTAGTAGGATACCACAGTAGGCAGTATTGGAGGTGTTACTATTACTAGTGGAGTACCACAGGGGGCAGTATTGGAGGGGTTACTATTACTAGTGGGGTACCACAGGGGGCACTATTGGAGGAGTTACTATTACTAGTGGAGTATCACAGTGGGAAGTATTGGAGGGGTTACTCTTATTAGTGGAGTACCACAGGGGGCAGTATTGGAGAGGTTACTATTACTAGTGGGGTACCACAGGGGCAGTATTGGAAGGGCTACTATTACTAGTGGAGTACCACAGGGGCAGTATTGGAAGGGCTACCATTACTAGTGGGGAACCACAGGGGGCAGTATTGGAGGGGTTACTATTACTAGTGGAGTACCACAGGGGCAGTATTGGAGGGTTTACTATTACTAGTGGAGTACCACAGTGGGCAGTATTGGAGGGGTTACTATTATTAGTGGGGAACCACAGGGGGCAGTATTGGAGGGGTTACTATTACTAGTGGGGTACCACAGGGGGCACTATTGGAGGAGTTACTATTACTAGTGGAGTACCACAGGGGCAGTATTGGAAGGGCTACCATTACTAGTGGGGAACTACAGGGGGCAGTATTGGAGGGGTTACCCTTACTAGTGGGGTACCACAGGGGGAAGTATTGAAGGGGTTACTATTACTAGTGGAGTACCACAGGGGCCATATTGGAGGGGCTACCATTACTAGTAGGGTACCACAGATGTTTTACCTGGATTAAATGTAAGTTCTCAGCATCACCCTTTACATAATAACAAGAAATTGAAGCTACAAAGTAATATTTTTCAACAATTTCCATTTATTAAAATCACGAGCGGACAATAGCTTATGATATTCTGTGTTACACGGCGCTGTCATAGAAATGATACAAGGAAAGATATCTGATATAACAATCTATATAAAACTGCTTGTACAATTAGTGCATTCCTCCCGTAGAAAGTGTGAACTGTAGGCAAAACATACAGGCTTCTTGAGTCCTGGTAGCTCCAAGTGGACCTGAGGATGTTCTGACTTGATGAAGTTTATTACTAATGTACATTTTACAAGAAGCTGAAAACTATTGATAAAACAACATCTTCAAAGACAGTGATTCTGTATCTGATATAAGAAAAAGGAAATCAAGACTGAAGACAGTCCGTCAGCTCAAATATACTGTTCATACTGCCGGCATCATGTTATAGAGTGGGAGGAGCCGAGCGGACCGATATATAGCTTTATGGGGGAAGATTCAGTAGAACTTGTATTATATTCATTTATATCTGTTCATTCTGAGCGGAACAGTCAAGTGGGCGGAGCTATCAGTGATTGACAACTACCCCTGTATGTCCAGCCATAAACAGACTGCTGTCAATCACTGATGGCTCCACCCACTGAACTGTTCAGCTCAGAATGAGCAGGGATATAACTGAATAAAACATGTTATACTGAATCTTTCCCCATAAATCTATATATCAGTCTGCTCGGCTCCTCCCGCTCTATAACATGCTGCCTGCAGTTTGGACCGTGTGTTCCAGCCAACAGGATCCCTTTAAAAGTGCACTTAATGTTAATACTTTTTTGCATGTTTCAGTGAATTCGGTGACCCGATGACGGGTATCTCCCTCGCGTTCCATTAGCCTGTAATTCCTGTACATGTCTAGAAAACTCCTCAGTCACCAAATGATGCGGCAAATTTACTATTGAGAATGCAAGTTTTTGGCACAAATTGTGACAAGAAACTAAATAACATATTTTTATGGCATTTATGATTAGAGATGAGCGAACACGTTCGGCCCCGCCCCTTTTTCGCCCGAACACCGAACTTTGCGAACACTTCAGTGTTCGGGCGAAAAAGTTCGGGGGCCGCCGTGGCAGCGTGGGGGGGTGCGGCGGGGAGTGGGGGGGAGAGGGAGAGAGAGAGGGCTCCCCCCTGTTCCCCGCTACTGCCGCCCGCGCCGCCGCGCATCTCCCCGCCCCCCGGCGGCACCCGGACCTTTACGCGCGAACACTGCAGTGTTCGGCAAAGCCGGTGTCCGGGTGCGGATGTGTCCGTAACGGACACGTTCGCTCATCTCTATTTATGATGTGTTTTCAGAAATTTTTTTACACATGGGGCATGGATTCATGGAAAGCGGTCATGGCCAAAATGTTGGTGCCATTTTTGGCATAATCTACACCAACTAATAGGTGGCATACGTTAGAGTGGACAGTCTAATGAGACACCAGATTTATCATCCAGCAGTCACTGTGATAAATCTGGCACATTTACAGACGGTCTAGTCTACGTTTGCACTGTTAGACAGTATTAGTAAATCTGCCCCACTGTGTCTACACTGAAACAGTAAATACTAAAGAGGAGGAGGAATATACAGGTGGACATGTGTGCTGTCAGAGGGGACAGGGGCATTTATAGTAGAAGACGGCCCACCGGCTCCAGCACAACGGTGAAATCGCATCGGGAGGAGCGCACCTACTAAACATGTATGGATAGAGAATGTGTCTGCTCACAGAATTGATGCAGACAAGGCTGTTAATTAGACCTGGGGTCAAACTGACTTGTACCCGCTGATGCTGACATGTGGCGGCCTGAATGTGGCCATTCTTGGAGAGTCTGGAAGTAGAATACAAGCTATTTTTGGACTACACTTAGGTAGACACAATAAAAGAGCCCGAGTTTACTGATGGCCGCACAGATACTACCGGGCATTTGTAAAGTGAAGGACTCAAATGATGGTATACCGTACTCTGACATTTTTGTATATGCATTCTGCTCCTATACAAGCAAAAAGTTCCCTGCTTATACATCATTGATAACTGTACTTATCTGAAAAGTTAGTGCCCCTTTTAAATTCAACTTCTGCTCATCTATTGCCCTTTTTTAGTCTCATTATTTCTGTAATATACTTGCATTATACATTTTGTTGCTTTACCGCTGTAAATCATGTTTGAAATGGGGGCCTCCCTTCATGCTTCTCTGCAATCCACTCTCTGTTGTTAGGTACAGAGCTTCCACAGGGATGTTTCCTTAGCCGCAGGATAAGGGCTATTTTCACAGGCAGCTCCCATGTACTCAGAGGCTGCAGGCTGACAGATCTGCAGACACTGTGATAACAATCTCCACAGTCTCTGCCTCTCCTGCTGTTACAGCATGTGGGTGTGTTTTTGTGTGTGTCCACTAAAGTGGGTTTACTAACCCTTTGGTCAAAATGTTTCTAAATGCCTGACTGTCCTGGGAAAGCAGAGGGACGGGCATTCAGATACTAGCTCCCTACTCATTGGACCATAGACAGTGCAATGCAGCATGGGAAGTAAGTGCAAGGAAGTACAGGACAGTGAACTACTGGCAAAATGCTTGCTACACACACACTCCTTTCCTGAAAGCAGATTGCAAACACCAGAAAAATGGGGAGGGAAGATTACCTGAAAATCAAACCTTACAGATATGAAACAGGGTGCAAATAGCAGCAAATGAGAGGAGGGTAAGGAGAATCTGGTGTACTTTAGAAAATATGTTGAAAACTCTGGTACACCTTAAAGTTGAAAAAGTTAAATTCTGTTTTTGGAAGAAGGGCCGAAGATCCTAATACACACATATATAAACATATCTTCCGAAAAATAGAAACTGAATGTCCGAATAGGAATTCTATGGAATACCCCTTCAATTTATTGCTGATTTTCCAATCACATCTGCTGGGAGTTTATTCCATGAATCTACTTCTCATTCAGTAAAATATATAGCCTAAGAAAGGAGGAAAGCACACACAAAGCAGTTTGCAGCAGGAGGAGGGAGAGATCACATAGACAGTGTAGAGAGGAAGCAGAGCACGCAAGGTATTTTGCAGCAGGAGGAGGGAGAGATCACAGACAGTGTAGAGAGGAAGCAGAGCACACAGGGCAGTTTGCAGCAGAAGGAGGGAGAGATCACAGACAGTGTAGAGAGGAAGCAGAGCACACAAGGCAGTTTGCAGCAGGAGGAGGGAGAGATCTTGTAGATAGTGTAGAGAGGAAGCAGAGCACACAAGGTAGTTTGCAGCAGGAGGAGGGAGAGAATACATAGACAGTGTAGAGAGGAAGCAGAGCACACAAGGCAGTTTGCAGCAGGAGGAGGGAGAGAATACATAGACAGTGTAGAGAGGAAGCAGAGCACGCAAGGTATTTTGCAGCAGGAGGAGGGAGAGATCACAGACAGTGTAGAGAGGAAGCAGAGCACACAAGGCAGTTTGCAGCAGGAGGAGGGAGAGATCATGTAGACAGTGTAGAGAGGAAGCAGAGCACACAAGGTAGTTTGCAGCAGGAGGAGGGAGAGAATACATAGACAGTGTAGAGAGGAAGCAGAGCACACAAGGCAGTTTGCAGCAAGAGGAGGGAGAGAATACATAGACAGTGTAGAGAGGAAGCAGAGCACACAAGGCAGTTTGCAGCAGGAGGAGGGAGAGATCAGATAGACAGTTTAGAGGAAGCAGAGCACACAAGGCAGTTTGCAGCAGGAGGAGGGAGAGAATACATAGACAGTGTAGAGAGGAAGCAGAGCACACAAGGCAGTTTGCAGCAGGAGGAGGGAGAGATCATGTAGACAGTCTAGAGCAGTGATGACAAACCTTTTACAGACCGAGTGCCCAAACTGCAACCTAAAACCCACTTATTTATCGCAAAGTGCCAACATGTCAGGGGGCGGGGCTTATCACGAGGTATAATTGTACCCCCGTCGTTCTATAAAGAACAGGGCCACTTCAAAATAGATGGGGTGCAGATTTTGACTGCTTTTTGGATGCGGAAATACTGCAGGATGTCCTCAGTGGAAATTTCTGTGGAAAATTCTGCAGCATTTCAGCATCCAAAAAGCAGTCAAAATCAGCACCCCGTCTATTATAAAACAGCCCTGCCCATGTCTGCCATATGTAAACATACCCCAGCGGTAATAGTGACCCAGCCCCAGCGATAATAGTGACCCCCACATCACAGCGGCCCCAGCGGTAAAAGTGACCCCCCCACAGCGATAATAGTGACCCCCACCACACAGCGGCCTCAGCGGTAATAGTGACCCCCACCACACAGCGGCCCCAGCAGTAATAGTGACCCCCCCCCCCCCACAGCGATAATAGTGACCCCCACCACACAGCGGCCCCAGCGGTAATAGTGACCCCCACCACTCAGCAGCTCCAGCGGTGATAGTGACCCCCACCCCCCAGCAGTAATAGTGACACCCCCCCAGCAGCCCCAGGGTTAATAGTGACCCCCACAGCGGCCCCAGCGGTTATAGTGACCCCCACCACACAGCGGCCCCAGCGGTAATAGTGACCCCCCACAGCAATAATAGTGACCCCCACCACACAGCAGCCCCAGCGGTAATAGTGACCACCACCCCCCAGCGATAATAGTGACCCCCACATCACAGCGGCCCCAGCGGTGATAGTGACCCCCACAGCGGCCCCAGTGGTGATAATGACCCCCACCCCACAGCGGCCCCAGCGGTAATAGTGTCCCCCACCCCACAGCAATAATAGTGCCCCCAGTGCATTAGGGGCACCCCCCAGCGGCCCCCAGTGCAGTAGTGACACCCCCCAGCGGCCCCCCAGTGCAGTAGTGACACCCCCCAGCGGCCCCCCATTGCAGTAGTGACATCCCCAGCGGCCCCCTCAGTGCAATAGTGACACCCCCAGCGGCCCCCAGTGCAATAGTGACGACCCCAGCGGCCCCCCAGTGCAATAGTGACACCCCCAGCGGCCCCCCAGTGCAGTAGTGACACCCCACAGTGGCCCCCCGGTGCAGTAGTCACACCCCACAGTGGCCCCCCGGTGCAGTAGTGCCACCCCACAGTGCCCCTCCCGAGACCCACATACTTACCTCCTCCCCCTTCTTCTGGAAGCTGATGCTCCTCTTCTGGTCAGCAATGGTCCAGGCATGCATATTAACTTTTTCTTGCCCACTTCTCCCTCAATAGGTTATTCCCAGCAACCTGATTGGTTGTTTGGGTTGGCTGATTCACCAAACAACCAATCAGGTTGCTGGGAATTGCTGATTGCTGCAGAAGTGGGGAAGAAAGTGTTAATATGCTCCATACGCTGCTGGACGCCTCCCCCCTCCCGGCGGAACCAAGTAGTAGGAGACGTCAGGGCAGGGGGAGGGGGATTCCTGCTGCACACTGAAATCAGTGTGTGCCGGGACCAGCGCGGCTAGCAGTGCCGTTTGTGAATGCTGGCAGGGGAGCCGTGGCCCCTGCTGGTATTCACAAGTGGTGAGCAGCCGATGGGGCGCGTGCCAGTAGGGACGGCTCTGCGTGCCGCCTCTGGCACGCGTGCCATAGGTTCGCCACCACTGGTCTAGAGGAAGCAGAGCACACAAGGCAGTTTGCAGCAAGAGGAGGGACAGATCACAGTGTAGAGAGGAAGCAGAGCACACAAAGCAAATGCTGCCCAGGACTGGGAATCCTAGACTCCTCAACATCGGTGTCTGTCATCACAAGAGGAAGGAGATCCTTCATAGGTTGTAGAAGGAGAAATTAGTATAGGAACGAAGCTGTGCATGAGACCTAGTGAAGGCAGCAGCATCCTAGACACAGAACTAACATCCAGTATGTACTAATGGGACAGAGACGCCCACATGAGCAAAATCTGAAACTAGGAGCAGGTTGTAAACTGCATATCAGGGAGTGAAGACTGCATTCTGAAGCTTGTGCCCTGCCTAGAAGCTGGTGTCTGAGGCTGTATACAATGCTGACTGCTCGGTGACTACTACACTGCAGGAGCTCATGCACTAAGGCCTGAGTTACTTGGCAATATGCGGTCACGCGGTTACAGACACAACCTCAATGGCTCCTTCTGGAAAATATTTTCCTGCACAGATCACATGAAATATATTTTTCTGCCGTCGCGTTAATCCCATCACTGTACAGGGATTTGCTGCATTTCGCCATGTAACCCTAGTTACATGCACCAGCAATGTGGGGCCATATTACAGCCAGGACAAATCTGCAGGCATGCTGACCAGCGTAACAATCCGGCCATCAGAGGGACAGCTGCGCATTCAAACAACACAACACTAAACTATGTAAATCCTTCTACAATATAGGATATAATAGGCTACTATGATAAGGCAATGAAAGAGTTAAATGCTACACACTCTAAATCATCATACACTATCTGTGGAAATGAAGACACAAACTATTTCACAAGCTCCATGTTAGAGGCATTATCAGGATTCACATGATCAAACAAATAATAAAACAAGACTCTTATGTCTACGGCATTTGTAAAGCACCTCAATCTTTGGTTTTCACATTCATTGATATAATAATGAAATCGTTACTTAAAGGGCTTGTCCCGCTTCTAACCGTTCTGCAGCAAGAAGTAGACAGCTCCATACATTGCGCACTGGCCAGGATTAGTACTGCAGGCTAAGTCTAATTCACTTCAACAGGTGCAATACCAACCCGAGCCACTATGCATTATACAGAGCTGTCTGCCTCCTGCAGCAGAACGGCTAGAAGTGGGACAACCCCTTTAGTGGCAATGGTTCACACCATGTTAGGACATTCCATTTGGTGGCGGTGTTACAAAAAGTGCAGCCCAAGAGAAGCCACAGATACATGCAACAATATATTGAGGTCTGTCATCATAAAAAAGAGCATAGTATTGTTTTGTTTTTTTTTTTTGCATAGAGTTGAATCAATTAACCCTTTCCAATCCAATTTGTATCCTGGTTTTCCTAGGGGGCTTACTCTTTTTCTGCTGTTATACAACGGCGCTCTATGCTGGCTAACACCAGTACTGCATGAGGTGACACATTGGATAGGCTCCGACAGCAGAGAGGTGGGCAATATACAGTAAGAGAACCCAGACGGGCGTCTTCCAACATCGGAGCTGTACAGCCTTAAATCATAATGTCTTTAGACATCAGACAGTGGATTGGAAAGGGTTAAGCTTTTCAATACTGGTAAATCAAAGGTGTACCAATGAACTCAGGCCAAATGTCTGCCGAAAGTGCACTTCTTCCATCATATGTCTGGCTATACTCTATAGGCATGTTAAAAGCAGATGTTGGAAGCATTTCCTGATGTACGCTGATCAGCCATTGCATTAAAACCACTGACCGGTGAAGTGAATAGCATTGTTTGTGTGATGACAATGGTGCCAGTCTAGGGTTATCATATAATAAGCAGCAAGTTTTTGAAATTAGTGTGTTGGAAGCAAGAAAAGTGGGCAAATCCTGTGATGGCTAGACAACTGGGTCAGACCATCTCCAGGATGGCCAGTCTTGTGGGGTACTGGGAAGGGCAACCAGAAAACTGGCAACATGGGTGCCCAAGGATCACTGATGAGCAAGGGGGGGAGGGCAAAGGCTAGCCTGTCTGGTCCGATCCCACAAGAGCTACTGTAGTACACAATGACGAAAAAGCTGATGATAACCATGATAGAAAAGATGTCAGAACATACAGGGCATACAACCTGCAGGATGGGGGTCGGATAGCCTCAGGATGTGCATACTGACCCCTGTCCACCACCAAGAGCAACTACAATGGACATATGAGCATCTGAACCATAAAGCAATTGAAAAAGTCCTAGTCTGGTGAACTTGGGTAGGTGCCTACCTGTTGAAGAGCTGGCACCAAGATGCGCTATTGGAAGAGGGCATGAAGACAATGTGATGCTCTGAGCAATGGGAAACATTGTGCTCTGGCGTTTCTGTATATTTTGACATGTATAACCTTCATAAAAATTGTTCCAGACCAAGTACAGGCAGCGATATTCCCTAATAGTTGTGGAAACTGTCAGCAAGATAATGTGCCCTGCCATGCCTCAAGAATTGTTTGCTTGGAGAAATATGACAAATGGCTCAAGATGCTGATTTGGCATCCAAATTCTCCAGAATTCAATCCAATGAAGCATCTGTGGGATCTGCTGGAAAAATTAGTCCGATCCATGGAGGCCCCTCCTCGCAACTGGCAGGACTTAAAAGGGGTTGTGCCAAGAGCACAACCCCTGTTCATATGTCCTATTAGGGCATAAGAACATCATACAGTGGGGTTCCATCTCTGGACCCTCCCCAGTATGACCTAGAGCAGACAGCAGCTGTCACGGCTCGACAACTGCCACAGTATCAGGTTATGACAGCCGCCAGGCGTAAATGGACTTGCAGCACAATGCCAGTCCAAGCCACGTTATGGCACTTTTTGGGTTGTATGTTTGTTATTCCTCAGGGTTTTCCCGCTGTTGCTAAAAGGTCATTGAGAGCCATATGTTGAGATTCCCTTAGGTGGTTGTGTTTTCCCTTGCAGGCCAATCTACTAGAGAGGGTTTGTATATTCCAGCCCCTACTCTTAGAAGTTGCTGATTATTCATCTCTTGTTGGTGAAGTTGGTCTAGTCTATATTTCCCTTGGTGCTGCCATCCTGATCAAGTTAAGTAGTTGGTATTTATTTATATCTTGGGGTTGCTCCTGCCATTGCCCCTGCTGCCTATAGTTGTTACCACCTGTTTATTAATATTCCCTGTCTCCACCTAGGCTCAGTGCAGTTGACCCAGATTATAGACGTGGGGCCGTCCTTGTCGGGGTGATGGCCCCACTTTAGGCAGGGTTTTTTCCCCTTCTGGCTATTTTTCCCATTCTTCCACCTTTGGTTGTACTTGGTAGTGGCTTTTGTGTTACGCGTGGGACTTCCTGATCTTTATTTGTAGGGTGTTAACACTGCCTTGTGCCCGTGCTTGGCATGGTGCATTAACCCTCAGCACGGATGTAACAGCTGCTCAGTAAGAGTGGCTCCCGCTTTGGTGGACCTTCTGTTGACCCGGTATGGATAGCTAGTCATATGAATTGCAGCTGAAGGGGAATTGTATGGTTGGTGGTGACTTCCACCAGCCACATCAGCTGAGTGCCAGGAGTCCAAGAGTGGGATCTGTAACAATTAGCTATTTGGCTCTCGACCCCGCATTCTGGAAGTGGTTGTACAAGTTGACAACATCCCTTTAAAGGATTTGCTGCACATATCTTGATGCCAGATACTACGAGGCACCTTCCACGGTCTTGCAGAGTCAATGATTTAATAGGTCAGTTGGGGACCTACACAATTTTACGTTTTAATGTTATGGCTGATGGGTATAAACTCCAGGCATGGTGATTCATTGTGAAGCTAGCCTTACAAGCCTTTGACAATGTAAAAGGCCTAATCAGAACATAGTTGTATGACTGAAGCTCTGACCTTTGGTGGTTATATCAAATTCCCATTTATAACTAAAGTACATTTATAAAACAGATACCATATAATAAATCTAGAGAACACTCACGGACAATACAACATAAGCTAATAAATGGCTACTGAACTTAATGCCCTTTTAAACAGCAGACTCTCCACCCTGCTGATCACTTGCCACCGTTTTTGGATCAGGAGAAGAATAAGAAAACAGCTGCGTTCCAAGATTTTTGTAAGCAAATCGAAAATACATTATGTGGCCCATGGCAACAAATGACACAGAAATGAGAACAAGCAAGCCAAACGCTTCAGGGTTGGGCCCCAGGATCACCATGATGAAGTGCAGGAGATCGAGAAGGTAATTCATGGAGTTCTGGACACCATTTATAATGCCTCGCTCAGACTCGATGACATTTTCTTGCAAGAGTTGAGTCACCGTCAGATCAAAGGACCAAAGACCTACAAAAAAACACAAATATTTTGTGTATTCAAAATGAAATTCAGTCAGGCCGCTCAACACGTTACATCTCATTTCAAGTAATAGATCTTGTGAGATTTTAGCATGGTTTTAAAATTCCAAATGCACTATGCTGACAGAAGTATTGGGACGCCCATATGAGGTGAGGAAATTCCATTTTATTCACATTTCTCAATCCGGTGTTGGGACGCCTTCGGCCTCAGTGACTGCAGTGACCTTCGCGGCTGCTTCCCACCAAATACCCATAGATGTGTGGAGGAGAGCTTCAGATAGTGATGCAGGAGATATTTAGTGTGTTGGGCGTGCACAGAAACAGCGATCTAGTTTGTCCCAAAGATGCTCGATGGGACTGAGATCCAGACTTTGGGTTGGCCAATGAAGTTTGTAGACATTCTGCTCCTCAAACCAAGCCTCAACACTGCATGCTGTATGACATGGGGCTCAGTCATGTTGGTAGACACAGAGCTGTACCAAAGTATTACCGCAGGGAAGGTGATGCCACATTGTCAAGAATGTCTCTCTACCCATTGGCGGTGAGGATGGACTTCACTATAACCTATGGTCCCAGACCTTCCCAGTAGAAACACCCCTATACCATAACTAAACCTCCTCCAAACTTCACTGCTGTGACTATGCAGTGGCGTAGAAACCGCTCTCTAGGCGACCGCCACACCCAAGTGGGACCATTCAATCAGAAGATGGTGTCTGGATTAATCTTTCCACAACACTTGTTTTCACTTATTTAGGGTGGCTTCATACGAGCGTTTGCATACGTGCGCACAAAAACACGCTTCTATTAGAACTAATGCATTCCCCATGGTGTGTTCACATGTCCGTGTTTTACAGGTGCGTGCCTGTAAAGATAGGATATGCGTGCACCAAAGGGAATGCACGCATTGTCTTCAACGGAGCAGTGGCTGCTGCCGGTGGCTCCAGAGAAGACAACGGTTTGCTGGCACCCCTGAATTGTTTTTCAGGGAAGAGCTTTACATATAAGCCCTTCCCTGAAAAACAAGAATTTTAATGTAAATTTAAAAAAAACTTACCTGTCCATGAATTCACGAATGGGTGAGTGCTGCCTCTGATTGGCTGAGCGCAGGGACCAATCAGAGGCAGTTCTCAGCTGTCATATAATAGCTGAGAGCTGCCTCTGATTGGTCACAGTGCTCAGCCAATCAGAGGCAGCCCATTCAACAGGCAGGGATTTTAAATCCCTGCTGGCTGAATACTCCTCAGAGCAGTGCAGGAGAAGAGTCAGCTGGACGCGGCTGAGCCCCGGCAGCTGCAGAAAGGTTGTTTTTTTTTTAAATTACCATTTTTCCTTGTTTTTCAGGGAAACGCTTATATGTAAAGCTCTTCCCTGTAAAAAAAACAATTCAGGGGTGCTGGCAGACCATTGCCTTTAATGGAGCCGCCAGCAGCAGCCGCAGCTCTATTGAAGGCAATGCACGGACCTTCATACACGTGTGTTTTTGCGTGTACATAGGTGCGCACCTATGTACACACAAAAACACGCTCGTGTGAAGCCACCCTTACAGCCCTAGAACGACGCTCCAAGCCCCATCGCAGATGCATCTGTGCAGTCACTGCTGTGATGTTGTGTGCAGCCGCTCGTTCATGGTAACCCTTCGCATGCAGTTTCCTACTGATGGTTTTGGTGCTAATCGATGTTCCAACGGCCGGTGAGACCTCCTGAGCGAGGACAAACGATGTGTATGATGTCTTCACAGTGTATGAGGTCCCCATGAACGTGGCGGTACCGCACACACCGGATAGTCTCCATCTCCCAATAACATGGCCAACAGGGGACTCTGGAAGGTCCAGAAGCTGCGATGTACCGTACTGATTGGTTGGGGACATCCTCCCACCAGACCCCATTGTCAGCTCTACACCTGGTGACATCCCACTGCCAGACCCTGTTGTCAGCTCTACACCTGGTGACATCCCCCCACCAGACCCCATTGTCAGCTTTACACAGTCACATCCCTCACTAGGCCTCGTTGTCAGCTCTACACCTGGTGACATCCCCCCACCACCAGACCCCGTTGTCAGCTCTACACCTGGTGACATCCCCCACCAGACCCCGTTGTCAGCTCTGCATTTGGTGACATCCCCCCACCAGACCCTGTTGTCAGCTCTACACCTGGTGACATCCACCCACCAGACCCTGTTGTCAGCTCTACACCTGGTGGCATCCCCCAACCAGACCCTGTTGTCAGCTCTACACCTGGTAACATCCCCCCACCAGACCCCGTTGTCAGCTCTACACCAGGTGACGTCCCCCCACCAGACCCCGTTGTCAGCTCTACACTTGGTGACATCCCCCACCAGACCCCGTTGTCAGCTCTGAACCTGGTGACATCCCCCCACCAGACCACATTGTCAGCTCTACACCTGGTGACATCCCACCACCAGACAGACCCTGCTGTCAACTCTACACCTGGTGACATCCACCCACCAGATTCGCTGTCAGCTCTACACCTGGTGACATCCCCCCACCAGACCCCGTTGTCAGCTCTACACCTGGTGACATCCCTCCCACCAGACCCCGTTGTCAGCTCTACACCTGGTGACATCCCCCACCAGACCCCGTTGTCAGCTCTACACCAGTTGGCATCTGATGGTTTCTGTACTTGGGTCTACCGGTGCGATCCTCTCCTTTTTACTTAATGCTACACATAACCTGACCGCACAGGACTGCTGGAGGGCCAATACCTGTGTCAACATAGTGTACAATTGCTCCGAGAATAATTTATCAATCTGTCTCAATAGATTTAAGGCGTATTCCTGTCGCCGCGAGATTTCTGCCGGGAAAAGCGCTGCTTCAAAACCTGCCGCACTTAGCTGCAGGTTTTGAAGCGGCCTGGCCGCTCACTCTTCCGCTACAGCCAGTGCTCGCAGCCGGCGCTCACAGCCGCAGCGGAAGAAGAGAAAATATGAACATGCTGCAGCCGCTGAATCCACACCGCAGCGCCGGCTTCTTCCGGCTTTGCCGCGGCGGATTCACCATCCCGTGTGGACGAGATTTCTGAGAAATCTCTTCTACGTGGATGGCTAATACCGGAATTAGCGGCCGCAGGCAGATTTGCCACGGCGAAAATCCAGACGGAATTTCGGCGTGGCAAATCTGCCCCCTGTGAACCCAGCCTTAAGGTTTTGTGGCACAAATTCAAAAAAAGAAGCTATTTGGCTACAGTGTTTCTATTGAACTATCGGGCAGATTAATGAATAACATGTACCCTATAAATCATTCCTATCTCGGACTGCCACCCGCCCGGTAATTACCTGCAGAGGTCGGCCAGGATTTACTTTTTATGTGCAATGTTAATTGTTGGTAAAAAGTTATGGCGCTCTCTGCCCTGGTGGCAGTGCTGCCCTCTTCTTGCCGCCCGCTTCCTGACTCCTCACAAGTCTCTGACAGCAGGAGGATCCACTCACGGTCAGTATGACACAGGACTGCTGTATTCACAACTGACTCCTCTCCTTCTCCTGCGCAGTGTACATGGGGGAGTAGTCAGATTACGCCATAAATCCGCTGCGTTTAGCGGTTCTATGTCAATATATTTAAGTGGGGTCACAGAGGAGGACACTATATTTGAAAGGGTGTACCAGAATAGACTTATCACTCACTTATAGAATGGGTGATGAAAGTCTGCGTGGTGGGGGTCTCACTGCTGAGACCTCCACCAATCTTCAGAACAAGGAACTCATGCCCCCCTCTTCTCATCACATGCATGGCCACCACTCTATTCATTTTAATAGTGCCGATGGAAATAGCTGAGAACAAGTCCTTGGCTACTTCCTGCAGTCAAACTGAAATTGAATGCTGCGGCATCGCACATGCACGGCTGCCGCTCCATTTAATCCCCTCCTCCCTCCCATGGTGAAGAGAAGAGGGGCACATGGGACCCCTCTTCTTGGGATTGATGGAGGTCTCAGCAGTGAGCACCTAAATGATCTAAAGTCTATTACCTATACTAAAGGTAGGTGATAAAAGTCTATTCTGGAACAACCGCTTTAAGTGGGACCACAGAAGGGGGCATTGTTACTTAACAGCGGCAACAGAGCGGCCACTATCACTTTGTTGGGCCACAGAGGGGGCACTAGTCCTATGGGTGGTGTTACTGAGAGGTTTAGTTGGGGATAGGAGCAGGACAGGGAAAGTCTGACTGGAAGAAGTCTTCTGGGCCAAGACAGAGAAGAAAAATGAAAATTGGTGACTCTAGAAAAGACGACACCTGCGAACACTGGAGGTAACAGCACTGTAATCACTATCACTTTGTAGAGCTAGTATCTGACTATGAAATGGTAACTTCATTATTTAGGGGTATACTAAGCTGAGCAGCTGTATATGATCCCGACGTGTTATAAAAGGTTGTTAATTTGGTAAATCTCTGGATTTTGCAATTTTCAAAACTGCTGTATTAAAAAAAAAAAAAAATATATATATATATATATATATATATATATATATATATATATATACTATATTGTATAGACGGATAGACGGGACTGCTTAAAGGGGTTTGTCCGGTTGCTGCTTTTTAAAATATAGGCTTAAATAACAGAAGCAGAGATTACAGACCTGTCCTCGGCCCTGGTGATCCAGCGCTGCAGCCCTGCTGTCCTCCTGGTCTTTGTTGTGGAATGGATGCCACCTGACTTACTGCAGCCAATCAGAGGCCGCAGCGGTCAGGTGTCGCACCACGGGCGCATATATTTTTATTCAATAACACTTCTGCTCGATTCAACCCATATAATCAATCACTGTGAATCAGCCAATCCAAAGAACCAATCACTGTAAATCAGCCAACCCAAACAACCAATCACTGTGAATCAGCCAACCCAAACAACCAATCACTGTGAATCAGCCAACCCAAACAACCAATCACTGTCAATCAGCCAACCCAAACAATCAGGTTGTGAATCGAGCAGAAGTGTTGTGGAATATAAATATATGCCTCCTGGGCTCCGATGTTGGGTGCCATGATGCCAGGAGAATGGCACCTGACCGTTGCGGCCTCTGACTGGCAGCAGTAAGTCAGGTGGTATCTGTTCCACAACAAAGACCAGCAGGACAGCAGGGCTGCAGCGCTGGTACACCAGGGCGGAGGACGGGGCAGTAATCCCGGCTTTTGTAGTTTTAACGCATTTGAGTCTATACTTAAAAAATAGCCCAGAAACCTGACAAGGCCTTATAATAAAAGCCGGAGAGGGCGTGGGTATATACCAATGCCGGCTGGGGAATAACTGCCACTGTTCAGCTCAGCGGATGTGCACTGATTGATGCCGGACCGTCCTGCTTTGGTCACTACATACACGGCGCTTGCTGGCTTTTTTAATCTGTAGAGTTGATTTCCTCATAAATCAGATTTTGACCTACATGGATTGTTTTTGTTTTGAATGGATTACCCATTAATGCAGATGTACTATTTATCTACAGTTACAATCAAAAATGATTCCCCCCCTTCCCCATTACAAATTAGAGTTATTTGCAAACTTACAAACTTTCAGGGGTTTGCAAAAAAAAAGAACAATTCAAGAAGTTCAAAACAACTAATAAAAGTAGTTCCTCAAAATTCACCACAAAATGTCACTTTTATTGACTACCGCATTCTTAGAATTATCCCTCCCCCGTTCATGAGGAGGGTCTGTAGTGCTCAGTGGAGCCCCATTTGGCTATTATGACCAGCTGCAGACGTGATGCACAGCCAGACAGCAGCTTCTGGCAGCGGTCCGAGGAGTCTTACCCCGCTCCTCATGGACAACGGCCTCCAGTCACTAATATCCTCTGGTCTGTCTGCTGTAGACGTGATGTACAGACAAACAGCAGCTTCTCGCAGGGGTCCGAGGAGTCTTACCCCGCTCCTCATGGACAACAGCCTCCAGTCACTAATATCCTCTGGTCTGTCTGCTGCAGATGTGATGTACAGACAGACAGCAGCTTCTGGCAGCGGTCCTGGGGAGTCTTACCCCGCTCCTCATGGACAACGGCCTCCAGTCACTAATATCCTCTGGTCTGTCTGCTGCAGACAGGATGTACAGACAGAAAGGAGCTTCTGGCAGCGGTCCTGAGGAGTCTTAGCCCGCTCCCCATGGACAACGACCTCCAGTCACTAATATTCTCTGGTCTGTCTGCTGCAGATGTGATGTACAGACAGACAGCAGCTTCTGGCAGCGGTCCTGGAGAGTCTTACCCCGCTCCTCATGGACAACGTCCTCCAGTCACTAATATCCTCTGGTCTGTCTGCTGCAGATGGGATGTACAGACAGACAGCAGCTTCTGGCAGCGGTCCGAGGAGTCTTATCCCGCTAATCATGGACAACGGCCTCCAGTCACTAATATCCTCTGGTCTGTCTGCTGCAGACGGGATGTACAGACAGACAGCAGCTTCTGGCAGCGGTCCAGGGGAGTCATACCCCACTTCTCATGGACAACGGCCTCCAGTCACTAATATTCTTGGGTCTGTCTGCTGCAGACGGGATGTACAGACAGACAGCAGCTTCTGACCGCCGCCCGAGGAGTCTTACCCCGCTCCTCATGGACAACGGCCTCCAGTCACTAATATCCTCTGGTCTGTCTGCTGCAGACATGATGTACAGACAGACAACAGCTTCTGGCAGCGGTTCTGAGGAGTTTTACCCCGCTCCTCATGGACAATGGCCTCCAGTCACTAATAGTCTCTGGTCTGTCTGCTGCAGATGTGATGTACAGACAGACAGCAGCTTCTGGCAGCGGTCCTGGGGAGTCTTACCCCGCTCCTCATGGACAACGGCCTCCAGTCACTAATATCCTCTGGTCTGTCTGCTGCAGACGGGATGTACAGACAGCAGCTTCTGGCAGCGGTCCGAGGAGTCTTACCCCGCTCCTCATGGACAACGGCCTCCAGTCACTAATATTCTCTGGTCTGTCTGCTGCAGATGGGATGTACAGACAGACAGCAGCTTCTGGCAGCGGTTCTGAGGAGTCTTACCCAGCTCCTCATGGACAACGGCCTCCAGTCACTAATATCCTCTGGTCTGTCTGCTGCAGACGGGATGTACAGACAGACAGCAGCTTCTGGCAGCGGTCCAGGGGAGTCATACCCCACTTCTCATGGACAACGGCCTCCAGTCACTAATATTCTTGGGTCTGTCTGCTGCAGACGGGATGTACAGACAGACAGCAGCTTCTGACCGCCGCCCGAGGAGTCTTACCCCGCTCCTCATGGACAACGGCCTCCAGTCACTAATATCCTCTGGTCTGTCTGCTGCAGACATGATGTACAGACAGACAACAGCTTCTGGCAGCGGTCCTGAGGAGTCTTACCCCGCACCCCATTGACAACGGCCTCCAGTCACTAATATTCTCTGGTCTGTCTGCTGCAGATGTGATGTACAGACAGACAGCAGCTTCTGGCAGCGGTCCGAGGAGTCTTACCCCACTGCTCATGGAAAACGGCCTCCAGTCACTAATATTCTGGGGTCTGTCTGCTGAAGACAGGATGTACAGACAGACAGCAGCTTCTGGCAGCGGTCCGAGGAGTCTTACGCCGCTCCTCATGGACAACGGCCTCCAGTCACTAATAGTCTCTGGTCTGTCTGCTGCAGACGGGATGTACAGACAGACAGCAGCTTCTGGCAGCGGTCCGAGGAGTCTTACCCCGCTCCTCATGGACAACGGCCTCCAGTCACTAATATTCTCTGGTCTGTCTGCTGCAGACGTGATGTACAGCCAGACAGCAGCTTCTGGCAGCGGTCCTGGGGAGTCTTACCCCGCTCCTCATGGACAACGGCCTCCAGTCACTAATATCCTCTGGTCTGTCTGCTGCAGACAGGATGTGCAGACAGACAGCGGCTTCTGGCAGCGGTTCTGAGGAGTTTTACCCCGCTCCTCATGGACAATGGCCTCCAGTCACTAATAGTCTCTGGTCTGTCTGCTGCAGATGTGATGTACAGACAGACAGCAGCTTCTGGCAGCGGTCCTGGGGAGTCTTACCCCGCTCCTCATGGACAACGGCCTCCAGTCACTAATATCCTCTGGTCTGTCTGCTGCAGATGGGATGTACAGACAGACAGCAGCTTCTGGCAGCGGTTCTGAGGAGTCTTACCCCGCTCCTCATGGACAACGGCCTCCAGTCACTAATATCCTCTAGTCTGTCTGCTGCAGACGGGATGTACAGACAGACAGCAGCTTCTGTCAGCGGTCCTGAGGAGTCTTACCCCGCACCCCATTGACAACGGCCTCCAGTCACTAATATTCTCTGGTCTGTCTGCTGCAGATGTGATGTACAGACAGACAGCAGCTTCTGGCAGCGGTCCGAGGAGTCTTACCCCACTGCTCATGGAAAACGGCCTCCAGTCACTAATATTCTGGGGTCTGTCTGCTGCAGACAGGATGTACAGACAGACAACAGCTTCTGGCAGCGGTTCTGAGGAGTCTTACCCCGCTCCTCATGGACAACGGCCTCCAGTCACTAATATTCTGGGGTCTGTCTGCTGAAGACAGGATGTACAGACAGACAGCAGCTTCTGGCAGCGGTCCGAGGAGTCTTACGCCGCTCCTCATGGACAACGGCCTCCAGTCACTAATAGTCTCTGGTCTGTCTGCTGCAGACGGGATGTACAGACAGACAGCAGGTTCTGGCAGCGGTCCGAGGAGTCTTACCCTGCTCCTCATGGACAACGGCCTCCAGTCACTAATATCCTCTGGTCTGTCTGCTGCAGACAGGATGTACAGACAGCAGCTTCTGGCAGCGGTCCTGGAAAGTCTTACTCTGCTCCTCATGGACAACGGCCTCCAGTCACTAACATCCTCTGGTCTGTCTGCTGCAGACGGGATGTACAGACAGCAGCTTCTGGCAGCGGTCCTGGGGAGTCTTACCCCGCTCCTCATGGACAACCGTCTCCAGTCACTAATATCCTCTGGCTTGTCTGCTGCAGCTGACTTCTTTACATCCCACCAAAGATTCTCTATGGAGTACAAGTCCGATGACTGATGGCCACTCTTATCCAAGCCCTAGTGGACTGTGAGGGAGGCTTGGGATCCTTGTCCTGTTGGAAGGGGTCTAATGACTCCCACCTTCAACATCCTCAAAGAAGACGTGTGGTTTTCTCCTGGGATTTCCTGATACTTGATGGAATCCATTTGACGGTCCACTCGCTGCAGGGTTCCAGTCCCAGACCATCAGTGAGCCCCTTCTTGTCATAGACATATTTCTAACATGCAATCAAAAATCACAGACAGCAAAGCCCTCATCTCAAACACACCTGATACAACTAATGAAGGCCCTGACTAGTTACATCAGGTGTGCTTGAGACAACATCTGATTTGCAAGTGTATGCTCTTATGAGGGATTCTCTTCAGGGGTCGGAATAATTCTAAGACTGCAGCAGTCAGTAAAAGTGCCATTTTGTGGTGAATTTGGAGAAACCTCTTGTTATATTCGTTCTGTTGAGCAATTTAAATTATTCTTGTTTAACGTTTTTTTTTTTTTTGCAAACAGCTGAAAGTTTGAAAATTTGGAAAACAAATCTAATTTGCATCGAGGTGAATACTTTAGATTGCCACTCTATCAACTCATTATTGTATCATTGCCAGAATTGTGGTGTAAGGACTTTCATGAATCCCCCCTATACTCTTTCTTTCTAGTAGGAGAACCTATAAACCTCTAGCAAACAAATCTCGGTACACAAATACCTATTTTCGATAAAGGGCAACTATTTCCCAAATTCCTGCCGGCTATTATTGCTGGCAGGAAACTTAAAGGGGTTCTCCAGTTGTAAACTATTGATGGTTGTTTCTTAGGATAAGCCACCAATAGCACATCAGAGGGGGTCAACCACCCGGGATCATTGTTGATCAGCTATTCACCAGGCCATTGTGCTTATGTACTGAGCTAATTTCTGCAGGAAGCTCACAGCTCTGTTCTTACTGCAGTGGTCAAGCTTGGTATTGCAGGTAATCTTGCTATTTACTTTGGCCACTATATTGAGAATGGAGCTGTCTGCTTCCTGCAGAAATTAACTCAGTGCACAAGTACACAGTGGTTAGTGAACAGCTGATTAGTGGGAGTCACCGGTGGCAGATCCTTTCTGATTTAGTTTACCACTGGACAAACCCTTTAAGATGGTCATTCATTTTCCCTGCTGAAACATTTATGATAAACCACTTTAGCGTAAGTATAGAAAGGGCGGTATCTTGGGAAATGTGGGAAAATGTGACCAGTTCATTTCTGCTCGCAGTAGTGTCATGGAGCAGTGGAGAAAGGCTCCTACTACAGCCAGTTGTCTTCCGATTGCTCAAAGGTCCAGTGACGATGCACCTTGCACCATTGTAGACGTGACAATGCATCTTCTTTGAGAGCTCACTGGACTTTGCTGGATGAATGAAGGGAAATACCTGCTGACATTTATCAGAAATTTAGTAGAAAACATGTTACAGAGAGTAATTGATGCCATTAGGGCCAAAGGAGCCACACTAAGTATTAAAATGTGGAAATAAATACTTGCTCAGGGGTTTACTTACTTTTGGTAGGATAGTGTATGATATGAGTGTATTAGGGAAGGAATTTCTGGGAGTGTTTTATCTTTTGGGAATTTTATTTAGTGTTTAAGAAGTTCCATTTACAGGTGATGGTTAACTGTGGTGTGAAGCTAAAGGGAGCTGGACAGCGGCACACAACGGGGTTGTAAGGGTTCAATTATATGTCGCTGATTTCCTGCAGATTTTGTTGCTGATTTAAGTGCCGATTTGCAGGAGATTTCACAATGACAATTTGAATTCAGATGAAAGTGTAAAATCTGTTGCAGAATCCACAACTAAATCTGCAGCAAATCCCCACATTTATTGAGGTTTTATTCTGTTTTACCACTTTTGCACAATATAATTTTTTTTTTTTTTTTTAGAAAAGTACGTTTTGCATGGCACCACATTCCAGCATCTTTATTTTTGCATCGACAGCTGTATTTTTTTGCGTCCCGCTGGCTTGTTTCTTGTGAGACAATTTTAGTTTTTATTGATACTATTTTGAGTTATATACAACTTTTTGATTAGTTTTTATTTCTGTTTTGCCAAAGCGAGATAAACAGAAAACAGCTATTTAAGCATTTTCTTTTATTTAATGGAATTTACCATGCTTAATAAATAATGTAATATTTTATAGTAGGGGTTGTTATGGATGTGGCGATACCAATTATGTGTAAGTTTTTTTTAAATTATTATTTAAAGTCTTGTATAAGAGGACAAAAAAATTCAATTTCTTTTCTATAAAACCGTTTAGATGCCGCGGTCAGCAATGACCACGGCCCCTGCAAGGTTAAACGGTGTAGAGAAGTGATTAGATGAGCAAGTCCTCATTTTTTTCAATCCTTTTCTGGGAAAAACCCCATATGTGACAATCGGAGAGCAAATATGCTCTCTGATTGATGGGCAGTGATAACATGAACTGATAAGAGCTAATGCCTTTAAAATGACACCACAAGCATGTTTATAGTGTTAAATGAACCAGAGCTATAGCTGCTTAAATTAAAAATGAACTCTGTCCGTCCAAAACTGTAACGTCCTTCTCCTACAGAACAAACTGAGCTCCTCCTACACTGCAAGGAGGTTAACTTTTATAATACTTGATAAACAAGTTATACACAGGAGCTGTATTCTCAACATCTATGTTAGAGAACTTTGAAAAAGACCATTATTTAAACAAAACCAAGATATCTTGTTTAAAAATGTGAATTTTTGTTCCCAAAATGCCACCCACTTGATTGCACTTACCAACTCTAGCTGCGATAACTCCGGCAAAAAGTAAACAGACTGAGGTCAATGGAATAGGAATCTCTAAATCACCGGTTATTGAGCTGGAGTTGCTGGTTGTGAAGGCCACCTCAGGAACACCACCTGGGGATAATGTAGGTAAGGCGTCTCCTTCAAGAAAGCGAGTACCAATATCTTGAAATGGAGAAACTGTAAGATCCAATGGACTTCCAGGCATAAAGACTGAGACCACACATAGTACTAGGCTGCTGAGTTGAGCTATTCCTGAAATGAATCCAGTACGAACGAGACCGCACTTTTTTCGGAGCCAGGTGAATGCCACAGTTCCCATAATTCCAGAAATGGCAGATGCACCCATAAGGATACTGAGAACCGAGCCGCTCAAACCTTGCGTGTAAGCATACCCAGTGGTGATACAGTCAAAGCCAAGAACGGTCATGTAAAGGAAAGCAAGACCCATGCCGGCCAAAAACACAGATTGGTTGTAGTATGCAACCCAGCCATCCCGGAATGTGTGAAAAGGCTCTGTAATTTTTTCACTGCATGTCGGCTTTTTATGAGTTCCCGTTGTCACCACAGCTTTCTCTTCCATGAGTTGGACATCTTCAGTAGGTTTTTCATTGTTATTTGAATTTGGGTCTATAACTTTGAAAAGGAAAGAAAATTATGTAGACACACAAAAAAATAAGTTTGATTAACAGACACTCATAAATATAAAAGAGAGTGGGGCTGGGGAAGACTCACCAGTCATGGTACACACTGGGGAAGACCCACCAGTCATGATACAGGCTGGGGAAGACCCACCAGTCATTGTAAAAGCTGGGGAAGACCAGAGAGGCATTGTACAGTCTGTGGAAGATTCGCCAGTCATGGTACAGGCTGGGGAAGACCCAACGGTCATGGTATAGGCTGGGGAAGACCCAACGGTCATGGTATAGGCTGGGGAAAACCTAACGGTCATGGTACAGGTTGGGGAAGACTTGATGGTCATGGTACATGCTGGGAAAGACCCAATGGCCATGGTACAGGCTGAGGAAGACCTGACTGTCATGGCATAGGCTGGGGAAGACTCGATGATCATGGTACAGGCTGGGGAAGACCTGATGGTCATGGTACAGATTGGTGAAGACCCAATGATCATGGTACAGGCTGGAGAAAACCCAATGGTCATGGTACAGGCTAGAAAAGGCATGGCACTTGTGGTTCAGGCTGGGGTAGACCTGATGGTCATGGTACAGGCTGGAGAAGATGCAATGCTCAAGGTACAGGCTAGTGAAGACACTCATGCTACAATACATATGTTTACCACCAATGACAAAGCTAGAGGGAAATGGAAGGTCCTGAAAAATGATTTTAGAGAACTTGGAGGGTAGTTCAATTCTGAGATCTTCAGAGTAGTGTTTTCAGAAATACTAGCAGTGCCATGAGCATCATTAGAAAGACCGCAGGAGCTTATGTAGGTAAATAAGTGGCTCAGAAATTAACGTAGGAAGGAAGGGTTTCGCTTCTTGGAGAATTGGGCTGACTTCTCTGTCAGCTACAGGCTCTACAGTAGGAATGTGCTGGAGGAAAGGATGGTTAGATGGCAGGAGGGGCCTTAATCTAGGGGGAAGCAGGATGGTTATACAAAAATGGGACTAGACAGAACAGATAGAGAGAAGGATACAGCCAGGGTTAGTGGGCATTCATTGGGGTTGGGGTTAGTAAGGTAAGTAGGTTACTAGGAGTAAATGTGCGAATAAATCTATGTAAGCAAAAGAAACGCGTTGGTGATATTAAAGCTGTTTTCTAAGTTGGCTGCAGCAGTAATGTGGTAAACAACACACGTGACCGCTGCAGCGCTTATCAACAGAAGACAAGAGGAGCAGGAGAGCATCATGGCTGCACATGATTGAGTTGGATTCTGCATGCAGGAGCCCGCAGCGGAATCCAGTTTTCCCCCCGGATGGCGACCAGCGTACCTTCTCCTTCTGTATTGCGGATGCTAGCTTTCGGTCATGTGCAGTACAGGTTTTTTTAACAATTAAATCTGTTTTTCCTACGCCATTGCTAGGCAATGACGCGGATACCCACAGCCTATCCGCAATGTCAATTACTGATGAGCTGCGGGGTCAGACGGTTCCGTTGACTTCAATGAAAGTCTTCCGTGTGCATTCCGCACAAAAATAGAACATGTTAAATCCTCTCGCGGAAATCGAAATAGCTATCCGTTCCCCAATGGGGTCATACATTGTAATATTGAGGTTTAATCATTGCCATGCTGTATGTAAATTAACCGCTTAAAGTTCTGCCTATTTTGTGCCTGAAGGACCATTCACTTTGGCTACATAGTGTCAGAATATAATTCTATCATCACATACCTTTTATATTTAATTGCTTTAATTCTTGATCGTCATCTTTTTTGCAGGCTTTATTAGCTAAAGCCGGGGTCTTCTGGTAAACCTTCCAAAGTATAAAATATTCTACACACATTGACAGCAAGTTCCAACCAGCAATGAAGCCACATCCTATGACCGGTGACCCGAATGTCATTATCTGTCCGACAGCCAACGGAGCCAATATGTTTGTCAGCTGGTCAATTCGCCTGACTGTTGCATTCATGTCTGTCATTAAAACGGAAACAAGAAGAAGAATTTTATTTTAATTAGTCTGAACACAAACGTTTAGGATGCTAACACCCCGCAAAACGCAGGTGAAGCTTTACTGACTGCAGCCAGCACCTGGACTCATCGCCATACTGGCTGCTTTCTTCCACCTGCCTGCAGGTTGTGTGTCGTGTTCTAGCTCACTTTAATCCAGCAGCTGCACGTTGTTCATATGAATTGGACATCACAAAATGGGTGAAAAACTGAAAAACCGGAGCCAAGCGCAACTTTCCTCAACAACGTGGGCTGGCGTACCGCATCAGAAGGGTCCACAGACATTCTCCTACCAACAGAAGCCGCTACTAGTAATGCCCCGCACACCAGAAGCCTCCCGTTTCTTCTGGGTACCCCCTCATATGCCTGGGACTCCATCTTCCCGGTCCCATGAGCCTATAACTTTATATTACTTATCGGACGTGATGGGTTCCCTTTAAATACTAAGTTACTTAGCAATTTGAGCAGATGATACTACTTCATAGGACACAACTTACCTGCCAGTTTGCTCCGGTCTTCTCCAGCCACAACAACGATCCAGTCCCTCTGAATGGTGATGGCCGTGGCGGTGCTGGCCAGATTGGCAATGTTAGCTATAGTAATAACCAGGATGTAACAGACGGTCTGCAGCCCAACAGAAGGACGCCGTTAGATGTCACTTGCAAATCAATCACCTTATTGCATTCCTTAGTAATTAATCATTTTGTTAACCCTTTCCAATCCAATTTGTATCCTGGTTTTCCTAGGGGTCTTATTCTGTTTCTGCTGTTATACAATGGCGCTATATGCTGGCTAAAGCCAGTACTGCATGAGGTGACACGTTGGATAGGCTCCGACAGCAGAGAGGCTGGCAATATCCAGTAAGAGAACCCCGACGGACGTCTTCCAACATTGGAGCTGTACAGCCTTAAATCATAATGTCTTCAGACGTCAGACAGTGGATTAGAAAGGGTTAAAGTGCGCGCCGGTGCGACGCCTTCAGTCACAATTCCATTTCTCTGTTCCACTTTGCGAACAAAAAACGGAATCTAACATTTCCCTTCTCTCCCCTATAACTTCAATAGGTTCTCATAAAAAGGAATGCTGTCCGTCCGCTTTCCTTCCATTAGACATCCATTTTTTTACCGGAACAGACAGTGCCGCAGATTGCATTATTTGTTACGCAAAGAAAAATGTGAACATAACGGAACGGAAGCGATCCAACAGCATTCGGGTTTTCTGAAAAGTCATTGAAATCATAGGAGAAAGGAGCATTAAATTATGTCATTCTGCTCCAGAAACAGAATTGTGACTGAAAGCCCCACCATTGGCGTGAACGGCCGTCATAATGGCCAGGCTCACCAAAGCAGTCCTAAAGGGGTTCACCAGGCCTTAAAATGTGTTTAAAGGGCTTAAAATGAATAAAAACGAAATACTCCCCTATCCCGGCAGCTGAGGGGCACACCGCATGGGGCCCCTAAGAAGTGGCGGGTGGTCGCTTGCCGTTCGTTGTGCATGTGACAGCTCAGCCACTCACAGGCTTCAGTGCTAAATCTTCTATGGCTGCTGGGGAACGCAGCCTAAGGCCACCGGCACATGGGTGAAATAATCGCGCGGTATTTGTGCATTGCGAGACGAACAAATCTCGCACGAATATGAACCCCAAACATACATAAGAGTCATGTTATTCTGCACCACACCGCGATGCGGGAAACAAATCGTGGCATGTTCTGGCTCTTGTGCGTGCTCTCGCATCGCAGCACTGTTGTTAATAATAGGCCTGACGTCAGGTGAACGCATTGAAGACAATGGGAAACACTCAGCGATCCTCTCAGCCGAGGCCAAGGATCAATTCTTCCCTGAAATTTTGACATAAAAACCCCTCACATCCATGGGGAATTCACATGTTGGCGAGCACGATATCAGGCCAAGTACCGCGGCGCAATATCACACTCGCCACTGTAAAATTACCCCAAAACAGTCTTACAGTTCACCAGATGCATCACAATGATTAATGCTGGGTGACAAATCTGTCACATTTTAGGACTGTCTAGTCTGAGTTTACACCCCCTATTAGTTGGCTTAGTTTACACCAAAAATTGAACAAAACTTTTGCTGCAATTTAGGCCATGCCTCCTTTCAGGAAGCCACACCCATTCCGAGGAGCGTCTGAAAAGGCGTCTGCAAGTGTCTAAAAACACATTAAATATGGTGCAAGTAACAGACAAGAAAAGTTACTTTTATAGTTATAACACATGTCACTATTGGGAACTAACCAGGAGCCAGCCTTGATACATTGAGAGAAGTTCCTTCTTGTACAAGAAAACCGCCATCAGGATGATGCCGCAAATCATAACTGAAACGTTCTGCACAATTAGGGACGTCTGAGCCACTGTAGAGAGAAAAGGTAAAGCGGAGAGTTAGGCGAAGTCTCATCATGGGAAACCATTCTACAGTCCGTGTGGCGAAAACTCACAGACTTTGAAATGTCATTACCCGGACCGGCTGGCATGTCCACACTTGAAAAAGGCCGTGCGGCCGAAACGCGTTGTGTATTATATTTTATTCTATTTTATTAAAATCGTGGAACCTGTTTATCATTGTTGATCGGCACCATATTTGATACGCCTATTTGGATTAGGAGGCGCCTACCCTAAAGGCGCCTCCCTGAAGTAAGTGATATAACCCTAATCTCTTCAGTATATTCTATTTCTACCTATTCTACGGTGCGAGCGCTGAGGTTTTTTTCCCTTTTATCTTATTTATATCTTCCTCCTTCATGCCATGATCGGAGTTTCCCTCTAGTCGCTCTCTCTTATGAGATTGTTTACAGCACCTAGGAATATTCGTCTTCACCTGGCAATCAAGACCCCTCACCTACTACACTTTTCAGTATCCTTCCAGTGAGCGCCAAATCCTTACTCATCACTATATAGTAACTAATACCAGTTATAATACCCCATGGAGTAATAATGGACACGGGCAGAGGAAATACATGTCACCATTACACACTAAATGGGAGACCACTGGAGACCATGGAAAAGGACTTGGGGGTTTTAGTTATGTATAAATACATCAGAGGCCAGTACAGAGATCTCTCCCATCATCTATTAACACCCAGGACTGAAACAAGGGGGCGCTCTAATAACTATGTATAGATATATTAGGGGTCAGTACAGAGATCTCTCCCATCCTCTATTAACACCCAGGACTAAAACAAGGGGGCGCTCTAATAACTATGTATAGATATATTAGGGGTCAGTACAGAGATCTCCCCCATCATGTATTCTACCCAGGACTGCAACAAGGGGGCTGGAGTAGGTTGGGAGTAGGTGGAGCCTTGCAGTCTGAGCAGAGCTGAGCTACTGAGCAGACGTGTCTGGAGCCCTTTCCCTCTCCCTGGAGAGGTGAGGGGGCCTCCATGAGTGTGCAACCTAGCACATCCTCCACCGTTCCCCGGGTGAGACCAGCGGGGAATGACGGTGTGTTACTGGTCTCAGGAGGAGAGAGACTTAGAAGATCCCAGAGGCTGATGCAGCAAGACTCCATGGAGAGTGCAGGCCAACCTGGAAAGAAAGTTGAGTCTTCCCAAGGACGGGATGGTGGCAATTCCCTTATCCAGTACAAGGGGTGGGGTGAGCGCCGTCCCGGGGAGACCACCAACAAGTATAGTAGCAGAATTCATCTATGTACAAATGAATTTGAAGCATATGGTCAGAAGCTTAAAAAGCTGCAGATGGAGCTGAAATCTTTGAAGGCTCGGGCAGAGACTGCTACAAGGAGAAAGGACCGTGACACTATATCAGAAGAGATGCGGAAGGTGAGAGAGGCCATTAAGCTTCATTCCACAAGAAAAGAGTATATTTTACAGAATGCTGGTGGATTTAAAGAAAGACTGAGCAACCAAGAGAGGTTCGACAGCATGAGGAACCTCTCTGGAAAGGAGTTAGCAGTAACCTCTGTGTCTGACAGTGAGGAGGATGAGGCAGGTGTAATGGTGTCTCCAGGTGTGATGTCCTGCAGGGCGTCTCCAGATCTATCACCTGTGGAGATTTCCCAGCCCATCCCCCCAAGGCAGCCCAGCCCAAGGCTGAGTGCTTCTTACTCCTCAGATGAGGAGGAAAGGGAGGGAGAAGGTGGTTATTTAATGACAGAAATTAAAAGAATGGAATCCCCTACTAATCTGTCTAATCTTTCTTTTGGGGACGACCTACCTGAGGAGGGCAAAGAAAGATCAGGAAAAGGCAAGCAGAAGAAAAACAAGAAGAAGAAGCAATTACAGGTCGTATGCACCCGTTTTGTACCATTTCCTAGCCCCTCTGGTCAAACAGACTCAGCATCTGTGGTGGTCTCGGGAATGGATCAGAGGGAGAGAATCTTTCCCAGCGGCACCCAGGGGGAGGATGGGAAAGACCCCCCTGCTCAGCCGACCCCAGTACCAGTAATGGTGTTGGATGCTGAGCAGGGAGGGAAAGGTATGGCATCCGTTTTAAGTCAGGCACCTGCGGTGGGTGTTGAGACTCCCATGGACTGTACGCTCGCGGGTGGCGTGCCGTCTACCGAGATAGACCCCGCCCCTGGAGCACGCAGGCATCCGGGGAGGGGGTGCAGGCTATCACCTTGTCAGAGGTGAATTCTGATGCCCGGAGCAGGCAGACATCAGCGGCGGTGTCAGAGTCTGGGCGCGGGATCGCAGCTACTCCGGCAGCACGGGACACCAGGGCATCGGCGGCGATGCCGCCATCTAGGAAGGGGGCGGAGCCTAGTGATGTTACAGTGGCAAAATCGGTGACATCAGGTCAAGGAGGTCAAGTAGCAGTTGGAGTGAAGAAGAAGGCTTCTCCTGTTTCAGGGATACTAGTGTCAACAGGGATGCAGGTGGTGGGACGTGAAAGTGCAAAGGAGGTCCAGGGGAAGGGGCTACATAAGGGTGGGTGTAGCATATCTACTGTGGTTGCAGAGGAGGAGGGTGGTAGTAGGAATGCTAGTAGGAGCACTGAGGATGGTAGTGAATCCAGAGTCACAGGAGGAGAGGATGTCTGGGATGGTAGTGGCAGGTGCAGTGGGATGGGAAACCGTGAGTGATATAAAGAGTGTTTCTTCTGAATTAGGAAAGTCAGGAGGGTGTCCGGCTGTGCAGACTAGCCCGGCCATTATAAGGGTGACCGGGGGGTCCATGCAAGGTGTAGTCGGTCCTAGATTGTGGGGAGAGGCTCAAAACCTGGTCACCTCCTCTGCCGACGTACAACAGCCGGAGTCTAGGGATGGGAGGGCGGTTTGTCCAGAAAGGGATGCTGTGGGGATGATTGCCCACCCATCTGGTGCTATGGTTAATAGTGCTGCATCTTCAGGTGGTTTTGGTGGAGATGCTGCATTATCTAGGGCTAATAGGACTCGTGACCAGGAACAGGCCAGGGCTGATGTTGCCGTAGTGGGGGGTGCGGTGGGGGCTGTGTCTGACCCATCTCCCCTCGCGGTGGTGCCTGGCCCCAAAAGTTATGCTGGAGCGGTTACCGGGGGGGCAGAGAGGCCTTTTTCCCGTGGGGCTGGACAGGGAAATTTACAGCGGCATCTCTTGGAGGCCCTGAGGCGGGGAGAAAAGACGGCCAATATAGAGGGTGAGCAGGTTAACCTCGAGTTCTGGATCCAGCGGCATGGACTTGGGGCCTTCCGAGAGAATAGAGGGAATTAGTCGCTCCCAACAAGCGGGCCATCGGGGGCCAGAAGGAATGTAGTCCGTCTTCGGCATATAGGTAGCAGAGATACATGCCCAAAACGGGGGAAGGTGGTTGAGCTCCTGCTAAATATGGGCTTCAGGGCATATGACATCTTTGCCCTGATCCATCCTTTTGGCACCTCGGAGTTTGATATCAGCTTTGTTCGGTCAGAGGGTCTTGAACTTTTCTGGTCGAATTATGAGCTGGTTCAGACTAGGCCCGACTGGCGGGATTTCGAGGTGATTCCCGTTTCCCGCCAGGACACGGTGAAGTCAGTGACCGTTTTAACCCGTAATGAGTCACTGTCGTTCATTGACATCATGACCTGGATATCTCGTTACGGGGAGGTGCAGGGCAACCCCACAAAAAACCGTGACGAGTACGGCATCTGGTCTGGAGCGTGGACTTTCCTGGTGAAATTGAGGCGGTCCGGAAACTCTGTTACCCACATTCCCTCCTCTGCTTTCTTGGGAAGAGATAGGATCCTGGCCTTTTACCAGGGGCAGCCAAAGGTCTGTCACAAGTGCGGTGACCCCACACATTTCAGTGCGGCATGTACCAAAGTGATGTGTACATTGTGTGGGGGAGAGGGTCACCATGCCGCCTCGTGTACAGACATTCGCTGCAACCTGTGTGGTGTCCTAGGACACCCCTTCAGTCGCTGTCCTCAGCGTGCCCGTGCTGATGTTGCTCCTGATCCGACTGGGGTACCCCGGGGCAGCGGGGGCTCAGCTGGAGAGGGGGAGGGCGGAAGTAGGGGGTCTGGAGGTCCGGTGATGGAAAAAGGTGGAAGAGTGAGTAAGACCAGACAGCAGATGTCCCGAAAGGAGGCAGGGGAAGGGGGGGAATCCAGTAGGATGACCCTGGTCCTTGTTTCCCAAGGGCCAGTGACCACCTCTGAGGACATAAGGGGCAGCGATTTGGAGGAAGAGGTCAGGAGACTGGCAAGAGAGGAGGACGAAAGGTCCAGTTCCCTATCAAGTTCTCATCCAGAAGACAGTTTGGATGAGGAGAGTAGGGAATGGCAAAAGGAAAAACGTAAGAAGGGTAAACAGAATAAAAAGAAGGGGGAAAAGAAATCTTCTCCCCCTCCAGGTCAGATGCTAAAGGAGGGCCAAACCGGCTCCCCTCTGGTCATCTTAACAAACCGCTTTCAGACTCTGGAAGGAGGCGACCCTGAATCCTCCTCATTAGAGGAGGAGGAGGTGGGGGAGCCAAGGAATAGAGTAGTGCCGGTGGGGGACGTCACGCCCCTCCCCCCTGGGGGGCCACAAGTTCCTCCGGGGGTTAGGGGAGACTCAGTGCCACGTAACAAAGGTGAGGGCTCCTCTCCGAATCTGGACTGGCGTTCGCAAAAAGAAATAAACAATCATGTAAAAAATATAAATATTGTAGAAATGGATATGTCGGAGTGTTTAAAAAGGGGTGGTAGGGATTCTGGTGGGGAATCGGGTAATGTAAAGAAGAGAGCTGTCCAACTCGATCACCCTTGATGGCGGCACTCACCCCGTTGACGTTGGCGACCATTAATGTCGCTAGCATTAAGTCTGATATGGCTCGCTTTATGGCCTTTGATTTTTTCAGCCGGAATGAAGCTGATATTTTGTTTTTGCAAGAGACCAGGCTAACAGACCTGGCCAGTATCCATAAAGCAAAGAGGGAGTGGACTCATGGGCCCTCCTATTGGTCTCTTGCGGCCGAACCATATAGCGGGGTGGCGGTTCTTTTTAAAACCGCAGCAGTTGAATGCAGACGGGTAATCGAGGTGGAAATGGGGAGGTGCTTGGTCTTGGACGTCCTTATGAGAGGTCAAGAGCTTCGGCTCATAAATATTTATGGTCCTCAGAGCAAGAACGAGAGGAAGGACCTCTTCATAAGGATCAAGCCCTTTCTTTTTACGAGTCGACTGGTGATCTTTGGCGTAGACTTCAATAATGTCTCGAGGCTCTGTGATAGGGGAGGTGCCAGAGACAAGTTGGCTTACGACAGCGTCGCTTTGAATAATATAGTGAGTGAGGCTCGCCTGGTGGATGTCCACGTTCGGCACACCACAGGCGACACGGGGTTCACTTTTTATCGAGGTAGTTGTAGATCTAGAATAGATAGGTTTTATTTAAAGGAGGAGGCTGTCTCCTCACCAATTCTGGTGGTGGAGGTGGAATTCTCCGATCACTGTTTAATTATGTTTTCTCTGAATGTTTCAAAAACCCCTCGGATGGGAAGAGGTTTATGGAAGTTAAATTCGGCACTCCTGGAGGAGGAGGAAATAAGACAGTCCTTTGAGGATTTTCAGCAGAGCCAGCTTCCACTGATGGGCCTTTGTAACAGTAAGTCAGAGTGGTGGGAGATCTTCAAGAAACGGGTTGCAAAATATTTCCGTGAGCTCTCAAGCCTCAGAAGTTTGACCCAGTACCGTTTATATCAAGCTTTGAGGAGGAAACTCGAGCAAATTGTCTCGACTGGGGGCAGCCGTGAGGAGGCCTCCAGGGTGAAAGCCTTGCTGAAGGGATGTCAGTATGATAGGCACACATCTTTAGTGTTTGAGAGGGATTTCGGGAAATTCCGCTCGCCCGACCCCTACAGAAACTGTAAGTTGTCAGTGAATAGTAGGTTGGTAACGGGTCTGGTTGATAGTACAGGATCTCTGAAAAGGTCCAGTTCAGGGATCCTGGAGGTCGTCAGATCTTTCTACTCACACCTTTTGGCAAGGAAGGATCTAGATCGAGTCAAGATGTCGGCTTTCCTGGCTGATACCATCCCTGAGCAGGGGGTGGCGTCGTCGCTTGACGTTTTGACGGAACCGATCAGGGAAGAGGAAGTTAGACTGGCCTTTGATGGGCTTGCGCTCAAGAAAACGCCAGGTCCGGATGGCTTAACATCCGAATTTTATAAGACCTTTAAGGAGCTGTTGGCTCCCCTGTTGACCGAGATATTTAATGAATGTCTATCCTCGGGCATTCTGCCAGAGTCAATGAGGAGGTCATAGTAACATAGTAACATAGTAACATAGTATGTAAGGCCGAATGAAGACATTGTCCATCTAGTCCAGCCTGTCTATCCTACTGTGTTGATCCAGAGGAAGGCAAAAAACCCCAAGGCCAGAAGTCAATTAGCCCTTTTGGGGAAAAAATTCCTTCCCGACTCCCTAATGGCAATCAGACTGTTCCCTGGATCAACCCCTAATAGTTCCTTCCTGCCTATATACCAGGATTGACACTTAACCTAATATTTATATCCTGTAATATCCTTCTTCTCCAGAAAGACATCAAGTCCCCTTTTAAACTCCTCTATGGATTTTGCCATCACCACTTCCTCCGGTAGAGAGTTCCACAGTCTAACTGCTCTTACAGTAAAGAACCCCTTTCTGTGTTGGTGATGAAACCTACTTTCCTCTAATCGTAGCGGATGTCCTCTTGTTACCGTCGTGGTCCTGGGTGTAAACAGATCGCGGGAGAGATCCATGTGTTGTCCCCTCATGTACTTATACATGGTTATTTGGTCGCCTCTTAACCTTCTTTTTTCTAGAAAAAAGAAGCCCTGATCATTTTGTCAAAGGGTAAAGATCCATCCCGGATTGAGAATTGGCGTCCCATAGCGCTTCTCAATACGGACCGGAAGGTTCTTGCAAAGATCATTTTTAACAGGCTGGTGCATTTTGCACCCAAACTACTTTCGGGGGACCAGCACTGCTCTGTTCCTGGCCGAAGTACTTTCAGTGCTGTACTGGGTGTCCGGGAGGCTGTGGAACAGGGTAGGGCCGGTAATTGGAAAGGGTTCTTGCTGTCCTTGGATCAGGCAAAGGCCTTTGATAGGGTTGACCATGAGTACCTCTGGTCAGTCCTTCTGAGATACGGTTTTGTATGCAGGGGCTAAGAGTTTCCCGCTGGTGAACGGTTGGGTCGGGCGCCCCTTTGGGGTGGGGTCCGGTGTCCGCCAGGGTTGTCCTTTGAGCCCATTGCTATATGTGTTCGCAATTGACCCCTTTTTAAGGCGGTTGAGTGGCGGACCATTGGCGGGGGTCGGGATGGGCCTGGAGGGGCCGGAGTCTGCACTTAGGGCGGTGGCCTATGCTGGCGATGTCACTGTCTTTGTCTCGTCCAAGGAGGAGGCTGGATGGGTGATGTCGGAGGTGGTTAAGTATTCGGAGGCTTCCGGATCCCGAGTCAATTGGGACAAGTGTGAAAGTCTCTGGCTGGGGGGAGGAGATCCTGATTTCAGTCTCCCGGACACTCTCCCGGAGCCTCAAGAATTTGCAAAAGTTTTAGGCATCCAATTTGGCCAGGGTGATTACCCAGGGAGAAATTGGGACGGTAAACTGAAAGATGCCGGTCAGAAGGTTGACCAGTGGAAGGGATGGTCTTTGTCCCTGAGAGAAAGGGTTAGCCTTATCAAGACTTTCCTGCTCCCGTTGTTAATCTATTTGGGCAGTGTATGTATCTTGCCGGAGCCTCTCTGGACACGGGTCTATAGTCTGTTCTTCCAGCTGTTGTGGGGGAACCGACTAAACCTAGTAAAGCGGGAGGTCACATACCGCACAAGGAGACTAGGGGGGTTGTGTATGGTCAACCCCGTGGTATTTCTAGTGAATACCTTTCTTAAAACCAATATAGCAATCTTCTGGAATACAGGAAGGGCTCCTTTGTGGGTAGTCTCCTCTAAGGCATGGTTTCAGCCTTTCTTCCAGGAATGGGAGACAGGAGGGCGTGTGAAAGATTTTCGTTCAACCCATGGATATCTCCCGGCTTACGTTGCGCCGGTTCTGAAGGTTATCCGTCGCTGGGGCTTGGGAGCTGAGGAGATTAGGACTCTGTCAAGGAGGTTCCTTGACAATAGGGTTCTGGTCACCCACTTCCAAAATCCACTGGCCCTCAGGGACTGCCCAGGTCAGGACCTAGAGGTAGGGTTAGTTTTGTTAAATTCAGTAAGGGTCCCATTGAAGTTTTGGGATTTGGCCTGGCGCTCCTTCCATGGTAAGTTGTATGTGAGGGATAACTTGAAGTACAGAAAGGTGAAGAGGGACTGTCCCCGGGAGGAGTGTGGCTCTGGAGTGGAAACTATGGAGCATTTCTTACTTCAGTGTCCCTTTAATACAGAGGTCTACAGAAGGGTAGGGGCTTCCATCGGTTGGCCTAGGCTGGCTGTCCTCTCCTATCCTGAGTGGGCCTATGGGGCATTCAGAGATCTGAATGGGACAGGTGCACATTATATCTAGTTAGTCTAGTGGTTAGGTACTACACGTGGCACGCGCGGTGTTTAGTTTCGACGCGTCAAAAAATCCTCCCTGTGGATGTGGTGTGTAGGGACATCCTCGGTGACCTGGTGAAGGTGCGTTCTTTGGAGTTCAACAGGTTGGGTGCACTCAGGGCCTCTCGCCTATGGAGGGGTCTTTCTTTTGGAGTGCCCTAGCCTGGGGTCTCCTTTCTCAATGATGGGCTAATTTTATTCTGTTCACTTAATAGCTTTTTGTTTTAGTAAATAGAGGAAGAAAAGAGGGCTTGTAAGCACTGAACCTGAGCTTCTTAATGGTAATATGGTATGTAGGGTATAAGGTGTCGTATTAGAATCAACTAAGAAGAAGAAAGTATTAAAAAAAAAAATGTATGTGTATAAATATATGTATATTATAAAAAAAAAAAAGGTTTATGTTTCTGTGCATCATGTCTGTATGCGGGTATTTGGGTTATGTTTTCTTTTTGAGATATGGTTTTGTTTTTAGGTTATATTTAGGCCACATGGGGGAGAAAAGAGGAGGGGGTAAAATAAATAAATAAATTTTAAAAAACCGCGCGTGTGTGTGTGTATATATATATTGCGTATGGTAAACTGTATTATGGAGAGTATAATTATCACAAATGAATAATAATGTACAGTATATATTCACGTTGTAAGAGAGATGGGTCAGTACAGCTTCTGCCGTGGCTTCTGCTATAATTTCTTTAAAGAGTCTTTGTGCAGCATCGGTCTTGGTGGAGTATGACCTCGTTAGTAATTGCATCCTTTTCTATTCTGTTTTCGGACGGACGGTACATACCTGAGGAACACCTGGTGTCCGAACAAAAGGTCTCTAACCGGAAAAGATCTGGCTTACAGGGATGATCGGGGATACAATGCAAGTCTGAAGTGGGGGCATACTGGAAGTCTGATGGATACAGTTTGAAACAAACCTGTTTATGTTGTCTTGGACATTTCTGTTGTTTTCTTGGCTTAGTCCAAAAGGCTTGTTTTGTTATGTTTTTCATTTTTCTAATAAAATAGAGTTACAGAGATCTCTCCCATCATCTTTTTATACCCAAGACTGTAACAAGGGGGCGCTCTAATAACTATTTATAGATATATCAGGGGTCAGTACAGAGATCTCTCCCATCATCTATTTATACCTAGGACTGTAACAAGGGGGCGCTCTAATAACTATGTATAGCTATATCAGGGGTCAGTACAGAGATCTCTCCCATCATCTATTTATACCCAGGACTGTAACAAGGGGGCGCTCTTGTAATTATGTATAGATATATCAGGGGGCAGTACAGAGATCTCTCCCATCATCTATTTATACGCAAGAGTGTAACTAGGGGGCGCTCTAATAACTATGTATAGATATATCAAGGGTCAGTACAGAGATCTCTCCCATCATCAATTATACCCATGACTGTAACAAGGGGGCGCACTGTACATCTAGAGGAAAGAAGATTTCTACACAACAGAGAAGAGAGTTCTTTACTGTAAGAGCAGTGAGACTATGGAACTCTCTGCCGGAGGATGTGCTGATGGTGAACTCACTAGGAGAGTACAAGAGGGTCCTGGAGTGTAATAATATTACAGGGATTATTTTGATTACCAGATTTGGAGCAGGGAAGTAATTTTCTCCCTAAAATGAGAGAAATTGGTTTCAACCTCATGGGTGGGGGGTAATTGTATTTCTCTGGATCAACACTGCAGGATAATAGGCTGCATTAGATGGACAGAGGGCTTTTTCTCAGCCTCACTCACAAGGTTACTAACCTCTTTTCTGTCCTGTAACACCAGGGATGCTAATATTAACCGCTTCACAAACCTAGGCCATAAGGGATGATGACTTTCACTGCCCTAGACTATACAAGTTGTTACATTAATGCCAACACTTCATCCTTTATTATGTATAGATGGATCTGATAGGCGGCCCGGCCTGCAGCCTCATGCATATCACATATGTGAACAGTGCCACGGTTCTAGATTACCTTTCAGCCGTGCGTTTTTATCAACCCAGTCTCCAATTATAGCGCCAAGGAGAAGGACGGAGCCTGCAACGACCAGTCCGTAAACTGCAGTGAGAAGTAAGCTGCTTCCATACAGCTCTACCAGGAATAGAGATACAGCGAAGTGCCACATGCGATCTCCCTGCAACACAAAGAAAAAGCATTAGAAGCAGCCAAAAAAAATTAGCAAAACATCTAAACAAAATAATCTTGCAGTAAGACAATGTGACATGTCATATGGCTAAAAATTTATAACAATGGTTGGAAGAGCACGACCAAGACTTGCAAGTATTTCTCCGGCCCATCAATTCCCCAGACTTGAACCCAATTGAGCATCTGTGGCACCACCTCTAGCGTTGTGTTCGCTCTATGGATTCTCCCCCATGAACCGTCCAGTAACTGGGGACGCAGTCAGCATGGCTCCAGATACCTGAGACCACCAACAACACCTTATAGAGTCACCCCCAGCCCATCTAGCTGCTGTTCGTGTGGCACACGGCGATTACTCTGAATATTAGTTGGTGGTATATATATATATATATATATATATATATATATATATTACATACACACAAACAATTCTTTTTTACATCAGGGATATAATACATTTGTATGTAGTACAGTTTTATGCTTTCTCAGATCCCAATAAAAGGCCGGAGCATAAATTACCGTGTGCCCGAATTGCACCAGAGAGGCTCGGGCACAACTTGCATCGGACACGTGTGGACAAAATGGCATATACTCACCTCTCCCCAGTGTGTCTCATGCCGGTGCTCAGTCCTTCACTGCTCTGTGTTTTTACAAGATGCAGTCCCACCCAGTTTACACGACGTCACAGGCACTGCAGCCAATAACAGAGCCCAGTGATCGATCGCTCGGTTATTGGCTGCAGCAGCGTGTGATGTCCCGTAAACAGGCTGGGGCAGCCTACGAATGTGATGTCAGAGGGGAGACCTGGGGTTGTGTTGCGGGACACAATGTGAGCGTGGAGAGTGCCAATTTATTACTTTTACAAATAAAATATAACTCGAACCACCCCTTTAAAATCGGACCACCAGAAATAGTCAAGTTCAAGCACTCAGCAACTTACTGCATGCAAAAAAGCATGCAGACCCATTACAGTAAGGTCTTATGCACACGGTCGTGACGGGCTCCGTAAGTGGAATACCGCAGCGGAGTCCGTCACGGCGCCCCCCCTCCCCCAAAGACCCCATACTTACCTCCGGATCCGCTGCCCGAAGTCCCGCATGACGCGGCCGGTAGTGGGCGCGGCGTGTATTCACGCTATACTTCCGCTGTGCTACAGAGGAAGTATAGCGTGACGGGCGGCTTCCATTGACTACAATGGGAGCTGTCTGCGCATATGCCCGTGGCAAATAGGACATGCTGCGGGTAATTTCATGCTGCGGAATTCCGGCCGTGTGCATTAGACCTAATTGGGGCGACTCAGACATATTTTTTTTGTATTACAAGGACCATTTATTGTGTAAATAAATAAAAAAGCGATACCATGTCGTTGGTCATTTATTTATTGAGAAAACTGATCCAATATCACATGTCTGTGAGTGGAAAAGTATGTGAACCTTTAGAATTAGCAGATAATTTGAAGGTGAAATTAGTCGGGTATTTCAATCAATGGGATGACGATCAGATGTGAGTAGGCGACCTGTTTTATCTAAAGAACAGGGATCTAACAAAATCTGATCTTCACAACACATTTGTGAAAGTGTATAAAGGCATGAACAAAGGAGAATTCTGAGGATCCCAGAAGAGTTATTGATACTCATCAGGCTGGAAAAGGTTACAATACCATCTCTAAAGAGTGTGGACTTCACCAATCCACAATCACACAGATTGTGTTCAAATGGAGGAAAAAACAACCATTATTACCCTCCTGTCAGAGATCAAACATGGGACCTCCTGTGCTCGGACTGTTTCTCACCTCAGTGAGCTATCCAGTTTGCTGGACAAGCTCCTTTGCTGATCATAGTATTATCCTGGCTCCTGATCTAGTTCCTGCCTCTGTGTCTTGGCCCTGCTGTGCTGCTAATTAGCACTTCCTAGATAAGCCTAGCCCTTCCACCCACTCCTTGCGTGATCCACAGCTTTGATCTAGCTACTCCCCTCCTTCTCCACTACAAGTGACTTGAAGACTTCCTAATAACGACTCCTGGCTTCACTCCCAACAATGCTATTCGTCTCATCCTTCTGTACTGCATACCAAGGCCACCCCTTGCTGACTTCTGGCTTTCCATCAGACTACGTTACCTGCCTCATCCTTCTGTATTGCATACAGAGACCGTCTGTTGCTGACTCCTGGCTTGTCCCCGATTACCTCTCCAGATCTGCATAGCTACTACACCCGTGGCTCCTATCCTGCTCCGGTAAGACGCTATTCCTCCCCAGGAATAGTCAACCAACAAGGATCACACCAAGAGCAAGGTGTATAATAGTCTACGAGGTCACAAAGGGACTGAGGTAACTTCTATGCAAGTAAAGGCCGTTCTCACATTAGCTAATGTGAATGTTCATAAGTCCACCATCAGGACACTCAACAATAATAGTGTGCACAGCAGAATTACAAGGAGAAAAGGAACATTGCTGCCCATCACCTGGACAAGACAGAAGGCTATTATGGAATGTTTTGTGGACGGATGAGACCAAAATAGCGCTTTTTGCCTTAAACGTGAAGGATAATGTTTGGAGAAGGAAAGATGCTGCACCCCAGCATACATAGTTACAGTCTGTGACACACGGTGCTGGTAGAATTATGGTTCCGGCCTGTTTCGCTGTATCTGGGCCAGGATGGAATGCTGTCATTGATGGAACAATGAATCCTGAATTACCCCTACAAATTATAAATAACATTATGGATAAAAACATAATTGGGCCAATAGAATCAATCATAAACCTTCTGTCATGTCGTTAAGCCCCATAAGTTACTATTGTCGTCAACCTAGAAATTCAGTACATTGCCCTATTTCTTAAAATATCACATCCATTGTCTTTATCAGCAATGTCCTCTATAGCTTTGAAGTCTGTATTATGTGTCACGGTAGCACTTTATGGCACGCTAGCACTTTATGGCACGCTGTGTTTACCATAGCCGGATGCATAATGGTTCCAGCTACGGACTGGGGGCCACAGTTGCCCTTCAACATGCATGTAACAAATTGAAAGGAATGGTTCAAAACCCCCCAATCAGGTACAGTAAACCGGTTACATTGCTACAGACCTTATTATATAGTTATTTTTTGTTTCTATCTATACATACATTTTATATATTTCTTTGATTTCCTGTAATTTATCCTTTTTTATAGGTTTTTATGCTTTTTATATTTAATTTGCTCTTATTAGGCCCAATGTCCACAGGCAGCTTTGATTTGCGGAATCCGCGCAGTAGATCCGCAAATCAAGCCGCCCATAGTGAAGTATGGGTGTTTGCAAATGAATTAAAGCATGAGGATTTGTTTTGCGGACCTTTTGGTCCGGAGAACAAATCGCAGCTGCTCCATTTCAGTGCCGTTCGCACACAGATGACTTCCAATAAAGTCGCAGGTCGCGGATCCTGCGGGTAACCATGAGATTTAAAAAAAAAAGATCTATACTGTGCATGTCATACAACGAGCCGTGCGGACCATCCGTAGTACAGAGAACCCAAAAGTACAGAGGTCTGTGCGGACGTCACCTCCTGCCTGCACAGGTATGCAGGGTTCTTGGGGGCGGGCAGGGCCAGATTGCGCTGCGGGCTCCCGCACGCAGAATCTGACCCACCCGTGGACATTAGACCTAAGTTCTAGAGTTTGTGCAGATTTAGATAAGTTCTTTCACCCTGCATCACACTGGTTGACTATTCAGTTAGCAGTGGAGATTCTTAGCAAGCGCTATTGAAATGCAAAGTCACGTTGGTAGGACAGAAATTTGCTCTCTGCCATGTCTTTGTGTTAACAAGGGGATACAGGAGCACTCACCAACCATATAGGGGGACCCTTCCAATAGAAGTTATTGCTCGCCTGAAAAAGGGATTGAATCCAAAGACTCGTATTTCATAGGGTCGAAACGTCGCTATTTTTATGGCTATGAGGTGTATTTAACTGATGCTTATGCATTAAAACTTTTGAAGCACCTAATCTGCTGCCTGACCCTGCTTTCTTTTGGATGTCTTTGTGTTATTGAGGAAGCAGCTTTCCCCTCTGAAACGTGTCTCTATGGACTTTCTTTAATTTTATGGATTACAATAAATTGGATATACTATATTCTGGCGTTGTGATGGTCTTGGCATTTCCACTTGATATCCTTGGGGAAGCAGAACTCTGTTGTCAAGGTTCAGTGTCTTATTCAAATCAATGACAAAATCACAGAACACAAATAAAGGCTAATCACAAAGCAAATCACCATCACAGGAGGTCAAAGGAAATCTTATATATATGCATCCAATAAAACTTGAGCATTATTAGAAACCAATTATTAAAGCCATAAACATGAATCAACGATCCATCAGTAAATGCTATACCACAAATGGAAACAGAGGTTTTAATACACAAAGATGCATTCACCCTAACAAGCCCTACCGATCAGGTCCTCAAAAGCAGGGTCATCGCCTTGAAAAGGGCGGCCCTGCGAAAACTCCTGGTTGGCTCTATCAAGCCCTGACCATATCAATATTCAAAAGGTGTGATTATCTATTCAGTTATCCCATAAAGTGCAATGTATCAAATGTGTGCAAACGCATGCTACTAAATAAAGTGCAAAGAAGTCAGATTTCCGATGGAAAGCTGCCAGATAGATAGTTTAATCAGATTCCACAAGGAAGTGCCAGATATAACAAAGGTCCAGTACCTCTCTGCACACGATGCACTGAATCCGGGTAGGCAAATTTAGTCTCAAATTTCCCGTATGGTGCTAATATATAAAACATAGAGAAGTTTCAACACATTTCCCATAGTCATCACTAGTTCATCAGGGAACTGATATCACAATTCATATCACATGCGGCATAGTGATGTAAACTTCAAACAGGTGCATATAATATTGAAGCCAAAAGAGTGGAAGGGGGCATTAACCCCACAGCAGTTTTTAATGAGCTCTGTTGATTCTGAGTGAACAGGACATTACAGTTTTGGACTAACAGAGTTCATGGCTTTAAAATGACACCAAAATCATGTCCATAGCCCTTACAGAACCGGAGCTACAGATGTTTGACGTTTAAATGGGAATACTGAATTTACAGCTGTCAGTTTCAGTAAGTGTGCAGAGGAAAAAAAGGGAGGAAGACCAGCAGCAGCAGGGAAGCTATGTGATTCTCCTGTATATTGTTAGACCTGCTAGCTACGCGTGTCTACCCCCCTTTTGCGGTTCCGGGCAGATGCGAGCATCACTCTGCTCCTCCTGTGTGTATGAACGCTATATGTCTGTTTTCTTCCAGTACTAAAAGAGTTAACCAGTTCTCTGGCTCTCAGCCCAGCTGTGGGGTTAATAAGCATTACCTTCTTATTTAAGATGGGCTGAAGCACTTCCTCCTTGCTGAGAATTGATGTGTGTTTGTCTCTGACACTCAGCATTTCTAGGTCACCTGTCTCAGGTCTGTTTTGCCTGTTTGATCCTGTACCTGCATCTGTTTATTTTGAAGGTTCTTTGCCTTGTGCTTTTGCCTGCGTGTGTTTGTCCATTTTCCTTTTAGTCTTTGTCTCATTCCTGTCTCTGTGGGAGTCAGTCCTGTCCTGTGTTTAATGTGCCCTGTGTTCAGTACATCATTCCTGTGTCTTGTCAGGGATAGTCAGCCCTGAGATTCCAGTGCCAGGCCGTCCTTATCAGACGATTGCCCTGTTTGCAGGCAGTGGTCTTCCCATCTTCCTGATCAGCTAAGGGCTAGACTTCCCATTTGATATTTCCTTGTACAGCACCTTTCACTACTGGGGTCAGCTGCCAACCACACGAAGTCTGGTCCAAAAGCCAGGCTGGTTCATTAGCACAGTGGGTCCAGACTCTCAGTTTGTAACATATATCTCCCTGTCCCAGGAGAGGAGAATATGAATTTTTGTTCACGTTATCGCCGCCCATCAATCAGAGCATATATGCTCTCTGATTATCACATACGGGGTTTTCCCCTGGTAAAGGAGTGAAGTGATGAGGACTCGCTCATCTAATCACTCCTCTACACTGTTTAACCCCACAGATGTTGTATGGCACCTAAATGGTTTTACCAAATTTATTTTTATAACCTTTTCCCTTACGCAAGCCTTTAAATATCAAAAACATAGGCTGAATGCACACGGCCGGAACGGATTCAGCAGCGGAATCTGACCCGGTGCCCGACTGGTGACTCCTGCGTACCTGTCAGCTGTCTTCTGCTCTGTATCACGGATGTGCCGAGCAGCGCGCTGGAGCACATGCGCAGTACATGCACTAGGCAATGGCAAGGAATCTGCGGCTTGTCCGCAGTGACAGCTGGGGAAGGGCCACGGATCGGACAGCTTCCAATGACTTCAATAGAAGCTGTCCACATGGAATCTGCGCTGGAGTGGAACCTGCTGCGATTTTACTCCTGCGAGCGGAAAATCGCAATTGATTTTCACTCGTGGGCATGGAAAAGCGATTTTCCATAGCATGTCTATGGGCAGTATTTGCTGCGGAATCCGGAGGCGGATGCCAGCTCCGGATTCCCCAATGCAAATACGCCGGTATGCATTGGACCATGGACAGAGCGAAAAAAATTACAGATAATTGGTCTACATACATACAATAGAAAATGTTACCATTATCCAGCACAGTAGATTCTGTAAAAAAAAAAACACTAAAAGAATGCCATAATAGCTGTTTTCTGATCATCTCACTTTCTCAAAACAGGGCTCAAGAAATAATTAAAAGGTTGAATATACCTCAAAATACTGCCAATAAAAACTACAAGTTGTTCCACAAAAGAGAGACCTCATATAGTTTTAATCTGCTCTGGTTCTGGAGTGTGGCGCCGCACAAAAAGCATTTTTGTAACGAAAAAGTGTTTATATTGTGCAAAAGCGGTAAAACAGAATAAAACCTATAGCTGTAGAAGGTCAGTGCTGTGAACAGTGATTGGCGGCAGCAGTCACATGTCCTAGTGAGCAGCAACCAGGAAGGACAGAGTAGTTGTGAAGCAATTTTAAGTCATGGGAAAACCCCTTTAAGGCTAAAATTAGTTAGGACACTAAGGGGTTAAAATGCCCTTAAGACGACCAAGTTCTGCGCCCAATATATATGTACATGAGACATAAATTCAAAATCTACCAAAAAAAAAGAGAGATTTTCGGGAGAGTTTTTCCAAGTGTCATGTGGCTGTCGGGGGTTAATCTGCCCTGCAGTCCTGTGTGCCGTGGGGTACGTGAAGCAATGTTTACCAGGTGATGCCAGATTCTGTGAGAAATGACCTGGGTTTCAAACTCCCTTCAGTGTTTGTGTACATGCGCAGTTCTTTAATGAGGACTTTAACTCTTTCGTTGGGAGACTGTATTTCGCCTATGAATTTTTTTTCTTAACTTTAAATAACTGCTGCTTTAAGTTTAGTACCTCCAGGTACTCGGTGAAATGGTGCAATGGTGCGGGGTGTCAGCTGGAACTAAGCGACTCTCGGGCTAATAAAATAGCAGAGTTACGCTGGAGATATTGATCCAGGCAGAAAGGGGAGCGCTATACTCTGATGGGCCGCTGTGAATCTCAGACCGAGCAGTGTGTCTGAGCACTCCACCGGGTGTTGCTGGACTGAGCAGTGTGTCTGAGCACTCCACCGGGTGTTGCTGGACTAAGCAGTTTGTCTGAGCACTCCACCGGGTGTTGCTGGACTGAGCAGTGTGTCTGAGCACTCCATCGGGTGTTGCTGGACTGAGCAGTGTGTCTGAGCACTCTACCGGGTGTTGCTGGACTGAGCAGTGTGTCTGAGCACTCCACCGGGTGTTGCTGGACTAAGCAGTGTGTCTGAGCACTCTACTGGGTGTTGCTGGACTGAGCAGTGTGTCTGAGCACTCCACCGGGTGTTGCTGGACTGAGCAGTGTGTCTGAGCACTCCACTGGGTGTTGCTGGACTGAGCAGTGTGTCTGAGCACTCTACTGGGTGTTGCTGGACTGAGCAGTGTGTCTGAGCACTCCACCGGGTGTTGCTGGACTGAGCAGTGTGTCTGAGCACTCCACTGGGTGTTGCTGGACTGAGCAGTGTGTCTGAGCATTCCACCGGGTGTTGCTGGACTGAGCAGTGTGTCTGAGCACTCTACCGGGTGTTGCTGGACTGAGCAGTTTGTCTGAGCACTCCACCAGGTGTTGCTGGACTGAGCAGTGTGTCTGAGCACTCTACCGGGTGTTGCTGGACTGAGCAGTGTGTCTGAGCACTCTACTGGGTGTTGCTGGACTGAGCAGTGTGTCTGAGCACTCCACTGGGTGTTGCTGGACTGAGCAGTGTGTCTGAGTACTCCACTGGGTGTTGCTGGACTGAGCAGTGTGTCTGAGCACTCCACCGGGTGTTGCTGGACTGAGTAGTGTCTCTGAGCACTCTACCGGGTGTTGCTGGACTGAGCAGTGTGTCTGAGCACTCCACCGGGTGTTGCTGGACTGAGCAGTGTCTCTGAGCACTCCACCGGGTGTTGCTGGACTGAGCAGTGTGTCTGAGCACTCTACCGGGTGTTGTTGGACTGAGCAGTGTGTCTGAGCACTCCTCCAGGTCTTGCTGGACTGAGCAGTGTGAACCAAGCTAGTAGCCTAAACCCTAAAGAAACAACACTCTGCAGCATCCACTCATGTAACTCAAGTGCCGGAGGGTTTCAGCAATGAAAAGTGATACTGGGGTTTTCTTCTATTGACATTCCTGTTAAAGAGGTTGTATTGCAATTTACCCCCCCCCCCCCATTCCACAGGATATCCACAGCATAGGCAATAATTGGCTGATCATTGGGGAAGGGAAGGGGTCACACTGGAGAGACCCCCGTCAGTCTCGAAAACGGGAATTCTATGTCTTACTCTGACTGTCACTGCGGGGTTGCTTTTGTACCCATGAAAGTGTCACTGTGAATGGATCGCTGGGTGAGCATACGTGGCCAGTGCTTCATTCATTTCAATGGGACTGATGGAAATACCCAAGTGGGTGCCACTTGGGTACAATCATTGTCAAAACTAATCTCTCCCCTAGAAGTTGTTGGATGGAACAAAACTTTCTCTGTGATTGTAACGTTGATATAAGTAAGTGATTACAATATCAGAGCAAAAGGACCATTTATTGTGGAGAACCGACCCCTTGTAGGGAGGCTCTAGTACCCTGTTGTACCATCTCTAGCTTGGATGCGAGATGTGATACAGATGGGCATGGAGGCTCTAGTACCCTGTTGTACCGCCTCTGGCTTGGATACAAGATGTAATACGGGGGCATGGAGGCTCTAGTACCCTGTTATACCACCTCTAGCTTGGATGAGAGATGTGATACAGATGGGCATGGAGGCTCTAGCACCCTGTTGTATTGCCTCTAGCTTGGATACAAGACGTGATACGGGGGGCATGGAGGCTTTAGTACCCTGTTGTACTGCCTCTATCTTGGATACAAGATGTGATACAGGTGGGCATGGAGGCTCTATTACCCTGTTCTACCACTTTTATCTTATACATAAAAAGTGGTACGGCAGGCATCGAGGCTCTAGTACCCTGTTGGGCCACGTCTAGCTTGGATATAAATTCAATATGGGCGGGCATGGAGGCTCTAGGACCCTGTTATACCGCCTATAGCTTAGATACAAAATGTGATACGGACGGGCATGTGAGGTTCTAGTACCCTGTTGGGCCACCTCTAGCTTGGATGGAAATAGTGACACGGGCAGGTATGGAGGCCCCAGTACCCTGTTAGACCACCTCTAGCTTGGATACAAAATGTGATATGGGTGGGCATGGAGGCTCTAGTACCCTGTTGGACCGACTTTAGCTTGGATACAAGATATGATAGGGGCGAGCATGAAGGCTTAAGTACCCTGTTGGACCTCTTCTATCTTGAATACAAGAAGTGCTACAGGCAAGCATGAAGGCTCTAGTTCCCTGTTGTACCACGTCTAGCTTGGATACAAGATGTGATATGGGCGGGCATGGAGGTTCTAGTACCTTGTTGGGCCGCCTCTAGCTTGGATACAAGATGTGATACAGGCAGGCATGGAAGTTCTAGTACCCTGTTGGGCCCCTTTAGTTTGAAGACAGGCTGTGAAACGGGCAGTCACGGAGGCTCTAGCGTCGCGTTGCGTTGCCTCTAGCTTTGATACAAGATGTGATCCTGGCGAGCATGGTGGTTCTAGTACTCTGCTGGGCCACTTCTAGCTAGGATGCAAATAGTGATACAGGCGGGTATGAGGGTTCTAGTACCCTATTAGGCCACCTGTAGCTTGGATACAAGATGTGATACGGGCAGGCATAGAGGTTCTAGTACTATGTTGGGTCCCTCTAGCTCGGATACAAGATGTGATATGGGTGGGCATGGAGGCATAGTACACTGTTGTACCGCCTCTAGCTTGGATACAAAATGTGATACGGTCGGGCAGGGTTTCCATATGATAGCCTGCAGCATATTGCTCTACATTTGCTATAACTGAGACTCTAGATTGTGCAGACTCATGGGCCGCTGAAGTTGGCGTCCCAGATGGTCCCATACATGTTCTATTGGTGATAAATATGGTGACTGGGCAGGCCACGAAAGTGTGACAATGTTGTGGGGGCTTCCTGTGACCCCCTTGTGTGTACGGCCGAGCATTATCCTGCTGCCTCCTGGAAGCCGCCATGAGAGGAACACATGTGGCTGCAGGATGTCCTGAACATATCGCTGAGCGGTCATTGTCCCTCGTACCACTGCTAGGGGTGACTGACTGTCCCTCCCCCTAACAACAATGTACATACCTTCCCCCTTCACGGCGATGCAAATCTTACCGATGGTGATAAATCTCAAGGTAAGCAACTCCTTTATTAGAGTAGAAAAACAGAATCCCCTGATTGATGGATCCATCTCGTAACGGAGCTGAACTGAACGCATTGACTATAAGGGTCGGTTTGGTTCCTGCACCCGTCTGGCAGTTTTACTGGACAAAAAGGTCCTGCATACACAACTTTTTATTCTGGCATCTCATGCCGATTCAGTGCCGGAGGCTGTAAATGGAGCCTCTAACGTAGATGTCAAGAGCCTAACTCTCCATAGGTTTCCCCCACAGTCTCTTGGCCAGCTGCAGTGGCATGCATAACCCTTTACTCTGACAATTGCTGTAATCAGGAATAAAAAAGGTCTGCCCTGTGACTGAGTTGGTCAGTCGTATGTAGTCACAAGCTTTACAATGACCACACTTGAAATTCCCCACAAGACGACTATCTAAGCATTCTCTGGGCCTAACATATTGGCTATGACCTAGCCTATCAAGTAAGCTCCTTCCCTTCCTAAATGTAATAGAGCAGTGTGGTTTAAGGATGTCCCTCAGGTGGAGTTCAGCTCTCAGGATATCCCAGAATTGGTTCAAAATATCATTTTTGATGATTTATTATCTGCCAATGAGTATTACATAAAGATCCTCCATTACCCTAAATCTGTGGACAAGGAGGGTTCTCCTTTCCTGTGAACATGCATCATTAAAAGCTGTTTCCAAAGCTCTCATTGGATAGCCTCTATGATCGAAACGACCCTGAGTCCTCTAGCCTGACAGCAGAGCCGCCAGTGGCGGACAAGCACTGAGCGGAGAGTATGAGCACAGGGCAGACCAGTGGAGGACAAGCAGTGAGCAGGGATTATGAGCACAGGGCAGACCAGTGGGAGACAAGCAGTGAGCGGGGGGTATGAGCACAGGGCAGACCAGTGGGAGACAAGCAGTGAGCGGGGGGTATGAGCACAGGGCAGACCAGTGAGAGACAAGCAGCGAGCGGGGAGTATGAGCACAGGGCAGACCAGTGGAGGACAAGCAGTGAGCAGGGAGTATGAGCACAGGGCAGACCAGTGGGAGACAAGCAGTGAGCGGGGGGTATAAGCACAGGGCAGACCAGTGGGAGACAAGCAGTGAGCGGGGGGTATGAGCACAGGGCAGACCAGTGGGAGACAAGCAGCGAGCGGGGAGTATGAGCACAGGGCAGACCAGTGGGAGACAAGCAGTGAGCAGGGAGTATGAGCACAGGGTAAACCTGTGGGGGACAAGCAGCGAGCATGAGCACAGGGCAGACCAGTGGGGGACAAGCAGAGAGCGGGGAGTATAAGCACAAGGCAGACCAGAGTGAGACAAGCAGCGAACGAGGAGTATGAGCACAGGGCAGACCAGTGGGAGACAAGCAGTGAGAGGAGAGTTTGAGCTCTTTATTATGTTTTGTACACAGGAGATTCATTTTTACAAAGAAGATATATTTCGGACAGCTCCTATAAGGGGTTAAAGTACCTAAAACCCAATAAACATGGCAGTTTTCCCCACACATCAATGTGTTCTTTACAAAACCAACATAACGGCACATCTGCGTTCGGCGCGGCAGAGTTTCCACTCCAAGTTCAAATAGTACTGCAAATCCAGAAGTGGCTGAAGTCTACAGGAAACCCATCTACAAGATCAGCAGAATGAAGGGAACATTCCGGCCCCTCCGAGATGTTGAAAAAAAAATGTTCTTGCTTCATTTCACGGATTTCAGATGAGAAAAGATATTTTTTACAAAACAGATTCCTTAATTGTTGGGATGAAATGAGAAGAGAGCAACAGAGACAGCAGAGGTGGCAAAAGAAAAAGCGGGCAGACAATCCACCTTCTCTGCTCAGGTGTCACCCAGCTGTTCTTCCAAAACATGACAGGGCACAAGAGAGTCGAGAAATAGTCAAAAAGATGAAACCGATATAGCGGAAACCATAAAGTAACAATCCTATCATAAGAGAAAGAAAGAAGGACTTCTACTCACCCAGGTGGACAGAGAGTGACCGAGGTACATGAGAAACCGGGCAGAGGTAAAATAGCTGACGCAGGAGCCTACAAGAGAGGAATCTGCCATTACAAATCAGTGGGGCACTATGTGCAATCCACTAAACACAAATCTGTTCAAAGGTTTTAGAACACCTCAATTTTTGTAGTTATTTTTGACATTAACACAGTTCAGGGCCCACAAATAACATGAAATGATTCAAAAGGAAGTTAAAAACATAGAAACATTATTAAATTTTAACCTGAAAGGTAACAATAAATTGAATTTATGATTTCAACCAAAGAGCTTTTTTGAGGGAACACATCACGGACCGCTGCTCTGCAGCATAGAAAGCGATTATGGTTTGAAAGTGGATGCAAACTTCCATACATTACTTTCCAACGGCTTCACGGCCGCATAACAAGACGAAACAAAAGTATTGATTTCAATGGTTTTGTTTCCACTATCGGGATCTCACACGTTAATACTACGTGTGAGAAAGATAGGGCAGAACCTTTCTTCCCGCTTTGTTTCCAAACTTGCGCACTATAGCACAGAGTTTGATTAGTTTGGGGGAAAAAAAATACTTGGTTTATTTGTTAATACACTCCATAGCGGCGAAAGTATTAGCGTATGCCCCTTGTGTTTTTGCCCTGATTCTTTACAATCAGTGGTGGTACAGGCTACATTACAACACTTTCTAGAAGGAATGCAGCCATCCAATAGATTGGCGCTGCCAATAGAGAGGCATTGTTCCATCCTCCTTATTTGCATAAATTACCCACTTATAAGTCTCCTCACTCACCTCTCAGCTGTCTTCCTACACCCCTTGTGGGTGCTCTCCTTTGGGAGGGACGGTGCCCCCCTCGACTCACTCACCCCCTAGGTGTCTCCACACACTTTTTGGGTGCTCTCCTTAAGGAGAGACAACACTCCTTTTGACCAACATCCGCCAGAATTTGGAAAGTTTTGCTCTTAAGGACAGAGCACACTGCTATTGTAATGGCAAAAAAGGCAATTAACCAAAAACGTCAGACACTTATAACCCATAGGCAACTCTCACACATGCGGTTTTTATACCACGATTACCGCCGCGTTTTGAACACCGCGGTAATCTTGGTATAATGCTCCCATTGATTTCAGTGTGGCCTTGCAGACGTCCGTGCAATCATCGATTTTCGAGTGCTGTCTGCTCTATTTTGCCTAGTTTTCACGCTTTAAAAAAAAAACAAAACGCTGTCAGACGCAGTAACCTGCATCCAAAAACGGTGGCACTTGAAAGCTGGAGGAAACTGAGAGGAAGGGGTCCGGCTGACCGAAGACCACTACAATATCAGATGTCAAGTTTTCGAGAACCAGCAGTTGGCGTGTTCAGCACCTCACGCACATAATCTTCAAACATAGCTTGAGAGCTAAAACAGATGACCGTGTTTTTTCAATGGTTTCGTTTTCACCGGCGTGATTCTTGTGCGGTGTTACCGCACGTGTGAAGAAATAGGCCTGTCCTATCTTTCTCGCACTTAGTTTTTATATGTGCAAGGAAGGATAGCGCAGGACCTATCTTTCTGTTTTTTTGGTTTTTTCCCTTATGCGCACTGCTGCAAAGTTTGCACAGTAAGGGCGCCCACCCACTGGCGTTTTTTTTTCCCTGCGAAATTCGCAGCATTTTTTTTCTGCAGGGGTCTATGGGACTTGTAATGTTAAAATCGCGATCGCGCAAAATCGCAATTTACCGTGAAATCGCGATAGACCCCTGCAGAAAAAAATAAACGCTGCAAATTTCGCAAAGAAGCCCTATAGCAGTAAAAAATACTAAAATCAATGGGAGCCGTGCCTGCAGTTACAAGCGCCGGCCACTACACAGATGTCGGCGCGGAGGCTTCAGCTCCGACATCTGTGCATTTGTGGGGCTGACAGCATGCGCCCGCTCAGCTGATCGGTCGGGGTCCCAAGCGACGGACCCCAGCTGATCAACTATTGATGACCTATCCTGATGATAGATTTCCCTGGAAAACCTCTTTAAGAAGACAATAATAAGCCGGAAGGCTTCAAAAAATGGAATGAGCTGCACAGTCTCCCGACTTAAACCCCATAGAGTTTGTTTGGGATGAACTGGACAGAAGGGTGTAAGCAAAGCGGTCTACAAGTGCAGCACATTTGTGGGAACTTCTGCAACAATGTTGGGAAGAAAGTTCTAAATAACCTTTGAATGCAGTTCTAGAAAGAATGGTGTAAAACTGTTATATCAGTGAGAGGGGCGGCTGGGAAGTCACAAATCTAGGTTTAATTTGGTGAAACAAAGTGACTTCATTATTTATTTTCGTCTTAACTTATTTATTTGTTCTCTGCTTTCATTTGAAAATCCATCAGAGACATTAAACTGTATAATAGCAATTAAAGACTGAGCTGTTCTAAAACTTGTGACTTGGAGTGTATGTGTCTGTCCATACTGGTTACAGCTGATCCTACAAAGAGGCAAAGAGGTGACATAGGATGCTACAAGAATCGGCATATACAGTATATATCAGTATATACTGCCAGAGCTGATCCTACAAGGCAGGAATCTGCCATTACAGCTCAGTAGGTGGCTGCCTGCAGTCCCTCTACATAGGGGTCCAAAGAAGTGACAGCTGACACGGTATATAGCTGCACTCATAAGAGTACCCCCAAAGCTGTACTCACCAAAGCAACCCCTGGAGCGACACTCACTGTAGCACCCCACACAGAGCTGCACTCATCCAGAGCACCCCCAGAGCTGCACTCACCGTAGCACCCCACACAGAGCTGCACTGACCAGAGCACCCCACACAAAGCTGCACTCAGCATAGCACCCCACACACAGCACCCCTACAGCTGCATTTACCATAGCACCCCACACAGAGCTGCACTAACCAGAGCACCTCCAGAGCTGCACTCACTGTAGCACCCACCCCACACAGAGCTGCACTTACCAGAGCACCTGAGAGCTGTATTCACCAGAGCACCCGCAGAGCTGCACTAACCAGAAGCATCACACACAGAGCTGCACTCACTGGAGAACCCCCAGAGCTACACTCACTGGAGCACCCCCAGAGCTGCACTCACCAGAGCACCCCAAGAGTTGCACTCACCGGGGCACCACACAGAGAGCTGCAATAACCAGAGCACCCCCAGAGCTGCATTCACCAGAGTACCCCACATAGAGCTGCACTCACCGGAGTACCCCCAGAGCTGCACTCACCATAGCACCCTACATAGAGCTGCACTCACCAGAGCACCCCCAGAGCTGCACTCACCATAGCACCCACATAGAGCTGCACTAACCAGAGCATCCCCAAAGCTGCACTCACCGGAGTACCCCACATAGAGCTGCACTCACCGGAGTACCCCTAGAGCACCCTCAGAGCTGCATTCATCATAGCACCCTACATAGAGCTGCTCTCACCAGAGCACCCCCAGAGCTGCACTCATCACAGCACCCCCAGAGCTGCACTCATCACAGCACCCCCAGAGCTGCACTCACCGGAGCATCCCGCAGACTTTGTGTCCTTTCCTTTAGTCATGATGATTTCTGATATCAGGGAGGTTTTCCAGGTTTTGCAGTTCCTAAATAAAGGGTTCCAACGTCGGGGTTCGCTTTCTCTGTCTTTCCGCACTTAGCTATCACTGTAGCTGAAGTTGGAAAGCAATGGCCTTATGGAAAGTCCGAGAAGACGGGGCACCACGGAACCGGGACCCCCGATCCCTTGCAGCGACCCCCGGGAGCCTCTAGATTGCGATCTCTGGTGTTTACGGCTTCCCGTCAGTCCTTATATGATCGGCGACCTACAGAGAGCTGCACACGGCGACAGCCGCAGCCAACCGGCCTGCAGGTATCTGCATAGCGCCGCCCGCAATGTGTGCAAAGCGCTGGGCGGTCATGTGACTACCGGAGAGATACATTGTATCACAGAGGGACGAGGGGAGACCCCCTTCAGTACACAACATCCAGGACAGTTTATAGGTTGGTCCTCAGGGGGTCTACTGTGCTGTCCTCTGTACAATACCAGAACCAAGCTCTAAACATAGGGTCCCAGAAGCAAGTTACAGACATGCAGCACAAGCCATCCTCAGTACATAGATATAATATCAGAGCCAAGCTCACAACAAATACAGAAGAAAGCTGGGTAGATCCAACACAAACCATCCTCAGTGCATAGATATAATAATACCCGAACCCAGCTCACAACAAATATGTTCCCAGAAGCAAGCTGAGTACATCCAGCACAAACCACAGTGCACAGATATGATACCAGAACCAAGCTCACAACAAATACGGTCCCAGAAGCAAGCTGAGTACATCCAGGACAAAGCATCCTCAGCGCACAGATATAATATCAGAACCCAGTGCACACCAAATACCGTCCCAGAAGCAAGCTGAGTATATATAGCACAAACCACTCTCAGTACATAGACATAAAACCAGAACCAAGCTCACAACCAATATGGTCCCAGAAGCAAGCTAAGTACATCCAGCACAAACCATCCTCAGTGCATAGATATAATACCAGAACCCAGCTCACAACAAATATCGTCCCAGAAGCAAGCTGAGTACATCCAGCACAAACCATCCTCAGTGCATAGATATAATACCAGAACCCAGCTCACAACAAATATCGTCCCAGAAGCAAGCTGAGTACATCCAGCACAAACCATCCTCAGTGCATAGATATAATACCAGAACCAAGCTCACAACAAATACGGTCCCAGAAGCAAGCTGAGTACATCCAGGACAGACCATCCTCAGCGCACAGATAGAATATCAGAACCCAGCTGACAACAAATACGGTCCCAGAAGGAAGCTGAGTACATCCAGCATAAACAATCTTCAGTACATAGACATAATACCAGAACCCAGCTCACAACAAATACGGTCCCAGAAGCAAGCTGCGTACATACAGCACTAATCACCCTCAGTGCATAAATATAATATCAGACCCAAGCTCACAACAAATATCGTCCCAGAAGTGAGCTGAGTACATACAGCACAAACCATCCTCAGTGCATGGATAAAATATCAGATCCAAGCTAACAACAAATACGGTCCCAGAAGCAAGCCGAGTACATCCAGCGCAAACCATCCTCAGTGCATAGATATAATAGCAGAACCCAGCTGACAACAAATACGGTCCCAAAAGGACCCTCCTACAAGCTATGGGTAGGCATCTTGTGCGGTGGCACATGTTGCACATGGCTAAGGCTGGCCATGCGTCCTCCATTCTTCTAGTCATATTTTCCATAAAGTTCTAGAGTGTGCCCAACCAGGGTCAGACTGGCCCACTAGAGTACCAGAGAATCACCAATCATTGGTCTCTTTTGCTTTTTGGATTATTCCCAAATGACCCATTAGATCTCAGTGACATGTAGTGTAATAAGAAGAAACATTATAATGCAATTAAAATTGGATCTGCAATTCCCTTCCAGCTTTGAACCAGGGCCTTTCCATTGGTAGTTGTGGATAAGGAGGACAAAAAGAGAGAGGGGTGGAGCAAAACCCGTACAGTCGTGTTACTTGTGAGGGATGAATCTACATATAAGGTGAAAAGTGTAGAATGGTATCTTCAATGGTGGAGGTGCTGCCTGAGCATGGGTGGGCATGACAGAGCAAGAGAATAGGCCTTAAAGCTGGCCGTGGAGGAGGCGTTGACCCTCACCACACAGGCACAGAGGATCTCAATATTAACCCTTTTGGGACCCACATATTGCTTGTATGTTTTAAACACCAGCTAAACTGATGAAGGTTCTCCCCCAAACGCGTCTTCATATGCTGATCACGTATTGTATTAAATAAAAGGAGAAGTTTTCACACCTCTGGTCATTTCCTACTTGCTTTAACCTGGAGTGTTGCGCCTTCTCCACTGCCAGCTTTTAGTCCTATTCTCTTTTTCTATTGGTGGAGGCTAGCTGGTAGGTGTAGAGCTCTATACTACTTGACTGGTTCTAGGTGGCTATCCCATGAAGAACTTCAGGCCCTGAATGACGCACTGCCTGTGGGCTTCTGGAGAGTTGTTCATCTCTCACACTTCCTTGCCTCCCTTCCCCCACCCTCTAGCTCTAAGAAAGACGTGACCCATTTTGCGCTCACGCGCTCAGGTTCAGGACCATCTGCCACTCTCTCGCCGACTTCTACTCACTCTTAATTTTCCCAATTGCAGACTTTGTGCCACCTGACCTGACTAAACGGGAAAGAGATTTTGACTCCACATTCTCAGCCTCTCAAGTGGATAGATTCTTAGCATTCACTCACAAGTCCTCTATGGCTAGCAAGTTCGAAGAGGCAGGTTACAAGTTATTCCAGTGACACTACATGCCCACTAAATTAGATAACATGTTTCCCTTAGTCTTCCCTACCTGTTGGCAATGTCACCTTGCAGGGGGTTCCCTCCTTCACATCTTCTGAGAGTGCACCAAATTGGAAACCTTTTAGAAGGAGGTTCATGTAACCCTTATGACCTTCTATACTATGACTTGTAGTTATCACCATCCTTCTATCTACTACACATTATTGAGATACCTATGAGTTTCTTCCTTCCTTCCTTCCCTCCTTCCTTCCCCGCAGTGACACGGAGCTCCGAAATTTACTAATGTACGTGCGGTGTGTGAGGCCATGAGATTAGTGATACTACGAACCTTTCGAGGAATAGTACAGAGTGCGATGTTGATTATGGAGTACTATGATGAAGATGTGTAATAAGGATAAGTTCAAGGTTTCTTGTCCCGCTGATGTAATCCCCATGTATATGGTGGCGAGGGATGAAAGATGTATTTTGGATGGCAGTAGATAAATAGGTTACTGTCACTTTAAGAGAATTAATACCCAAATATTTAAGGATTAAAGTTAGATTAGCGCCACTTGCTGTTTACATCCCCAGAAATTCCAGGACTAATGTTTAAAAAGCTCCCCCTCCTGCTTATATCTCCAGAAATTTCAGGACTGAAGTTAGAACAGTGCCCTCTGCTGTTTCTACCCCCTGGATATTTCAGTACTAATGTTAGAATAGAAAACCTCTACTGTTTATATCCACAGATATTCCAGGACTAATATTAGTGTTAGGTTGTGCTGCTGGGACCTGTGGTTCTACAGGTTTCAAAGAGCACACCTTCTCTGCTGCAGGATAATTGATCTGGCTGGGTATGGAGTTTATCCAGCCAATCCCCCTGGTCTGCTGCACGTAAATATCAGCTCCTCTTGCTAGAGGATGTTGGTCATTTTACTCATTCTGTGTTATCCCCACTCAGAGCTTGGTATTATGTTTGTTAGTCTGAAATGTTTCTCTCACCTTCCCTGAGGACAGTCTGGACACCTGTAGTCCCCCATCTGCATCTTATGCAGATCCCCTCTTCCTTCCCCTTTGACAGATGCGGCCTCCAGATGTCTGATGTCTCGTATGGTCAGATGCGTGATGCCTGACACTGTTCCCTGTATGAGAGCACGGTGGTTGACTCTCTTTCCCTTTGGTGTGAGGACACTTGGACTAGCTATGGTTTACTAGCTGTATGCATGTGAGTTCTGAGTAAGGTTTCTGTTCTGTGTGGTTTGCATTACCTTGTGCGTTAGTGTGAACAGCGATGTGTTCATTGGGTCTGTGCAGGTGGCCAGGCGTGCTGTATGAGCATTCCTGTTCTGTGTGGTATGCATTACCTGGTGTGTTGTGAATTGGTGTGAACTGTGTCCTGTCCTGCTATGGATCATTTACCATCTCTGGGCGAGTTAGCTCCTTAAGTTCAAGTGTGGGGCCATGCTTATCGGAAGGGTTCTTGTGGATGTTGTCTCATTAAGAGTAGGGACCTGCGAGACAACGAGGACCCGTGATGTGGACTCGTGGGCTTAAAGGGGTTGTCTCACGAAAGTAAGTGGGGTTATACACTTCTGTATGGCCATATTAATGCACTTTGTAATATACATCGTGCATTAAATATGAGCCATACAGAAGTTATTCACTTACCTGCTCCGTTGCTAGCGTCCCCGTCTCCATGGCTCCGTCTAATTTCGGGGTCTTCTTGCTTTTTTAGACGCGCTTGCGCAGAAGGGTCTTCTCCCTTCTGGACGGTCCGGGCACGAGCGGTGTTCTGGCTCCGCCCCTTCTACGCATCATCGCGTAGCTCCGCCCCGTCACGTGTGCCGATTCCAGCCAATCAGGAGGTTGGAATCGGCAATGGAACGCACAGAGCCCATGGTGCACCATGGGAGAAGACCCGCGGTGCACCATGGGAGAAAACCGCAGTGCATCCCTGGGAAAGGACCGGCGGCCATCTTGGGAGAAGAATTTTATAAGTTCATCTTTCATCACATCGGTGAGTAGCAAGCGGTTTAAAAACCGCTTTAAAATGCTATTTTATGCCAGGGGGGTGACAGGGGGAATGGGATAATGTAAAATTTTGATGTTTGCCGCGAGACAACCCCTTTAAGTGACTTGGCCAATTCATGAACCAATGCCTCATACATATGATAGCTATTCCATCTGGTTATGCATGCTGGTATCCTGGTACGTGTTTTGGTCATTTGCCAGTCCTTATGTTATGTCTGCCTGTGAGTCCAGTACACAGTTCAATTTCCCATATGTCCGTGCTTAGAGGAGGTGCGCCCACTGGACGTAGAAACTATAATAGCGCGACCCAGATATTCCAGGATTAATATTAGAATAGTACTGCCTGCTGTTTATATCCCCCCAAAAGCCAGAATTAATGTTTGAATAGCGCCACCTCCTTTTTTTTCTGTGGATATTCCAGCACTAATGTTAGAATAGCGCCCCCTGCTGTTTATATCCTGAGATATTCAAGGACTAATGTTAGAATAGCGCTTCGTGCTGTTTATATCCCGATAATCCAGGATAATGTCAGAATCGCACCACATACTGTTTTTTAACCCCAGATATTCTAGGACTAATGTTAAAATAGCGCCACCTCCTGTTTGTATCTCCACATATCCCAGAAATAATGTGTGGAAAGTGTCTCCAGATGGATTATCTCCTTATACTCCAGGACTAATGTAAGAATCACATCCCCTGCTGTTTCTATGCCCAGGTATTACAGGACTGATGTTAGAACAGCACCCCCTGCTGTTTTTATCCTCAGATATTGCAGGACTAATGCTTAAAATGTGCCCCCTTGCTATTTATATGCTTAGATATTCCAGAACTAATGTTAAAATAGCGCCACCTGATGTTTCTATACCCAGATAATCTAGGATAATGTTGGAATAGCAGCAACTGCTGTTTATATCTCCAAATCATCCAGAACTAATGTTCGGATAGCGCCCCCTACGTTTTTTTCATCTGGATATTCTAGGACTAATGTTTCAGTATCACTCCTTGCTGTTTTTATCCTCAGACAATCCAGGACTAATGTTAGAATAGCGCCACCTGCTCTTTCTATCTCCAGATATTGTGGGACTAATGTTATGTCCTATTTAGACGGGATGACAGTCTTCTACACGACTGCATGAACGCTGCTGTCTCTGCTAAGGTCGTTAGCGTCCGTGAAAAGCAGGCAGAATTCATCACTGAATCGCAGGCTTCTCGTTGGCATTCTATGTAAAGCGCTGGGTGGGGACCATTTACACGGAACGGCAAGGCCACGATCCAGCAATGACTCTATACTAACTGAAAGTCAGTGATAACGAATAAACAATTTTTTTGCATTTACACTGGATGATTATCACTCAATTCATTTGTTTGAACGAATTTTGAGCAATAATTGTCCCATGTAAATGGCCCTTTAGAATAGAGCTACCGGTTGTTTATATCCCCAGATATTCCAGGATTAATGTTAGAATAGCGCCCCCTACAGTTTATATCCCCAGATATTCCAGGGCTAATCTTAGAATAGCACCACCTGCTATTTCTCTGCCAAGATTTTGCAGTACTGCTCCTAGAATAGCGTCCCCTGCTGTTTACATCTTCGGATATTCAAGGACTAATGTTTAAATAGCCGCCCCTCCCTCCCCGCTATTTATATCCTAGGATATTCCAGGACTAATGTTAGAATAGTGCCACATGCTGTTTTTATCCTCAACTAATCCAGGACTAATGTTAAAAGAACACTCTCTGCTGTTAATATCCCAGATGTTCCAGGACTAATGTTAATAAGGAAAATGGACTAAAACCTCCACAGTGCCACCTATTGTAAGGCAGCATTCCTTCAGGCAAAAATCAGACTTTTTATACAAGCCTCATAACAAGGACCGGGAATTAAAAGCAAAGCAGTCACCATGTACAGACAGCTGTTTCAGGGTGTTTGCCCTTCATCAGTGTAAAGAACTAATGTTAGAATAGCTCCCCCTGCTGCTTATATCTCAGATGTTCCAGGACTAATGTTAGAATAGCACCGCTGCTTATATCCCCAGATATTACAGGACTAATGTTAGAATAGTTCCACCTGCTGCTTATATGCCCAGATATTACAGGACTAATGTTAGAATAGCACCCCCTGCTGTTATATCCCCAGATATTACAGGGCTAATGTTAGACTAGCTCCACCTGCTGCTTATATCCCCAGATGTTACAGGACTAATGTTAGAATAGCGCCACCTGCTGTTTCTCTGCCTATAGTTTGCAGTACTACTGTTAGAATAGCGTCCCCTACTGTTTCTATCCCCAGATATTCCAGCAGTAATATTAAAATAGTGATCTCTGCTGTTTATATTCTCATGTATTAGGCTGGGTTCCCACGGGGCGGATTCCCGACGCAAATCCCGCGGTTTGGCCTCAGCAAAAACCACGAGATCTCCGCTGGGAGAACCGCCACGGAAAAACCCGCGGCGGCTTTGAGGCGGCACGACTGCTCGCAATTCTGCTGCGGCCGGCGCTCCCATAGAGGAGAGCGCGGCTGCAAGGAAAGAAAAAAAGAATGGACATGCTGCGGTCGGCAAATCCGCGCCGCAGCAGCGGCTTCTGCTGGCTTAGCCGCAGCGGATTTGCCGTCCCGTGTGGACGAGATTTCTGAGAAATCTCGTGCACATGGCTGGCTAATCCCAGGATTAGTGGCCGCATGCGGATTTGCCGCTGCGAAATTCCACACGGAATTTCCGCGGCAAATCCGCTCTGTGTGAACCCAGCCTTACAGGACTAATGTTTAGAATAGTGCCCTCTGCTGTTTCATTTATGTATCCACCTTAGTAAGTGTTCCATAAGTGGTCACACCTGCAGCCCTCGGGTTTCTCCTGAAGGCATCTTCTACATCTCCCTCCACATTTCTGTTCAGGTATTGGAGGACCTGTTATTGGACTCCAGCAGAGGGGGTCACCTTTTTCTTACTGCTGTGTGACCAGGGGGTTGGCATGTGACTGTGGCCAACATAGAAGGTGGATAGTTGCTTTCCATAGAGTACATTGTGCAGTAATAATGACATGATAATCTTATTTTCTGGGTCGGTATGATTACAGCGATACCAAATTTATAGAGCTTTTTTTATTGTCCTACTTTAAAAAAGTTAATATTGCGGCCCCACACCTGTTTTGTTTTTCCATCAATGAGGCTGTGTGAGGGTTTCCTTTTTGTGGGGTGACATGCAATGTCTATCGGTACCACTTATGGGTACCACTTATCGGTAACTTTTTGATCACTTTTTATTCAATCTTAACTTGGAGCCAGAGAAACCAAAAAAGTGCAATTCTGGCATTGTCTATTTTTATCTGATGGCATTGGGGTAAATATTTTAATTTATCAGACCTTTCTGTATGTCACAGTGGCAAATATCTGTAATTTTTTATGCTATAAATGGGAAAAGGGTTTTCTTCATTACAAAAATAAATAAATAAAAGTGTAAAGTCTATATTGAACTTGTTTTTGCTTTTCCTTTAGTCCTGCTAGGGGACCTGAACAATCATCCGATTGCTTCTACAATATACTGCAATACTTTCATTTTGGACTCTGCTCTTGTACTCTTGCTCTCGGCAAGAAGGACAGTTTTTCTTTATGACAGTTGTCATAAATCTGTGCTATTAACTGCAGGACATGGAGTGATCTCAGAGTGATGGTCATGTGACCTGGAAGAAAAGTGCAAGCTCTACAGACTGGAGAGGACAGCTGCAGAGCGCTGCCTGAATTCTGCCCACAGGGCTCATGCACACTCCCATCCAGTCTCTTGAAGGGCCAATGCGCACTCCCACTACTATGCTCTTAATCCTGTCCCTGCACCGCTTATATCAGACAACCATATCCCAGGATCAGTGGACCCAATGAGTATGACAAGTAGCTCCCCAGAACCACCACCAGCTCACCTTTGGGACCCATAATGTAGTTTATGGGACTCAAAGACGATGACAGGGCCATTTAAACTGTCATGGTTTGCGAGATCAGTATGGAGGACAGATCTGACGAAAGGCCCATTTAGACACGATTATCACTCAAAAGATGTCTTTTGAGCGATAATCCTTGTGTCGTTTACATCGCAAGATGATCGCTAAAACATTGAGTTATCACTTTGTGCTCCGAGCGGAGGATGCAGAAGACAAGCGGGGCTTCCAGCTGTTATACAGCCGAGCGCTCCGAGCGGGGTATGGAGAACAGAGCTGGACCGCTCTGTTCTTCATACCCAGCCTGTCATCAGGGAGCAGGATACAGCTGAAACAATAGTATCAGCTGTATCCTGCTGTGAATCCCTGATAAGGATGATCGTCGTCTTTCAGCATGCTGAAAGACAACGATGAGTGACAGGATAACGAAAACTGCACAAAAGATGGCTTTTGAGCGATAATCGTTGTGTCTAAATGGGCCTTTAGAGTTCTGTTTGACCCTGAAATTCATTGCTTATCTCCTTTTGAAAATTAAAGGCAGTTTATACTTCCTGGTATATCTTCCTGGTTCCCTGGTCATGCACTGATCATACCCATTATTACATATCTTATGTTGTGACTGTTTCATACCAGCCACAGCGTTCAAAACGGAATCGGCTCTGCTGCCCATACACTGCATGTGCAATGCCCCACAGTTGGAGCTTGGAATCACAGCGGTGGTTGAATTATAATTTCCACCTAGATACATCACAGTGAAAGGTTGGGGACTGATGGTACAGGCTGGCTGCTGTTCCCTGGTGTGATGCTATGGTGTAATGTAGTAGTTACCATGAAAAGAACGGTCAAGGAATCAGACAGATTAATTTATAACTCATGTCTATTCAACTTTCAGGTGGTGAAAAGGGTCAACATTCCTTACAATCCAGTCTTTTACATCCCATTCTGAAAGTGGTGAAGGTAGTGCTATTACCTTTCTGTCTGCTCCCATACTGCTTATGTGAGTTTTCTCACCAAGACCCCGGGATACTTTTAGCCAGGATTAGGCCCCTTTTATCTTTCAATCATCTTATCCAGGGAACAACTGGTCAAGAGTGTACATCTCTTAAGCTAGCTGTTTTCTCACTTGATACTACACCAAGTGTCTCTAGGACACCTCACACATCTCCCCCTTTTTTAACGAAAGCCGTCCCTGACGTTTGAATTCCGAAGAATTTATGGTCAGATACCGATGTTACAGTAGGGGATAGATGTACATCAGTGCTATAAGGTAAGTGCGACAATAAAACTCTCTAAAGTACTTCTAGCATAATAAATAATGCAATATTAAACTTTTCAATAAAACATTTAAAATTACATGGCACTGAAATACAATTGCCATTTGGATACAAGAGAGCTTAGGCCCAAGAAAACAATATTTGCCTAGGAAAAATCTCTGTTTTGCAGTATGGTTTTGCTTTTCAATAAGGAGGGACGCAACAAGTGCAACCAAAAAAACAAAAATTTGATTAACAGTTATCCCAACATGTAAACAGGTGTATTTCAACCATTATACGATTCATTAGTCATTAGCTGTCTCTTATTCCCCAGTAGCTGCTTCCATGACATCCAACTTCAAATCAACGGCTGAGGTTGTACACTGCTGTTATCCCTCCGGCCCTCTCCCTTTTTCTTTCAGGGATCCTTCATTCGTATGTTGACCACTGGGGCCATGAAAAGCCTGATACCAATATTTAAGTTAAGTAGAGAGGCAGCCATTGGTGGTGGACTCAATTGTTTTCCAGAAAGCTTTCTAATTCCTTACGTAGTGACGGGCATCACAAGCTAACCTAAGCTTTAAATGTTTTTCACAATAATGTAGAAAACAAACATCTCACTACTACAGAGAAGAAGGAAGGGAGGTGCCTTATGAATATTCATAAGACAAATGTGGCCAGGAGCTCTAAGCAATATAGTCATGTCACAGAACAATGTCCACATTTTCTGCAGTTTGACTGTGAAGGACTCTTGTCAGAGAAGCAGTGACATGTGGGAAACTTCCAACTTAGCTACATTACCACCATCAACTTATTGATGAGGTAGATTTCTCCTTCGCCAGCTCTGAATGACTAAGAGAGTTGCATGGACTTCTCGTACTTAGGAGCCAAGTAGTAATATGGTTGTTAAAATACTAATCTAAATCACAGACTGGATCAAAGGGTTGAGGAGGTGCTTAGCTAAGGACACAGACTATAAGTCACAGGGGGACATTCATAAATGTTTTTACGCCAGTTCCGGGAGAAAAAAATCTTGCAACTTTTGGTGGTCTTCCCAATGTCCACCGCTTTGCCGAAAAGAGGGAGTGGCAGGACGTGAGAGGGCATGGCTCTCCTAGACCAGCACATTTGTGCATAATTTACATCGGAAGCTGGGGTAAATTATACCAGAAACGTACAGTAGATCGGATCCGGCGTACATTTCTGCGTAGGTGCAAGAAGGAGCCAAGATATCACAATACAAGTCACTATTCCTGGACCTTCCTTTGAATAGATCCAAGCATAGGCTCTATTCAGGGACGTATGCACAGCCCATACTACCCGAGGCACTCAGCCTGGATACTCCCCTATTTATGGCACATTTACACTCGACTGTTTTTTCATGATTCGCATCTTTTTGAGTTATCATAACCATAAATGTTCATTGCCAACAAAGCAGATTATTCATAAAACTGAACCCAGACCATAACTGGGTAGAATTATTACACCATGATTGTGTAACTCCATCAAACTGTGACAGGGAAACACTTTCATACCTTGACTCCATTATTTTTGTCTTGCTATCATGTTTGGACCAAAAATTGGAAATTTTGATGGAACTGTGAACGTAGCCTCTCATAAATATAGTGAAATGCAATATTGTATATATAATAAGCAAACAATATACCGTATATACTCGAGTATTAGCTGACCCGAGTATAAGCCGAGACAATACGTTTTACCACAAAAAAACTGGTAAAACTTATTGATTGGAGTATAAGCCGAGCTATACTCCAGTATATACTAGGTTAAAAAAAACACTATATACACCTCCCAGACGGCGTCTGTGTCCCCGGCGTGATGCTCTCTCCGGCGGTGCGGCAAGCTGCTTGAGAATTCTCACCGCTGTCATCTCCCTGCTCAGCTTTAAATTGCCCCGCCGTCAGCGCTGTGTAAGTAAGCGCTGTGATTAGATCAAGCGCCAGCCAATCACAGCCGGCGCTCGATAAACCAATCACAGCCATTCAGTGATGTCATTAACTGAATGGCTGAGAAAGATCGAGCGATGGCTGTGAATCCCAGGATATCATGTACTGGATTGTATTTACATTGATGTGCTGTGTGCAAGAAAAACCGGAAGGCCACAGTTTTAAAGAACTGTTGTCACCAGAGCATCTATCTTCATGTGTGGTGCCCATTTCCGGTCCGAGAGGTCGGTGATCCGCAGGTAAGTAACCCCACTTGCCACAACACATATATACACAAAGATTACGCACATACAATGCATTTGGAAAGCTTTCAGACCTTCTCACTGTTTTACATGTTGTTATGTTGTGGCCTTGTTTCACCCCATCATTCTGCACTCAGGACCCCATAATGACGAAGTGACAACAGAATGTTAGGAGTCTTTGTAATTTAAAAAGAAAATTAAAAACTACCATTCTGCATTGGCGTAAGTATTCACACCCTTTGGTATGACACTTGAAATTTAGCGCTGAAGGCCTTCCATTTCTCCTGATCATCTCTGAGGTATTTCTGCACCTTGATTGGAGTCACCGGTGGTAGATTCAGCTGATTGTACATAATTTTAAAAGACCCTCACCTTGTCTATATAAAATCTCACAGTTCACAATACATATCAGAGCCAAAACCAAACCATGAGGAGAAAAGAACTGCCTGCGGAGCTCAGAGACAGGATTGTATGGAGGCACAGATCAGGAGAAGCTACAGAAACATTTCTGCTGCCCTGAAATTTCCCAAGAATCCAGCGGCCCCCTAATTTAATTCCTAGAGCTGTCTGATAGGTTATGCACATGGGCAGGAGAAACGGATGTCACCAATATACACTAAATGGGGTTCTGCTACGGAAATGTAAGGTGGAAAAGACCTGGATTGTAGACTAAACTGGAGTAACCAATGCCAGTCAGCTGCTGCAAAAGCTAATAAAGTCTTGGGGTGCCTTAAAAGAGGTATAGGGGTGAGGGACGAGAACATTATCCTCCCACTATATAAGGCACTTGTCAGGCTCCACATGGCATACTGTGTAGCAGAAAAGGTGGCAGCATATAGTGATGCACAAAAAAAACTCCTTGTCTAAAGGAACATGCTTTATTGTTTCATAGTTTAAAAATAGGCGACGTTTCGACCTGTAGAGGTCTTTTTCAAGCCAAAAAACAGATGAAACAAGGTATGGAGTCCATGTTCCGCATGGAATACTGTGTACAGTTCTGGTCACTGGAAAGATGGTGTAGTGATTGAGGGGGTTCAAAGAAGGGCAACTAAACTAATATATGGAATGGGAAGACTGGAATACCCAGATAGGCATCAAAACTGGGATTATTTACCCTGGAAAAAAGATGACTAAGGGGAGATCAAATAACTATGTATAAATACATGAGGGGAAAATACAAGGATCTCTCCCATGATCTGTTTATACCCAGGACTGTGACGGTAACAAGAGGGCATCCTCTACGTCTAGAAGAAAGCAGGTTTAATCACCAACACAGAAAAGGGTTCTTTACTGTAAAAGCAGTGAGAGTGTGGTGATGGCAAAATCCATAGAGGAGCTTGAGAAAGGACTAGATGATATTACAGGATATAGACATTAAATAATAAGCGGGGTCTTGGAGTCAGGTAGGAACTTTCAAATGTTGATCCAGGCATTATTCTGACTGCCAATATGGAGTTGGGAAGGTCTCCCCCCCCCCCCAAAAAAAAATGGGGTAAATTAGCTTCTGACTCATTTGTTTGTTTGTTTTTTTTGCCTTCCTCTGGATCAACAACAGGGGTGGAAACAGGCTGAACTGGATGGACATTTGTCTTTTTTCAGCATAACATACTATGTTACTATGTAAAGGACTCTCAGACTGTGCAAAACAAGATTCTCTAGTCTGATGCCACTAAGATTGAACTTTTTGGCCTCTAAGTGTTTTGTCTGGAGGAAACCAGGCGACACTCATCACCCGCCGAATACTATCCCTACAGTGAAGCATGGTGGTGGGAGCATCATGCTGGGGGAGGGGAGACCGATCAGGGTTGGTAGAAAGCTGAATAAAGCAAAGTACAGAGATAATGAAAACCTGATCCAGAGTGCAAGGGACTTCAGACTGGGCAGAAGGTTCAACTTTCAACACGACTATGAGCCTAAGCACACAGGCAAGACAACACAGGAGGGGCTTAGGGACAACTCTGGGAATGTCCTTGAGTGGTTCAGCCAGAGCCCTGACTTGTACCCAACTGAACATCTCTTGAAAGACCTGAAAATGGCTTTCCACAGACGGCCCCCATCCAACCTGACACAGGACAGAAAATCCCCAACTCCAGGAATGCAAACCTTGGGACATCATACCCGAGAAGACTGGAAGATGGAATCACGGCCAAAGGGGCTTCAACTAAGTGCTGAGTACAGGGTGTCAATACAGATGTACAAGAGAAGGACAATAATTACATGCAGGAGTGGTAGAACTATTTTGTTTGCCAGAGTCAGATGACAGGCACAAGGACAGGACAGGGGAGGTGCCATGTGATAGAGTAGAACAAGGACAGGACAGGGGAGGTGCCATGTGATAGAGTAGCACAAGGACAGGACAGGGGAGGTGCCATGTGATAGAGTAGCACAAGGACAGGACAGGGGAGGTGCCATGTGATAGAGTAGAACAAGGACAGGACAGGGGAGGTGCCATGTGATAGAGTAGCACAAGGACAGGACAGGGGAGGTGCCATGTAATACAGTAGCACAAGGACAGGACAGGGGAGGTGCCATGTAATAGAGTAGCACAAGGATAGGACAGGGGAGGTGCCATGTGATAGAGTAGAACAAGGACAGGACAGGGGAGGTGCCATGTGCTAGAGTAGAACAAGGACAGGACAGGGGAGGTGCTTATGCTATTTAGTACAATTTACTAAGACTTGGAAAAAAAATCTGAAAAGCAAGAAAAACGCAAATTTAATAATAGAGTTTAGACATCTAGAGGAGATAACTATTGTGATGAAGTGATTAAAGCGACCCTCCAGTTTTGGGACAAAATACTGTCCCAGACCAGAGGAAGAGGGGTATATGCCAGTAGTCGTTCTTTTCTGCCCTCCCTGCAATCCACTAGTTCTGGGTCCCATTTTCAGCAATCTGAGATGGTTAACACAATCCTCAGACTACCTAATCACTGTACCTACTCTCTGATTGGCCAGAACTGATCATATCACCAACACTGACCAATCAGATAGTAGTACACAGTGTACATTAGGTAGTTAGAAACTTGCTGCAACCACCTTGAACAGCAAAAACCGGGGCCCAGAATCAGTGCATTGGAGGGGCAGGGGATAAGACCACCTGTAGGTAATAACCCCTAACCCCTCCTTATGTCCCAACAGAGATTTTTCCTGAAAAAAGGGGATAATTGCTTTAATTTTCTCCAACATTAGAAATTTCAACATGAAGTAAACGGTACAAAACATTAGCAAATGCATAAATACACAGGCCACATGCACACGACCGTACAGCGAGCACATTTTAGAGCCCATATTACAGATAAATGTCCCGGCTTGACCACAGGAATACTGATCTAATCTCCCAGCATCGTACGGGTCTGTGATGCTGTGAGTTTCGGTTAGAAGACCCATGGCCAGACCAGGACATTTGTGCATAATGTGTGAATGTGGCCTTTGCATCTCCAGAAAAATCTTGCTCGGCAGGAAATTTTTTTACGTAGACCAAGCATCCAAGCAATGTTCTTTTCTTCTACTTTCCTTGCATTTTCATGATGACGTGTTGATGGACGATTCTTCGTTTAGAGCTAAACTATAAAAAAAACATAGACAGATCACATATTACCATATAAAACAAACCTTTTTATATATATATATATACAGTTAGGGCCAGAAATATTTGGACAGTAACACAATTTTCGCGAGTTGGGCTCTGCATGCCACCGCATTGGATTTGAAATGAAACCTCTACAACAGAATTCAAGTGCAGATTGTAACGTTTAATTTAAAGGGTTGAGCAAAAATATTTGATAGAAAATGTAGGAATTGTACACATTTCTTTACAAACACTCCACATTTAAGGAGCTCAAAAGTAATTGGACAAATAAACATAACCCAAACAAAATATTTTTTGGTTCAATATTTTGTTGCGAATCCTTTGGAGGCAATCACTGCCTTAAGTCTGGAACCCATGGACATCACCAAACGCTGGGTTTCCTCCTTCTTAATGCTTTGCCAGGCCTTTACAGCCGCAGCCTTCAGGTCTTGCTTGTTTGTGGGTCTTTCCGTCTGAAGTCTGGATTTGAGCAAGTGAAATGCATGCTCAATTGGGTTAAGATCTGGTGATTGACTTGACCATTGCAGAATGTTCCACTTTTTGGCACTCATGAACTCCTGGGTAGCTTTGGCTGTATGCTTGGGGTCATTGTCCATCTGTACTGTGAAGCGCCGTCCGATCAACTTTGTAGCATTTGGCTGAATCTGGGCTGAAAGTATATCCCGGTACACTTCAGAATTCATCTGGCTACTCTTGTCTGCTGTTATGTCATCAATAAACACAAGTGACCCAGTGCCATTGAAAGCCATGCATGCCCATGCCATCACGTTGCCTCCACCATGTTTTACAGAGGATGTGGTGTGCCTTGGATCATGTGCTGTTCCCTTTCTTCTCCAAACTTTTTTCTTCCCATCATTCTGGTACAGGTTGATCTTTGTCTCATCTGTCCATAGAATACTTTTCCAGAACTGGGCTGGCTTCTTGAGGTGTTGTTCGGCAAATTTAACTCTGGCCTGTCTATTTTTGGAATTGATGAATGGTTTGCATCTAGATGTGAACCCTTTGTATTTACTTTCATGGAGTCTTCTCTTTACTGTTGACTTAGAGACAGATACACCTACTTCCCTGAGAGTGTTCTGGACTTCAGTTGATGTTGTGAACGGGTTCTTCTTCACCAAAGAAAGTATGCGGCGATCATCCACCACCGTTGTCTTCCGTGGACGCCCAGGCCTTTTTGAGTTCCCAAGCTCACCAGTGAATTCCTTTTTTCTCAGAATGTACCCGACTGTTGATTTTGCTACTCCAAGCATGTCTGCTATCTCTCTGATGGATTTTTTCTTTTTTTTCAGCCTCAGGATGTTCTGCTTCACCTCAATTGAGAGTTCCTTTGACCGCATGTTGTCTGGTCACAGCAACAGCTTCCAAATGCAAACCCACACACCTGGAATCAACCCCAGACCTTTTAACTACTTAATTGATTACAGGTTAACGAGGGAGATGCCTTCTGAGTTAATTGCAGCCCTTAGATTCCATTGTCCAATTACTTTTGGTCCCTTGAAAAAGAGGAGGCTATGCATTACAGAGGTATGATTCCTAAACCCTTTCTCCGATTTGGATGTGGAAACTCTCATATTGCAGCTGGGAGTGTGCACTTTCAGCCCATATTATATATAAAATTGTATTTCTGAACATGTTTTTGTAAACAGCTAAAATAACAAAACTTGTGTCACTGTCCAAATATTTCTGGCCCTAACTGTATATATATATATATATATATATATATATATATATATATATATATATGTTAAAGGAGGAGAGAAGGGAGAGGAGGACATGAGGGAAACATTTATATATGTTACAGGAGGATAGAAGGGAGAGGAGAAGATGAGGGAAACCTTTATATATGTTACAGGAGAGGAGGAGGGAGAGGAGAACATGAGGGAAACCTTTATATATGATACAGGAGAGGAGAAGGGAAAGGGGGACATGATGGAGACCTTTTACATATGAAACAGGAAGAGAGAAGGCAGAGGGGGACATGATCGAAACCTTTAAATGTGTTACAGGAGGAGAGAAGGGAGAGGGGGACATAATGGAAACCTTTATATGTGTTACAGGAGGAGATAAAGGAGAGGGGGAGACATGATGGAAACCTTTATATATGTTACAGGAGGAGAGAAGGGAGAGGGAGACATGATGGAAACCCTTATATATGTTACAGGAGGAGAGAAGGGAGAGGAGGGACATGATGGAAACCTTGATATATGTTACAGAAGGAGAGGAGGGACATGATGGAGACCTTGATATATGTTACAAGAGGAGAGAAAGGGAGAGGAGAACATGAGGGAAACCTTTATATATGTTACAGGTGGAGAGAAAGGAGAGGACAACATGATGGAAACCTTTATATATGTTAAAGGGGGAGAGAAGGGAGAAGAGGACATGATGGAAACCTTTATATATGTTACAGAGGGAGAAAAGGGAGAGGACAACATGATGGAAACCTTTATATATGTTACAGGAGGAGAGGAGGGATATGATGGAGACCTTTATATATGTTACAGGAGGAGAGAAAGGAGAGGAGAACCTGATGGAAACCTTTATATAAGTAACAGGGTGATAGAAGGGAGAGGAGAACATGATGATAACCTTTATATATGTTACAGGTGGAGAGAATGGAGAGGACAACATGATGGAAACCTTTATACATGTTACAGGAGGAGAGAAGGGAGAGGGGGACATGATGGAAACCTTTATATATGTTAAAGGGGGAGAGAAGGGAGAAGAGGACATGATGGAAACCTTTATATATGTTACAAGAGGGGAGAAGGGAGAGGATGACATGATGGAAACCTTTATATATGTTGCAGAGGGAGAAAAGGAAGAGGACAACATGATGGAAACCTTTATATACAGTATGTTACAGGAGGAGAGAAGGGAGAGGAGGACATGATAGAATCCTTTATATATGTTACAGGAGGAGAGGAGGGATATGATGGAGACCTTTATATATGTTACAGGAGGAGAGAAAGGAGAGGAGAACATGATGGAAACCTTTATATATGTTACAGGAGGAGAGAAGGCAGAGGAGGACATGATGGAAACCTTTATATATGTTACAGGGGGAGAGAAAAGAGAGGAGAACATGGAGGAAACCTTTATATATGTTACAGAAGGAGAGAAGGGAGAGGAGGACATGATGGAAACCTTTATAGATGTTCCAGGAGAAGAGAAGGAAGAGGGGGACATCATGGAAACCTTTATATATGTTACAGGAGGAGAGAAGGCAGAGGAGGACATGATGGAAACCTTTATATATGTTACAGGGGGAGAGAAAAGAGAGAAGAACATGATGGAAACCTTTATATAAGTTACAAGGTGAGAGAAGGGAGAGGAGAACATGATGGAAACCTTTATATATTTTACATGAGTAGAGAAGAGAGAGGAGGGACATGATGGAAACCTTTTTTATATGATACAGGGGGAGAGAAGGGAGGGGGGACATGATGGAAACCTTTATATATGTTACAGATGGAAAGAAGGGAGGGGGGACATGATGGAAACCTTTATATATGTTACAGGAGGAGAGAAGGGAGGGGGAACATGACGGAAACCTTTGTATATGTTACAGGAGGATAGAAGGGAGAGGGGGACATGATGGAAACCTTTATATATGTTACAGGAGGAGCGAAGGCAAAGGAGGACATGATGGAAACCTTTATATATGTTACATGAGGAGAGAAGGCAGAGAATGGGACACTATAGAAAACTTTATATATGTTACAGGGGGAGAGAAGGGAGGGGGACATGATGAAAATCTTTATATATGTTACACGAGGAGAGAAGGGAGAGGAGAACATGACGGAAACCTTTGTATATGTTACAGGAGGATAGAAGGGAGAGGGGGACATGATGGAAACCTTTATATATGTTACAGGAGGAGCGAAGGCAGAGGAGGACATGATGGAAACCTTTATATATGTTACATGAGGAGAGAAGGCAGAGAATGGGACACTATAGAAAACTTTATATATGTTACAGGGGGAGAGAAGGGAGGGGGACATGATGGAAATCTTTATATATGTTACACGAGGAGAGAAGGGAGAGGAGAACATGATGGAAACCTCTGTATATGTTACAGGAGGAGAGAAGGGAGAGGAGGACATAATGGAAACCTTTATATATGTTACAGGAGGAGAGAAGGGAGAGGAGGACATGATGGAAACCTTTATATAGGTTACAGGAGAAGAGAAGGCAGAGAAAGGGACATGATGGAAACCTTTATATATGTTACATGAGTAGAGAAGAGAGAGGAGACATGATGGAAACCTTTATACATGTTACAGGGGGAGAGAAGGGAGGGGGGACATGATGGAAACCTTTATATATGTTACAGGAGGAGAGAAGGGAGAGGAGGACATGACGGAAACCTTTATATAAGTTACAGGAGGAGAGTAGGCAGAGGAGGACATGATGGAAACCTTTATATATGTTACAGAAGGAGAGAAGGAAGAGAAGGACATGATGGAAACCTTTATATATGTTACAGGAGGAGAGAAGGCAGAGGAAGGGACATGATGGAAACCTTTATATATGTTACATGAGTAGAGAAGAGAGAGGAGACATGATGGAAACCTTTATACATGTTACAGGGGGAGAGAAGGGAGGGGGGACATGATGGAAACCTTTATATATGTTACAGGAGGAGAGAAGGGAGAGGAGGACATGATGGAAACCTTTATAGGAGGAGAGAAGGGAGTAGAGAACATGATGGAAACCTTTATATATGTTACATGAGGAGAGAAGGCAGAGGAAGGGACACTATGGAAACCTTTATATATGTTACAGGGGGAGAGAAGGGAGGGGGTCATGATGGAAATCTTTATATATGTTACACGAGGAGAGAAGGGAGAGGAGACATGATGGAAACCTTTATATATGTTACAGGAGGAGAAAAGGCAGAGGAGGACATGATGGAAACCTTTATATATGTTACAGGAGGAGAGAAGGGAGAGGAGGACATGATGGAAACCTTTATATAGGTTACAGGAGAAGAGAAGGCAAAGGAAGGGACATGATGGAAACCTTTATATATGTTACATGAGTAGAGAAGAGAGAGGAGACATGATGGAAACCTTTATACATGTTACAGGGGGAGAGAAGGGAGGGGGGACATGATGGAAACCTTTATATATGTTACAGGAGGAGAGAAGGGAGAGGAGGACATGACGGAAACCTTTATATAAGTTGCAGGAGGAGAGTAGGCAGAGGAGGACATGATGGAAACCTTTATATATGTTACAGAAGGAGAGAAGGAAGAGAAAAACATGATGGAAACCTTTATATATGTTACAGGAGGAGAGAAGGCAGAGGAAGGGACATGATGGAAACCTTTATATATGTTACATGAGTAGAGAAGAGAGAGGAGACATGATGGAAACCTTTATACATGTTACAGGGGGAGAGAAGGGAGGGGGGACATGATGAAAACCTCTATATATGTTACAGGGGGAAAGAAGGGAGAGGAGAACATGATGGAAACCTTTATATATGTTACAGGAGGAGAGAAGGGAGAGGGGGACATGATGGAAACCTTTATATATGTACAGGAGGAGAGAAGGGAGAAGAGGACATGATGGAAACCTTTATATATCTTATTAGCTTTCCTCACTACCCAGACGTTTACAGACTGTTGTAAAAAGAAGAGGGGATGCTACACACTGTATATACGACCCTGTCCCAACTTTTGTGAAATTTGTTGCTGCCATCATTTTCTAAGGGTTCACACCCACTTGCGATTTTTTTCCCTGCGATGAGATAGCGATGATTATAAAAGCTAATGATTTTCAGCCAATCAGCACAGCCCTTTCAGGAGGCATGGATTTTTAAATCCCCGCCTGCTGAAAGTGCTGGACAGAAGTGTAGGGGAGCCAGCCGGAGAATGCGTCTGAGTGGCGGAGAGGTGAGTAAAGATTTTTTTTAGTTTTTTTTAACTAGCTAGGGATGATTTTCAGGGAAGGGCTTTTTTTAACCTCTTTACCAAAAATAATGCTGCGGGGGTTGCCAAAAAAAACACTGTTTTCAATGGGGTCGGCAGCAACGCCAACCCCATTGAAAGCAATGGGATAGCATCCTGGACTTCTGCCACAGCTGTGATAGAGGATTCCTTCATCCCTGCAGTCCCCGCGAGGATGAAGAAAACTCCTGCCACAGCTGTCACAGCTGTGGCAGAAGTCTGTGGTATTCTCCCTTTGTTTTCAATGGGGTTAGCGCTGCTGCCGCTGGCCCTATTGAAAACACTGGCAATATTGCAGCTTTTTTGTTGCTCTGCAAGGCGAGTGTTCTCACTCGCTCTCCCAGCGCAAGACATAAAAATGCCTATTGGATGGCAGCATTCCTGCAAATTAATGTCCGACCCTTTAGGGTGAATGCCCATGGATGGATTTCTACCGCATTTCTGGCGGAGGAAATCTGCGCGTGAATTCCGCAGCTACTAGGTTTTATTGAACCTAAGAGCTTTCTGCCTGCCAATGCTCACATGCAGAATTCTACAGCGTATTTCCGCAGCGGGAAATAAATCACAGCATGTTCTATTTGCCGTAGATTTACGCCGCAGTAGGTCTCCATTAACATAGCATTAATGGAAACCACGGAATTCCGTGATCACCAGCAGGCACTTTTTGTTTTTAATCACAGTATCCCGCGACATTCGTGGGCATGTGGCGTTACTCAGGTCTTTGAAGCAATGATTGGGAATTGAATACCCAGTCAGAAACCACACACCCTTCATCAGGGTGCAGTAGGATTCTGGCTTGGCTAGTGAGAGGCCTGTGATGTGAATAGTGAGGGGTATCGCCACTCTTTAAGGAGAGCACCTAGACTTACAAGGCCATTTATGCTCCACTGGGAAATATATGCAAATAAGAAAGATGAAACAATACCTCTGCAGCGCCACCTATTGGAAGGCAGCATTCCTGCAAATCAATGTCTGACCTGCAATACTCACCTCCCAGCCTGCATCTGTGTCCTCGGCGCCATGGTCTTCCCGGCGGTGTGGCAAGCTGCTTGAGAATTCACCCCGCTGTCATCTATCTACCCAACGTCAGCACTGTGTAGGTAAGCGCTGTGATTGGATCGAGCGCCAGCCAATCACAGCCAGCACTCAATCATTCACAGCCATTTAGTGGATGACATAACTGAATGGCTGTGATTGGTTTATCGAGCTCCGGCTGTGATTAGCTGGCACTCGATCCAATCACAGCACCTCCTTATACAGCACTGACAGCTGGGAATTCATTGCCGCACCCCCAATGACACCATCGTGTCGGGTAAACAGACGCCGGCTGGGAGGTGAGTGTTACATTTTTTCTTTACCTAGTATATACTCAAGTATAGCTCAGCTTCTACTCGAGTCAATAAGTTTTACCATTTTTTTGTGGTGAAACTTATTGTCTCGGCTTATACTCGGGTCGGCTAATACTCCAGTATATACGGTATATTACAGAAATGAACAGACTTTCACGAGCCAGTAGAAGAGAAGAAGTTGTCTGAAAAGTTAGTGCCCCTTTAACAATAACGACTTTTTATCACAAGTGAAGCTGAAGAAGAGTTGATTTTATATACGATCAGAATGGAGAAGTGAACCCTTTCGGCTGAGAGCTGATGAGTCTGTGGATGCCCCGCACGCCCCGCACCCCACATGCCCTTACCTTGCTGAGGGCAATCCTTTATGTATCTGGATTTGAATCTCCTCTGTGAACTCTCTGGAGATCTTCGCATCTCTGCTGAGGTTGTTGATCAGCAGGTTGTACAATTTTGGTTCGTTCCTGCATCGCAATAAAACATGGCGGTACGCATGGCTGCTAAACGTTAAATAGCCCAACGCATTGGCGCTCGCTACACGGACCTAGAAGTAAAAACAGTTATTACAGAACGTGTAGTCTGAATACTTTCCATAAACAGACAGACCATGAAATATTAGGTTATTAACTCTTTATGTACCAGACGTTTTCTGGGCTTGTTTTTTGCGGGACGAGTCGTATTTTTAATGGTACCATTTAATACACAATATACAGCATTTAGAGAGTTTTAAAATATTTTAAGTGAAGAGAAATGGAAAAAATGCAGTTGCGTCATTTTTCGGGGGTTTTGCTTTTGTGGTTAAAATGACATAACTGTAGTCCATGGGTCAGCACCGTTATGACGTTACAATGTTTACAGATATTTTAATGTTTTACTACTAAAAACGCTTTTATTAAAAAGAAAAAACCTGCTTTCTCTTTCCATGTTCTGATCCCCATAACTCTTATTTTTCCATCCATGTGGGTGTGCATGGGCTGTTTTACAGGGTGAGCTGTGGTTTTTATTGCTACCAGTTTTGGGTACATGTGACTTAATGACAAACTGTTATTCAATACTTATTGGGACACGGGGTAAACCGAAAAAAGCAATTCCTGCATTCTGCTTTATTTTTGCAGCATTTATTGTGTGAGATAATGTGATCCGTAGATCGCTCTGTTTTCTCTGGACGTGGTGATAACAATTTTGATTATACTGTTTGGCTGAAAAAATGAAAAGTAGGGTCTTAAATTTTTAATACTTTTGACATTTTTTATATCGTATTTGACTCAAAGGCGATGTACCAGAATTTCTCGCCCCGCTCTCCTGTCATTGCAATGGTAGCTACTCCCTCTACAGTGACGGCCCTCTGAATGGAGAGCAAAGTGCTCCATTCATTTTAATGGGGCTGACGAAAATAATATCCGAGCAGGTGCCGCTTGGGGATCTCTGCAGTTCCATTGAAAGTGAAGGGAGCACTGCTGTGCTTGTGTGACCAGTGCTTCATTCCGTCTACTCCTCGTTGCAGGGGGTGCAGTAACCCTGCAGTGAAGAGGCTGGGGGACACGGGACCTGCTTTCTTCAGATCGGCGGTGATTTAAGCAGTGAGAGCCCCATAAATCAACAAGTCATCCTATTCTGTAGACCCTTTACGCACCAGACGTTTTCTGTGTTTCCATCCTCACCTCTCAAGAGCCATAGCGTTTTCATCTTTCCCTCACCTTGGCTTATGAGGGCTTTCCGTTGATAGGAAATAATTTAGAATTCTGGTACAACCCCTTTAAACATTTTTTAGAGCCCTTGGGTGACTTTAACTTGTCATTGTTTGATCACTTCTACAAGATACTACAAAACTTCAGTACTGCAGTATATTGTATTTTTATCACTCACATATTATTCCCTGCCACAGGCCACAGGCAGGACTTAATAGGATTGAATACATGGCATCCCTGTGAGCCTTCATTAAGCCATCATCAACACCCTACGATCGCATCACTTCTCACATCCCAATAATGCGCCCCTCTCAGACTCTGGTAACGGGGTGAAATCTCTTCTCTGCGTCGTAGAGGCGTCTAGTGGCCAACAAGCTCTACAAGCGGAAGAAGAGGTTACTACACACAAGGAGCCGCCGAGAGCCTCTTATAGGCCAAGGGGGGAACCACTTTTAGGGCCTCTGGTTGCAAGATCATCCATCGCAGTTATTTTTCTTTTACAAACAGCGTTTACATAATAACCAAATAAACATTTTGGTACCTCTTCAATTTCAGAATTTAGGTGGTCACACAGGCACTCCACCGTTCCTAATGCAGTTATTGCTTCTAGTATTCCCGCTCTGGTGTGAGCTAAACTAGTAAGTAATTCCCCTGTTAATCAGAAATGATTGTATTAACGTTCCACGGGTATCTTCATATTTATGCACATTTATCCAAATGATATTTATGAAATTATCCAAAAGATCAGCAAGATGGATCAGCAGCATAGTGAGCAACAATGTAAGGTGCAGGACCTCCAGGAACGGTAGTGCGGTGTATTGTTTAAAGGGAACCTCTCAGCAGTTTTTTTCCATATAACAGCATTTTAAGTATGCAGCCGCCTTCTTTCTAACATTATATGTTTTATGACTGCGGACAAGAACAAACTTGAGTTTTGGAACTTTGAAACTCTCCCGCATGGTATGTAAATGATGCAGACACTCCGGCACATGCGCAGATAACCTCCGCCATCCTGCCCACAGATCCGCGCATGCGCCGGTATCTGAGCTTAGGGTGCAGGCGCAGGATTTTGGAGAGATGTGTGGAAGATCTATTAGGCGTCGTCTATGTCTGAATAGGCCAGCAGACTTTCCAGTTTAAATGGAGCTAGCAGAGACAATCCGGCCAACCTGCTGGACCGGTCTGCATCATTTACACGCCGCGCGGTAGATATTTAAAATTTCAAATCTCAGGTTTGCTTTTGTCCATGGTCAAAATATATGCAGCGCTGGACAGAGGGAGGCTTCATATTTATAACACTGTTATTAATTCACATGGAATAAACTGCTGCAGGTTCCCTTTAACATGCACAGCGGTGTTCAGTAATGTAAGCCTCTGGCAAATACATAGAGACCCCGCTAGTTTTTCTTTTATCCTTTTAGTAATGTAAGAAACAAAACAAATTAAAGAGGTTGTGCACTTATAAACTACTATTTACTATGAATAGTAAATCAACAGGGATCTGACACCCGAGACCCCCCATTGATCAATTGTTCACTGGACAGCGGTGCTCATGCTCAGATCTGATTTTTGTAGAAAGCAGACAGCTCTGTTCCCACTGCATTGGCCAGGCTTGGTATTACACACAAACATCTTATTCACTTCATTAGGAGCTGAACGTGTAATACGAAGCCGGGCCACTGCATTAGAAACGGAGCTGTCTGCTTTCTACAAAAATCAGATCTGGGCATGAGCACACTGGCCTGGCGAACAGCTGATCATCAGGGATCACATCTGCTGATCTACTATTGATGGTGTACCCTAAGGAAAAACCATCAATAGTTTACAACCGGACAACCCCTTTAACAATAAAGCAAAATTAAATAAAAGGATATGAGTGGGGTACCCAAATATACGCTAGCATCGTGTGTCAGGTTATTTGTACCTGCAATGATAGGGCGACCCTTTAGCAGTGGATACCCCTTATGAACCTTTGGTAATCCATAAAACGTCAACATTACCCGTAAGGATGTCTAATATTATAAATTGGCAGTGTAAACTGTAATGTTCACTCACCTGCTAGCACAACAGTGGCCGGATCTTCTGAGTGCAACAGGTCTGATAGTATGGTCACACCTCTGGAGGAGAGCGAGACCTGATCCACGTCCAGGATAATTCTTGCCAAAACCACAATCTGTAGAAGCATATAAATCCATATGTTACCACCTGATACCTAAAGGTCACACTTATTCAGGAAATAAATCATTTCATAGACCATAAAGTCCACAAGTAGCCACAAACAAAACCAACTGGTGGGCGCTGGCGCGAGGTTTATGCGGGTCCTTGGGCAACAGAGTCTCAGTGGGCCTTTGCTGTGCATACAGTGACCATATGATGGTAGATGGCAGCTCTACACAGATGATCTTCAGACCATATAGGTTGATACAGTACTGTTACATCCAGAGATCACAGGTGATGTTCTCTCTGACTGGATTAATTCAGTTTTCCTTTTCTTCTCTATCCAGCCCAGACCGCCATGCCACCATGACAACTTCTTCGTCTTCTTTGTCTCTGTAGAATTTGACAAACAGACATCTTTGGCTCCTCGCTTTTCCATCACCCTCCCTACGTTATATAAACCTTTACACAATCCCGCTCTTCTATACCCCACACAGTAATACTGTCCCCATTTGTGCTGCTTGTAGTGACCCTCACACAGTTTAGGTGTCCCCCAATTGAGGAATAATGTCTTATGTCCCAACTCAGTAATCATACCGCCTTTTGCCTCCACTTAGTAATACTGCCCCCTTTGTCCCCATTCATTAATAATGCCCCTTTTGCCTCCCTGTCAGAAATGATTCCTGTCTTTCAGAAATAATGCCCCCTTTTAGAAATAATGCATCTGATTATAGAAATAATGCCCCCTTTGTTCCCTTTTAGAAATAATGTCCCTGTTTGCCCACTTTCAGAATTAATGTCTCTGTCTGCCCCCTTATATTAATAATGCCCTCTTTGTAAAATGATATGCCCCTTCTAGTAAGAATATCTTTGAGTAATTAAGCCACCAACGTCCCCTTGTCTTCATGAAAACTCCATTCTGGAGTTAAAATGTGAAGGCCTTATTTTTGTTAATGAGTCATAAAGTTATTGTCCTACTTCTGTTTTGCTGCAGGAAGCAGACAGCTCTGCACACTGCACAGTGGCCCAGGTTGGTATTCCAAGTTGAGTCCTATTGAAGTAAAATAGAGCTGTGCCTGCAGTAGCAACCCAGGCCACTACTTCCTGCAGCTAGAAGTGGGACAACCTATTTAATCTCATTAAACTTGGCTTGGCAATATTGTTGTCAGCACTTCGAGAGCGGCAACCATCAGTTGGTTTTGTTTCTACTACTTGTGGAGTTTTCTGGTTCTGAAGTCTGAGAAAAGCTCCATCATGAACCTAGCAAAGGCTTGCAGCTCTCTGAGACAATACCATCTGGGATCGCTCAGTCTTATCTTTGACGTCTACATATAAGGCTGTGCTCATTCCCTGGCCACCATACCAGGCAAGTGCATGTTAGGTTGGACCTCTGATTTGTGAAGCGCCGTGGAATATGTTGTCGCTATATAAATACAGATTTGTTCTCCTTTGGTTGCTATAATTTACTGCACCAGATGGCGCCTCATGACTCCCCCTCCCCTCCCCCATCTTCTTTTCCTTTTTTGAGGTTCAACTGAAGCTAAGGTTGTTTTTTTTACTTGTAAACAGTAATTATATTTCATAAGTTTTGTCCACTCTGGGATATACACTACCAACATAAGACACCTAAAAGGAAATAATTTTAGCACATCCATGCATCCCACACTAGCATCCTATGCTTTTTATTTAAAGAGGTTGTCCAGTTGTAAACTATTGATAGCCTATCCTCAGACCAGGTCATCAATAATAGATCAGTGAAGGTCCGTCACACAGGATCCCCGGAGATCAGCTGTTCACAAGGCGAGTGCACTAATGAACTAAGCAGATTACTGCAGGAAGAGGACAGCTCCGTTTTCACTGCAGTGGCTAGACTTGGTATTACATGCAATATTCCAATTGCAATGAACGGCCTGCAATACCAAGCCTGACCACTACAGTAAGAACGGAGCTGTCTGCTTCTTGCAGAATATGGCTAAGTGCATGAACCTGCTGGCTTTAGTGAACAACTGGACAATCCCTTTAAAGGGAATCTGTCACTTTAAAAATGCTGCTCTATCTACAAGCATCATATTGTGGAGCCAAAGGAGGTGAGAAGACTTCTGTATAGTGTTTTGGAGAAAATATTATAATTTGTCATTCATTGATTAAAATTCCGCTCTTCCTTTGCTTAATTCAGTGGCAAAATTCAATGACTGACAGGCTCTTCTATATGAGCATGCATGTCAGACAGTTGACAATTACCGATTAGGACCGCCCACTGGACACCGAAGGCCACAGCAGAGATTTAAATGAATAATATAAATTATACTTAACTCCTTCCACAACAGATTTTTCTGGTTTTATTCTTTTTTTATCTTGCCTTCCAACAGCCAGAGCTTTTTCGTTTTCCTCGACATGTTTGCTTGTTTTATGTGGGATGAGCTTTGTTTTTTTAATGACACTATTTAGGGCGGCTGTCCACGGGCGTCGCGAAGTCCCGCAGCAGATCTCCGCTGCGGGTGCCACCGCCCGGGAGCAGGAGCCGCCGCCGAATCTCCGCCGGTCAGCCCTATCTAATAGATAGGCTGACCGCCGAGAATCGGGGCAAATCGCAGCATGCTGCAAATTGCCCGCTGCGAGTGGAGAATCGCAATGCTTCTCCGCTCGTGGACACGGGGCCGGCGCTTTCCATAGCAACGCTATGGAAAACTTCTGCCCGCTACAGCCTGCGTGATTCGCCGGCGATTTACCGCGATTTACGGCCTTAATATACCACGTAATGTTTTGAAAAAGTATTAGACATTTTTTAGGCCCCTGTCCACGCTGCGATTCTCCGCTCACGGCAGGCAATTCGCAGCATACTGCAGATTGTCCCGATTCTCCGTGGTCAGCCTATTTATTAGATAGGGCTGACTGGCAGAGATTCGTGTGCTGTTCCTGCTCCCGGGCGGCGGCTCCAGCGGCAGAGATCTGCTGCAGGACTTTGCAACGCCCGTAGACAGGGGGCCTAAGTTGGGTGAAATGAATAAAATAAAAAAATGTTTAGTTTTGACGATGTTCATGTGAGTAAAATGACCTGGGCACTTTATTCTGCGAATCAGGACAATTATGACAATACCAAATTTATGTAGTTTTTTAATACTTTACTACTTTTAAACGGCAAACAATGTTTGTTTGTTTTTTAACAAAAAGTTGCCATATCCTGAGACCCATAACTTTTTCGACAGTTGGCCTGCTTATTTTTTGCGTGGTGAGCTTTAGTTTTTAGTAGTACTATTTTGGGTGCATGTATCTTTCTGATGACTTTTTTTCCTGCAGCTAGGGCTTATTTAAGGGCTTTGACAGTAGGATTTCCTACAGAGAGGAAGGCTCCGCTTTTTAATACACTGTCCTATTTTTTACTGGTGCGATTATTTAGCGCTTGTAAGAAAATAAATAAATAAAAAAACAGACATGTGACCGCTTTCATTGGTTCTAATAGGCCTCGTCTGACTGAGTCACGATTTTTATTATTATTTTTTTTTTTAAATGGGGAGAAAAAGACGAAAATGAAAAACAAAAAGGCGCCGGTCCTTAAGGGGTTAAAGATTATCATCTAAATGCTAAATTGATTGCCAGAATCATAAGAGTCCTTCTCTTTCTGGAATGTAGAAGGTCTATTTTAGGTTGACCTCTATTTACCTGAAATGCAGAAATTGCGCGATCCGCCTCAGTTTCAGAGTTCAGAAAAGGTTCATAGATGGAAAGTTCCACGCCGCCGATCTCCAGAATGTGGAACTGCTGTACGGTATTGTTGTAAGCGAAGAGGGCCAGTGCGTAGCCGGCTCTTAGACGTATATCCTGGAATACAGTATACAAAAAGAAGACAAGGGGGCAGGACTACTAGTCTCATACGAGTCCATTTTAGGGTTAACCCCTTTGTGGCCGCACTACACCTTTTTACTGAGCTTACTAGTGGGCTTTAAACTTGCACATACATCTTTTTAAGGTGGTGGTTTGGTTAACTACTGACAGCCAGGCTCCTGCTCTAACCGCTAGAAGGGAGAAACCTCAAGATCCTGGTTGCTTAATCGCTTAAATGCCGCAATCAATAGTAACTGCAGCATGGAAGTAGATGAGAGGAGGCCTGACAAAGGCTTTTGTGTCTGCCACGTAACTCAGCCTTTTTGACCGCCGAATCCAGGAGTCCAATAGGCTGCTGTCATTTCCCCAAGGCACCGCAATGCTTTTTGGGAAACAAATCGCGGAATGTTCTATCTGGCTGAAGGATCCCGCAGCGCAGCCCCATAGGAAGCAATAGGAGATCTCCACGATCCTCTGCCGCGGCTCTGACAGCCATGCCGAAGGATCCCTTCATCCCGAGGTGATGCAAGGCTATTTTCCCATTAAACACCTCGCATCCACAGGGATTTCACATAGTGGGGAGCGCGATATGGAGGCGGGAAGAAACAAAAAAGAAAGTGAAAGAAAAAAAGGCCACATTCATTAAGGGGTTAAGGATATAAAGAGGTCTGAGAAAGAACCAAAATCTTGATGACGATAGAAATACCTTATCGGGTGACGAAAGGAGGTCAATAACATCAGTCAGCGTAAATCCATCATGCTCGTACAAATGGCACTGCAGGGGAGGATTCCCCAGGACGATACAAGCAAGCGTGCACACCACTTCCACCTATCAGAGGAGCGGATAAGTAACACGGCTCTAACGGGACTTCTTCATTCTAACAGTAATCTGAGTTAGTAGAAAATCATCTTATTAGGCTTCATTCACATCAGCATCAGAGATCCATCACCGATTCCCGTGAGAAACCCGGAAGAAGTAGTGCTGCATGTAGTGCCATACTGCCCATGAAGATGCCAGACAGCATGACCGCGGCCGGACGGAGCCAATAATAAGCAATGGCTTCTGTCCAGCACCATTCTGGTCAGATCTGTCAGGGTGTACTGCTGGGATCTGTAGTACTAAGGTTCCCTGCAGCACATCTCACAGGTGAGGGTTAATGGAGCTGGCTGGGTGTGCTATTCTCCAGCAGCCAATCCCCTTTACTCTACAGCACAAAAAGACCAGCATCTCTCAGTAGTGGATGCTGGTCATTTCACTGCTCGACCCTTCACTGTCTTGTGCCACTCAGAGCTGTGTTTGCCTGCTTGTCTGTCTGTGTCTCTCTACTTCCCTAAAGATGGTTTGGACACCTGTAGTCCTTGTCTGTATCTATGCAGATCCCCTCTCTCCTTCCCTGTACAGATGTGGCCTCCAAACGTCTAATGTCTCGTCTGGGTGTCAGTTGTGGATCACTGACACAGTTCCCTATGTCGGCACTGTGGCTGACTGTCTATCCCCCTGGTATGAGGACACTGAGACTTGCGGTGGTATTTCAGCTGCTTGCATGTGAGCTCTGGGTGGGGTTCCTGTTTTATGCACTATTTGTTGTATGTTTGGTGTGAACAGCGACGTGTTCGATATGTCTGTGCTGGTTACCAGACATTTTCCGTATGTCTAGTCCTGTTCTGTGTTCGGTGTGTCAGTACAGTGTCATGTCCTGTGTGTCTGTTTAGTTCATCTCTCCAGCTCCCTAATCAGGGATAGTTAGGTCCCAGGTATGAGTGCAGGCCCGCATCTATCGACGCGACCAGTCTGCCGTGGTAGGCAGGGCCTCTCCCTCGTTTGATACGTATTTAGGGAAAGATTTCCAATTAATTGTTTGTAGGTTTTAAATGGACACACTTGCATCCCTTTTGTGGAATGGCGCTTTTGTGCGCCAAGCAGACATAACAAGATCTAGAACTTCCACTTTTACCATTGTTTATCTAATAGCACAAAGCCGAACAATGGAAAGAGACGGCGCAGGTCAGCACGACTGTGAACGAACCCGTACCTGTTTCACCCATTCTGGGTCCTATTTTGAACCATTCAAGATGGCCGGCATAATCTTCAGACAACCTGTTAGACTACTAATACACTATATCTGCTCTGCAACTGGCCAGAGCTGCTCACATGAGCAGTCCTGCCCAATCACAGAGCAGTTCACAGTGTGTTTTAGGTAGTTAGAAAACTGTGGCAGCCACCTTGGATTCCAAAAAAAGGACCTGGAGTTAGTGGATCGGAGGGATGGCAGAGAAGAACAACTGAAGGTTATTTGCCCCCCTTCCCTCCTGGACAGGATTTTGTGTCTAAACTGAAGGGTTGCTTTAAGTCCATCCTGTACAAAGGCTGCCCAAGAGTTGCATTTCTGTATTACGAGTAAATGGACAAAATTACTTCTTCCACTATTATAAACGTATCTGGTCTAGGGGCAGAGGGGGGGGGGGGGCACATATCACCCAAGAATTTGTTCTCCGCTGCCCCTCCAATCTACCGGTTTCAGGCCCCATCCAAGATGTCTGCAGAGAAAACACTTCTAATCATATTGTGCATTAAACCCTTCCCGCTACAAGTTCACTTCCTGGCTGGGAAGGGTTTCCAGCAAAAGGGCATACACTTACGCCCAATGAATGGCACAGGCTCAGAAGCTGAGCCCACACCATCTGCAGCAGGAGCTGGCTGTGACTGACAGTCGGCCTCCTTCTGCGACAATGGGGAATAGTGAAAATGCCGATCCCTAATATGAACTCCCTACATGCTGCGATCAATCTGGATGTAAAGCGTCCACAGAAGGAGGATGCTCCCTGTGTGATGTCATCGGCTCACCGATGATGTAATCGTGGACGGCCGATGGGTTGCCATAGCAAGCAGACTTCAAACAATGGTGTCCAGGTTTGTCATGGCTTATGATCGCTAATATGAGTCATAATACATTGCAGTACCGGTGTTTTTGTGTTTTTTCTCCCTGGCCTGCAAAAAAAATATATAGAAGTCATACAATACATCATATGTACCCAAAAATGGTACCAGCTCGTCACACAAAAAACATCCCTCATACGGCCGTGTGGATGGAAGAGTAAAAAAATGTTATGGCTTTTGAAAAGTGCAGACGGACATCCCCAAAAATCATCACGTCCTTAGGTCCAAAACAGACTGATTGCCCCAAGTGACTCCTGATCACTGACCGTCTGAGGTACATTCGGATGCACCTACCTTAATCCTGGGAGATGTCGGAGTCTTCAGGAGGTGGATGAGGGGAGGTAGCGCCTGCTCCTCAACTAGTTTCTCCTGGGCAGCTGGGTTATTAGTAAGTGCTATACCTGTCAAAGAGAAGGAAATCCATGAAGCGTGACTGCGGCCGCGCGTCCCGTCCGTGTCTGTAGGCACTATCTGACCAGGAGATGTTTTTCTGCTGCTCAGTAATACAACTTTTGCGCTCTTTTTCCACTTGGAGTCTTGTCTTTCTATTCCTCTTAGACACAATGGCGCTGAAACTGGTCGTCTGCTGTTATAGCGCATCTGTGCAGAGGAACGGCGAGCAGTGCAGCTGAGATAGACCCGCCACAGGACTGCCATAAACAGTGTCTGATTGACCCCACTTAGCAAAAATCTCGTCCACTTGCTGCGACCAATCCGTTGTGGACAAACGGTGCGGAAACGGCCATGTGGTGCGGAAATTAAATACACATGTCAATTTTTTGCAGGCAGCAAAGCCGCTCCAAAACCCGCAGCTGTGGATTTCCAGCGGAATTCTTGTGGATTTTCGGTGCGGCCAATCTGCGAGAATTCCGCTGTAAATCTGTCCCTTGTGAACCCGGCCTAATGGGGTCTGCCAGGATTCCGTCATGCTGCCTGACAGACAAAGTAGTGCAGAGAGTTTTAAGAGAGTTTTGCTTTTACAGCATGTAATGTCATTACCGTTATGCTACGGGTCAGTACGATTACAAAGTTATCATGGTTATAGATTTTTTTCTTAAGTTTTGCTATTTAAAAAAAAAAATTAAAAAATATATGTATTTAACCCTTTCATGACCAATGGTTATTGCTGCGCTAGCGTCCGGGTCACATTCTGCAGTTCCAGTATTCACTCTTTCAAAAAACTCCTAACTTTTGTATTTTTCGGGTAGCGTATCTACATGAGGGTTGTTTTTTGCAGGATGAGTTCTGTTTTTCATTGACATCATTTAACCCCTTCAGTGGCGGGTTTCTTACCCCCCTGTCAGACCCACCAGGGCAGGTTTTTTAAAATGTGCAATAGGAGGGGGCGAGATGGGGCGGAGCTAAGTGTCTGTACGGGTTAACTGCTGTGAGCAGAGTGTTGCAGGCAGGTGTATGGGTTAACTGCTGTGAGCAGAGTGTTGCAGGCAGGTGTCGGCTATCAGAGACAGCTGATACTCGCAGTGTATGGAGCGGGTTCAGCTCCCGAGCCCGCTCCATACACAGCAAGTCTTGTGGACAGCTATATACATCCTAAGGTTCTCCTTCACACTGGTGATCGCGATTTTGCCGCAAGAAAATCACAGATTTAGGGTGCATTCAGACGACCGTATACCGGCCGGGTATTCATGCCCAGCCAATATACGGTGTCTCTCTCTGCAGAGGGAGAAGGCTGGAAGAGCCGGGAGCAGTGCTCTGAGCTTCCGCCCCCTCTCTGCCTCCTCTCCACCCCTCTGCACTATTTGCAATGAGAGGAGGTGGGACGTGGCTAAGTGGGGGCGGGATGGGGCTCTCCTCATTGAAAATAGTGCAGGGGGTGGAGAGGAGGTAGAGAGGGGGCGGGAGCTCAGAGCACTGCTCCCGGCTCTTCCAGCCTCCTCCCTCTGCAGAGAGAGATGCTGTATATTGGCTGGGCTTGAAAACCCAGCCGATATACGGTCGTCTGAATGCACCCTTATTCCCGTGATTTCTAAGCAGCAGTGATGCTTTTTCTTAAGAATGATTGGCCCTAATGCCCAGGACAGATTTCCGCCGCATTTCACCGCAGCTATTAGGTTCTATTAAACCTAATAGCTCAATGTACACGCTGTGGAATTCCACCACGGAATTCGACAGCGTGAAATAACCCGCGGCATGGCCTATTTGCCGCGGGCATATGCGGCATTGCAGTCAATGGAAGCCGCCCATCACGCTATACTTCCGCTGTAGCATAGCGGAAGTATAGCGTGAATACATGCCCCGCTCACAGCCGGCCGCATCATGTGACACTGCCGGTGCGTCATATGCTGTACTGCGTATGTGCGCTGGCATGTCATGCGGGACTTCGCACAGCCGATCCAGAGGTAAGTATTGGGTCTTTGGGGGGGCGCCGTGACGAACGGTATTCCACTTGCGGAGCCCCTCACGGCCGTGTGCAGAAGGCCTAACGAAACCCATTAGATCTACTAGTGGATTTTGCCCCTTGACAGGGTTAAATCTGTTTATGGATCCGCTGCAAAAAACACAGTTTTTGCTGCAGTTTGTGAAAATTTATATGTGAAAATTCTGCCGTGTGAACGTACCTTTAGGGTTCAAATAAGCAATTAATACCCACCTGAGACACAGGGGCAGCACTGAGCTGCCAGTTGGGGTGGCTGAGCTGGCTTATCTACTAATTACTGTCTACACTTAGCTGCCCGTTGATTAACTCACACAGACGGGCAATGGGCGCTGGCCTGGCTGCAGCCAGAGAAATAGAGAGGGGGCAGTAGGAGGCGGAGCTAAGAATGGTGTCGGGCAGCTTACCGCTACTTCGGGGAGTACATCCCAACGCCTCTAGGCCAGCAACATGTGACATGATCAGCACAGCCTGGAGGCAAGACTATTAAGTGCTGGACCAATGAGGGGGCTTGCTGGTTAAAACTCGGCCAGCAACAGCTACCTATAGGCTCTGCTCTCAACATTGACGCTTCTACAACTTGGAGAAACAACAGCAGGGGCTGAACTGTAAGGCCTCATGTCCACGGGTGGATTGGATTCCGCATACAAGAGCCGCAGAGGAGTCCAACCCTGCATGCGGCCGAGGACACTGCATTACCTGCCCGTGTCTTCTATTTTCTGTTCTGCGGATGCATGCGGAACTGCCGGCCACCACGCTGCTGCGCATACTCATCTGCAATTCAATTGTGGACGGCCCGTGAACCGGATGGCTTCTATTGACTTTAATGGAAGCCGTCCGTGCGGGATCCGCACTGAAATGGAGCGTGCTGCTTTTTTTTTACCGGACCAAAAGGTCCGCAAATCAAACCCGCCTGCAGACATTGGGCCTAAGTGCCCGCCCCAAGGCTCCTCCCCTCCTCTAAGATGTCTATGAACTCATAGGCTATCAGACAAGATCTATGAATTGCTTCTTTTCTTAACTTGCAGTCATTCCAGAAGGCTTGGAAAGACAAACATTCACAAAGTGTATCTAAGAGTAGAATGTAACCGCCTACCGATGCACATCGTCCCCAAGGCTGCGATAACACGAAGAAGGGTCCTCTCTGCTATGTGGGCTGTTCTCACCAACCGAACCAACGAATCAATGCCATTGCCTTCGCAGAACTCCCCCTGGTGGCGCCGGCTGTCCTTGCACAGGGCTGTTAGCATCTGAGCTCCTGTAAACACAAGAGTTACTGCTTATATGAAGGAAAATCACATACTGATGTTACAGTGAAGGACGCAGGTACTGCAGTGTATCAGGAAAAAGTGCAGCGCGTTTAACATGTTGGGCTTCGAATTTTACTAACATTCATAAACCTTGCTTTTCCTAGATGGGCAATACATCCCTACACCTCTAAGGCTGCGGTCTGATGAGCGTCTTTTTCGAGCATGAATAGCCGTGCAAAAAAATGCATATCGCATGTAGAAAAATTGCATGAACGGGTGCATTTGTACTCGCATGTCCTATCTTTTGCGCTTGTAAAATACAGATATGTGGCGTTGGATCTAATAGAGCCGTTTTTAAAACGCGCCTATACATGAGCGAAAAAAACGCTCGTCTGACCGAGCCCGAACAGGCCATACAAACTATGAATTCAGATCACAGAGTAGAGTGCTGCGATACACTGATGTCTGCCGCTAAAGATACCCAGTAGAGATGAGCGAGTATACTCGCAAAAGGCAACTGCTCGAGCGAGCATTGCCTTTAGCGAGTAGCTGCCCGCTCGAGACTAAAGGTTTGGGTGCCGGCGGCGGGCAGGGAGCTGCGGTGGAGAGCGGAGTGGAACGGAGGGGAGATCTCTCTCTCCCTCTCTCCCCCCCCCCCCGCTCCCTCCTGCTGACTGCCGCTACTTGCCGCTCCTCCATGCCGGCACCCGAACCTTCTGTCTCGAGCAATTGCCTTTAGCGAGTATACTCGCTCATCTCTAATACCCAGTGAATAAATGTATATTAACCCCTTAAAGACCAGGGTTCATCAGGCCTAAAGCACCAGACACTTTTTAGCGATTTTATGCATGTGGTGATTCTATGGCGCTATTTTTTTTTCTTGGGCTGTCAAAGTTATTTTTGCTGTGTTTTTTCCATAACTTAAGCTGAATGCTGCACGGCGAGATTTCGCACAGAAGTTCTGCCATTGCCCGCTGCCATAAGATTGCATTAGTTTATGCAATCCTACGCAGACAGCCGCGATTTGACCGCGTGAAAACTAGCGCAGTAACAAAATCGCGCCATGTCCTATTTTGGGGTAGGGTGATGACAGGGCCCATAGTAGCAGAGAAGAAGGTCGCCTAGGGAAGTTTGAGAGCGGAGTAGGGAGGCCAAAGCGGTGCGGCTTGAGGGGTTGCTGGGCGGGGAGCACCAATGCTGGCAGGGGAGAAGGTCATCGGGGCAGGGAGAGGAGGTTGTAGGTTGTTAGCATCCCTCATTGTTGATGAGGTGTGCTAAACGCGAAAAATAGAACTCTCTGCTCAAAAATTGCAGCGCTGGAGTGCATGTCTGCGACGCCCCGTTGATTTCACTGGGAGCGTTGTACTGTGACTAACACTGTGTTCAGAACGCCCTTAAAGTACCATCTCTGCTGTAATGACTGCGGCATGCTGTATAACTTCATGTCGGCGCATCTCGTCTTAGACGTGCCGTACTCTACTGCTATCATTCCTTTCTGGAAATGTAAAAAATTGGCAACTGGGTGCTACCATCCCCTCGTCAATGGGGCGTGTCCATGCCATCTCACATTGTGTTCGCTCGTGCAGAGACGAAGGTAATCGATAGTGTCAAGTTGTCATCTCAGTACATTTTCGGGAAGAATAACAGAAGAATGGCGCAGCGTACTCATGTGGCGTGCAGTTTTTCACTACATTTTATGAGGTCCTCCTTAAGGAACTTGTCTGGGGTTGGAGAAATGTGGCTGCTTTCTTCCAAACACAGCGCCACCCTTCTTTGTGGGTTGTTTTTGGTATTGCAGCTCAACTCCCATTCACTTCAATAACCCTACAGCCTGGGGTGGAGCTGTGCTTGGAAGAAATCAGCCATGTTTGTCTCACCCTGGACAACCCTTTAAAGTGGTTTCATTTATGGTAGGCCATCGATGTTTGATCAGTGTTTGTACAATCCTGGCAGTCTGGTGCCGTTACCGTGCCTGCTCTTCAGGGTCTCATATGGGCTAAGTGATTAGTGACCGGATGTCATTATATGTACATCTCTGCCCCATATCCAAATACATGTTATATGAGAAGAATCATTTTAGGAATGGCACCTGGATGTTGAACGTTTTAGTTTAATGTATGTAATTAAAGGGTTTATGGGGCGAGCTGTCATTGTGGACCGAGCCACAAGAGGATTGTGTTGCCTGTGGTGCGGTGCATGGCCTGCTAAAAGTGCAGCTCCCACTGAATTAAAGGGGTTATCCTCTGTGTAGGGGTTAACTTTATGACTGGTCGGGGCCTCACCGCTGAGATGCCCCCCTGTCCTCAGAGCAGGGGGTCCTGGGTCCTCTCCATGACTCAAACTCACCGCAACCCCTGCAGTACGGAGGGGATTGAGTGGCGTGACAGTCACATATGCATGCTGCTCTCCATTCATAGACAGTGGAAATGCCGGAGATGGCTGAGCGCCGTAAATAAACGGTGCGGCGGCTACGCATGCGGACGGTTGCTCCTTTTAATCTACTCACTGCAAACTGTGCTGAGCTGGAGTGTGGAGGGGGACACGGGACCCCCATTCTCAGGATCACTAGATAGAGACCATAGGGCATAACTTTAGATTTTGGTATGGCCCCTTTGGTTCAGTGGGAGCTGCACTTTCGGTACCGGCCCATGCCGCTGCGCTGCAGGCGGCACAAGCTTACACTGGTACACAATGTTGTCCCAAATCCGGAGGGTCTTTAAACAGTAAATGTGCTGGATGATATAATTAGGAAGAAATAAAATCAATAAACCATTTAATTATTTAAGGGACAGTTTACGGCATAAATGAGGCGGACCGCGCTATTGTCTCCTGCGCAAACGGCAGAAATGACTGGAGACCTGCGGAAACGGACGACTTGATTGGTCTGCACTAGAGCAACAGAAGTCTACGGTTCCATCCTGGGGTTCTGTATAAATCCCATTTTCAGTGATTCAGGCGGAACCCTGAGACCACAGGAGTAACTATAGGGGATGCAGTTGCACCTGGGCCCAGGACCTCCAGGGGGCCAAGAGACCTCTATTCTACATGCAGGGAGCCCAGTACTATGAATAAAGCATTACAGTTGGGCCCCTGTTACAGGTTTTGCATTGGGGCCCAGGAGCTTCAAGTTACACCTCTGCCCAGGACATAAACTACGGTAGCAGTACTTACCCACATACTGCAGCCTACGGTAGCAGTACTTACCCACATACTGCAGCCTATGGTAGCAGTGCTTACCGACATACTGCAGCCTATGGTAGCAGTACTTACCGACATACTGCAGCCTATGCTAACAGTACTTACCGATATACTGCAGCCTATGGTAGCAGTACTTACCGACATACTACAGCCCATGGTAGCAGTACTTACCCACATACTGCAGCCTATGCTAACAGTACTTACCCACATACTGCAGCCTATGGTAGCAGTACTTACCGACATACTACAGCCCATGGTAGCAGTACTTACCCACATACTGCAGCCTATGGTAGCAGTACTTACCGACATACTGCAGCCTATGGTAGCAGTACTTACCGACATACTGCAGCCTATGGTAGCAGTACTTACCGACATACTGCAGCCTATGGCAGCAGTACTTACCAACATACTACAGCCTATGGTAGCAGTAATTACGCACATACTGCAGCCTATGGTAACAGTACTTACCGACATACTGCAGCCGAGGGCAGCAGTACTTACCCACATACTGCAGCCTATGGTAGCAGTACTTACACACATACTGCAGCCTATGGTAGCAGTACTTAACGACATACTGCAGCCTATGGTAGCAGTACTTACCGACATACTGCAGCCTATGCCAGCAGTACTTACCGACGTACTACAGCCTATGGTAGCAGTAATTACGCACATACTGCAGCCTATGGTAACAGTACTTACCGACATACTGCAGCCGAGGGCAGCAGTACTTACCCACATACTGCAGCCTATGGTACCAGGACTTACCGATATACCGCAGCCTTTGGAAGCAGTACTTACCGACATACTGCCGCCTAGGGTAGCAGTACTTACCGACATACTGCAGCCTATCGTAGCAGTACTTACACACATACTGTAGCCTATGGTAGCAGTACTTACCGACATACCGCTGCCTATGGTAGCAGTACTTACCGACATACCGCTGCCTATGGTAGCACTACTTACCGACATACTGCAGCCTATCGTAGCAGTAATTACCGACATACCTCAGCCTATGGTAGCAGTACTTACCGACGTACTACAGCCTATGATAGCAGTAATTACCCACATACTGCAGCCTATGGTAGCCGTACTTAGGCACATACTGCAGCCTATGGTTGCAGTACTTACCCACATACTGCAGCCTATGGTAGCAGTACTTACCCACATACTGCAGCCCAAGGTAGCAGCACTTACCCACATACTGCAGCCTATGGTAACAGTACTTACCGACAAACTGCAGCCTAGGGCAGCAGTACTTGCCCACATACTGCAGCCTATGGTAGCAGTACTTACACACATACTGTAGCCTATGGAAGCAGTACTTACCGACATACTGCAGCCAAAGGTAAAAGTACTTACCGACATACTGCAGCCTTTGGTAGCAGCACTTACCGACATACTATAGCCCATGGTAGCAGTACTTACCGACATACTTCAGCCCATGGTAGCAGTACTTACCCACATACTGCAGCCTACGGCAGCAGTCCTTACCGACATACTGCAGCCTATGGCAGCAGTACTTACCGACATACTGCAGCCTATGGTAGCAGTACTTACCTACATACTGCAGCCCAAGGTAGCAGTACTTACCGACATACTGCAGCCTATGGCAGCAGTACTTACCGACATACGGCAGCCTATGGCAGCAAAACTTAGCGACATACTGCAGCCTATGGCAGCAGTACTTACTGACATACTGCAGCCTATGGTAGCAGTACTTACCGACATACTGCAGCCTATGGTAGCAGTACTTACCCACATACTGCAGCCTATAGTAGCAGTACTTACCCACATACCGCAGCCTATGGTAGCAGTACTTACGCACATACCGCAGCCTATGGTAGCAGTACTTACCCACATACTGCAGCCTATCGTAGCAGTACTTACCAACATACTGCAGCCTATGGTAGCAGTACTTACCGACATACTGCAGCCTATGGTAGCAGTACTTACCCACATACTGCAGCCTACGGTAGCAGTACTTACCCACATACTGCAGCCTACGGTAGCAGTGCTTACCGACATACTGCAGCCTATGGTAGCAGTACTTACCGACATACTGCAGCCTATGCTAACAGTACTTACCGATATACTGCAGCCTATGGTAGCAGTACTTACCGACATACTACAGCCCATGGTAGCAGTACTTACCCACATACTGCAGCCTATGCTAACAGTACTTACCCACATACTGCAGCCTATGGTAGCAGTACTTACCGACATACTACAGCCCATGGTAGCAGTACTTACCCACATACTGCAGCCTATGGTAGCAGTACTTACCGACATACTGCAGCCTATGGTAGCAGTACTTACCGACATACTGCAGCCTATGGTAGCAGTACTTACCGACATACTGCAGCCTATGGCAGCAGTACTTACCGACATACTACAGCCTATGGTAGCAGTAATTACGCACATACTGCAGCCTATGGTAACAGTACTTACCGACATACTGCAGCCGAGGGCAGCAGTACTTACCCACATACTGCAGCCTATGGTAGCAGTACTTACACACATACTGCAGCCTATGGTAGCAGTACTTAACGACATACTGCAGCCTATGGTAGCAGTACTTACCGACATACTGCAGCCTATGCCAGCAGTACTTACCGACGTACTACAGCCTATGGTAGCAGTAATTACGCACATACTGCAGCCTATGGTAACAGTACTTACCGACATACTGCAGCCGAGGGCAGCAGTACTTACCCACATACTGCAGCCTATGGTAGCAGGACTTACCGATATACTGCAGCCTTTGGAAGCAGTACTTACCGACATACTGCCGCCTAGGGTAGCAGTACTTACCGACATACTGCAGCCTATCGTAGCAGTACTTACACACATACTGTAGCCTATGGTAGCAGTACTTACCGACATACCGCTGCCTATGGTAGCAGTACTTACCGACATACCGCTGCCTATGGTAGCACTACTTACCGACATACTGCAGCCTATCGTAGCAGTAATTACCGACATACCTCAGCCTATGGTAGCAGTACTTACCGACGTACTACAGCCTATGATAGCAGTAATTACCCACATACTGCAGCCTATGGTAGCCGTACTTAGGCACATACTGCAGCCTATGGTTGCAGTACTTACCCACATACTGCAGCCTATGGTAGCAGTACTTACCCACATACTGCAGCCCAAGGTAGCAGCACTTACCCACATACTGCAGCCTATGGTAACAGTACTTACCGACAAACTGCAGCCTAGGGCAGCAGTACTTGCCCACATACTGCAGCCTATGGTAGCAGTACTTACACACATACTGTAGCCTATGGTAGCAGAACTTACCGACATACTGCAGCCAAAGGTAAAAGTACTTACCGACATACTGCAGCCTTTGGTAGCAGCACTTACCGACATACTATAGCCCATGGTAGCAGTACTTACCGACATACTTCAGCCCATGGTAGCAGTACTTACCCACATACTGCAGCCTACGGCAGCAGTCCTTACCGACATACTGCAGCCTATGGCAGCAGTACTTACCGACATACTGCAGCCTATGGTAGCAGTACTTACCTACATACTGCAGCCCAAGGTAGCAGTACTTACCGACATACTGCAGCCTATGGCAGCAGTACTTACCGACATACGGCAGCCTATGGCAGCAAAACTTAGCGACATACTGCAGCCTATGGCAGCAGTACTTACTGACATACTGCAGCCTATGGTAGCAGTACTTACCGACATACTGCAGCCTATGGTAGCAGTACTTACCCACATACTGCAGCCTATAGTAGCAGTACTTACCCACATACCGCAGCCTATGGTAGCAGTACTTACGCACATACCGCAGCCTATGGTAGCAGTACTTACCCACATACTGCAGCCTATCGTAGCAGTACTTACCAACATACTGCAGCCTATGGTAGCAGTACTTACCGACATACTGCAGCCTATGGTAGCAGTACTTACCGATATACTGCATCCTATGGTAGCAGTACTTACCCACATACTGCAGCCTATCGTAGCAGTACTTACCGACATACTGCAGCCTATGGTAGCAGTACTTATACACATATTGCAGTCTATCGTAGCAGTACTTACCAACATACTGCAGCCTATGGTAGCAGTACTTACTGACGTATTACACCCTATGGTAGCAGTACTTATCGACATACTGCAGCCTATGGAAGCAGTACTTACCCACGTACTGCAGCCTACTGTAGCCGTACTTACCCCCATACCGCAGCCTATAGTAGCAGTACTTACGCACATACTGCAGCCTATGGTAGCAGTACTCACCGATATACCACAGCCTATGGTAGCAGTACTTATCGACATACTGCAGCCTAGGGTAGCAGTACTTACTGACATAGTGCAGCCTATGGCAGCAGTACTTACCGACATACTGCAGCCTATGGCAGCAGTACTTACCGACATACTCTAGCCTATGGCAGCAGTACTTACAGACATACTGCAGCCTATGGTAGCAGTACTTACCGACATACCGCAGCCTATGGTAGCAGGACTTACGCACAGACCGCAGCCTATGGGAGCAGTACTTACCGAAATACTGCATGCAGCCTATGGTAGCAGTACTGACCGACATACTGCAGCCTATCGTAGCAGTACTGACCGACATACGGCAGCCTATGAAAGCAGTACTTACCGACATACTGCAGCCTATGGTAGCAGTACTTACCCACATACCGTAGCCTATGGTAGTAGTACTTACCAACATACTGCAGCCTATAGTAGCAGTATTTACCGACATACTGCAGCCTATGGTAGCAGTACTTACCCACATACTACAGTCTATGGTAGCAGTACTTACCCCCGTACTACAGCCTATGGTAGCAGTACTTAACGACATACAGCAGCCTATGGCAGCAGTATTTACCCACATACTGCAGCCTATGGTAGCAGTAATTAAGCACAGACCGCAGCCCATGGTAGCAGTACTTACCCACATACTGCAGCCTATCGTAGCAATACTTACCGACATACTGCAGCCTATGGCAGCAGTACTTACCTACATACAGCAGCCTATCGCAGCAGTACTGACCGACATACTGCAGCCTATGAAAGCAGTACTTACCGACATACTGCAGCCTAGGGTAGCAGTACATACCGACATACTGCAGCCTAGGGTAGCAGTACTTACGCACATACCGCAGCCTATGGTAGCAGTACTTACCCACATACTGCAGCCTATCGTAGCAGTACTTACCAACATACTGCAGCCTATGGTAGCAGTACTTACCGACATACTGCAGCCTATGGTAGCAGTACTTACTGATATACTGCATCCTATGGTAGCAGTACTTACCCACATACTGCAGCCTATCGTAGCAGTACTTACCGACATACTGTAGCCTATGGTAGCAGTACTTATACACATACTGCAGTCTATCGTAGCAGTACTTACCAACATACTGCAGCCTATGGTAGCAGTACTTACTGACGTATTACAGCCTATGGTAGCAGTACTTATCGACATACTGCAGCCTATGGAAGCAGTACTTACCCACGTACTGCAGCCTATTGTAGCCGTACTTAACCCCATACCGCAGCCTATAGTAGCAGTACTTACGCACATACTACAGCCTATGGTAGCAGTACTCACCGATATACCACAGCCTATGGAAGCAGTACTTATCGACATACTGCAGCCTAGGGTAGCAGTACTTACTGACATAGTGCAGCCTATGGCAGCAGTACTTACCGACATACTGCAGCCTATGGCAGCAGTACTTACCGACATACTCTAGCCTATGGCAGCAGTACTTACAGACATACTGCAGCCTATGGTAACAGTACTTACCGACATACCGCAGCCTATGGTAGCAGGACTTACCCACATACTGCAGCCTATCGTAGCAATACTTACCGACATACTGCAGCCTATGGCAGCAGTACTTACCTACATACAGCAGCCTATCGCAGCAGTACTGACCGACATACTGCAGCCTATGAAAGCAGTACTTACCGACATACTGCAGCCTAGGGTAGCAGTACATACCGACATACTGCAGCCTAGGGTAGCAGTACTTACGCACATACCGCAGCCTATGGTAGCAGTACTTACCCACATACTGCAGCCTATCGTAGCAGTACTTACCAACATACTGCAGCCTATGGTAGCAGTACTTACCGACATACTGCAGCCTATGGTAGCAGTACTTACTGATATACTGCATCCTATGGTAGCAGTACTTAACCCCATACCGCAGCCTATAGTAGCAGTACTTACGCACATACTACAGCCTATGGTAGCAGTACTCACCGATATACCACAGCCTATGGAAGCAGTACTTATCGACATACTGCAGCCTAGGGTAGCAGTACTTACTGACATAGTGCAGCCTATGGCAGCAGTACTTACCGACATACTGCAGCCTATGGCAGCAGTACTTACCGACATACTCTAGCCTATGGCAGCAGTACTTACAGACATACTGCAGCCTATGGTAGCAGTACTTACCGACATACCGCAGCCTATGGTAGCAGGACTTACGCACAGACCGCAGCCTATGGGAGCAGTACTTACCCACATACTGCAGCCTATCGTAGCAGTACTTACCGAAATACTGCATGCAGCCTATGGTAGCAGTACTGACCGACATACTGCAGCCTATCGTAGCAGTACTGACCGACATACGGCAGCCTATGAAAGCAGTACTTACCGACATACTGCAGCCTATGGTAGCAGTACTTACCCACATACCGTAGCCTATGGTAGTAGTACTTACCAACATACTGCAGCATATAGTAGCAGTATTTACCGACATACTGCAGCCTATGGTAGCAGTACTTACCCACATACTACAGTCTATGGTAGCAGTACTTACCCCCGTACTACAGCCTATGGTAGCAGTACTTAACGACATACAGCAGCCTATGGCAGCAGTACTTAACGACATACTGCAGCCTATGGTAGCAGTATTTACCCACATACTGCAGCCTATGGTAGCAGTAATTAAGCACAGACCGCAGCCCATGGTAGCAGTACTTACCCACATACTGCAGCCTATCGTAGCAGTACTTACCGACATACTGCAGCCTATGGCAGCAGTACTTACCTACATACAGCAGCCTATCGCAGCAGTACTGACCGACATACTGCAGCCTATGAAAGCAGTACTTACCGACATACTGCAGCCTAGGGTAGCAGTACTTACCGACATACTGCAGCCTAGGGTAGCAGTACTTACCCACATACCGTAGCCTATGGTAGCAGTACTTACCGACATACTGCAGCCTACGGTTGCAGTACTTACCCACATACTGCAGCCTATCGAGGCAGTACTTACCGACATAGTGCAGCCTATGCTAATAGTACTTACCCACATACTGCAGCCTATGGTAGCAATACTTTCCCACATACTGCAGCCTATCGTAGCAGTACTTACCCACACAATGCAGCCTATCGTAGCAGTACTTACCCACATACTGCAGCCTATGGCAGCACTACTTACCAACATACTGCAGCCTATGGTAGCAGTACTTAACCACATACTTCAGCGTATGGCAGCGCTACTTAACCACATACTGCAGCCTAAGCTAACAGTACTTACCGATATACTGCAGCCTACGGTAGCAGTACTTACCCACATACTGCAGCCTAGAGTAGCAGTACTTATCGACATACTACAGCCTATGGCAGCAGTACTTACCGACATACTCTAGCCTATGGCAGCAGTACTTACAGACATACTGCAGCCTATGGTAACAGTACTTACCGACATACCGCAGCCTATGGTAGCAGGACTTACCCACATACTGCAGCCTATCGTAGCAATACTTACCGACATACTGCAGCCTATGGCAGCAGTACTTACCTACATACAGCAGCCTATCGCAGCAGTACTGACCGACATACTGCAGCCTATGAAAGCAGTACTTACCGACATACTGCAGCCTAGGGTAGCAGTACATACCGACATACTGCAGCCTAGGGTAGTAGTACTTACGCACATACCGCAGCCTATGGTAGCAGTACTTACCCACATACTGCAGCCTATCGTAGCAGTACTTACCAACATACTGCAGCCTATGGTAGCAGTACTTACTGACATACTGCAGCCTATGGTAGCAGTACTTACTGATATACTGCATCCTATGGTAGCAGTACTTAACCCCATACCGCAGCCTATAGTAGCAGTACTTACGCACATACTACAGCCTATGGTAGCAGTACTCACCGATATACCACAGCCTATGGAAGCAGTACTTATCGACATACTGCAGCCTAGGGTAGCAGTACTTACTGACATAGTGCAGCCTATGGCAGCAGTACTTACCGACATACTGCAGCCTATGGCAGCAGTACTTACCGACATACTCTAGCCTATGGCAGCAGTACTTACAGACATACTGCAGCCTATGGTAGCAGTACTTACCGACATACCGCAGCCTATGGTAGCAGGACTTACGCACAGACCGCAGCCTATGGGAGCAGTACTTACCCACATACTGCAGCCTATCGTAGCAGTACTTACCGAAATACTGCATGCAGCCTATGGTAGCAGTACTGACCGACATACTGCAGCCTATCGTAGCAGTACTGACCGACATACGGCAGCCTATGAAAGCAGTACTTACCGACATACTGCAGCCTATGGTAGCAGTACTTACCCACATACCGTAGCCTATGGTAGTAGTACTTACCAACATACTGCAGCATATAGTAGCAGTATTTACCGACATACTGCAGCCTATGGTAGCAGTACTTACCCACATACTACAGTCTATGGTAGCAGTACTTACCCCCGTACTACAGCCTATGGTAGCAGTACTTAACGACATACAGCAGCCTATGGCAGCAGTACTTAACGACATACTGCAGCCTATGGTAGCAGTATTTACCCACATACTGCAGCCTATGGTAGCAGTAATTAAGCACAGACCGCAGCCCATGGTAGCAGTACTTACCCACATACTGCAGCCTATCGTAGCAGTACTTACCGACATACTGCAGCCTATGGCAGCAGTACTTACCTACATACAGCAGCCTATCGCAGCAGTACTGACCGACATACTGCAGCCTATGAAAGCAGTACTTACCGACATACTGCAGCCTAGGGTAGCAGTACTTACCGACATACTGCAGCCTAGGGTAGCAGTACTTACCCACATACCGTAGCCTATGGTAGCAGTACTTACCGACATACTGCAGCCTACGGTTGCAGTACTTACCCACATACTGCAGCCTATCGAGGCAGTACTTACCGACATAGTGCAGCCTATGCTAATAGTACTTACCCACATACTGCAGCCTATGGTAGCAATACTTTCCCACATACTGCAGCCTATCGTAGCAGTACTTACCCACACAATGCAGCCTATCGTAGCAGTACTTACCCACATACTGCAGCCTATGGCAGCACTACTTACCAACATACTGCAGCCTATGGTAGCAGTACTTAACCACATACTTCAGCGTATGGCAGCGCTACTTAACCACATACTGCAGCCTAAGCTAACAGTACTTACCGATATACTGCAGCCTACGGTAGCAGTACTTACCCACATACTGCAGCCTAGAGTAGCAGTACTTATCGACATACTACAGCCCATGGTAGAAGTACTTACCGACATACTTCAGCCTATGCTAACAGTACTTACCCACATACTGCAGCCTATGGTAGCACTACTTACCCACATACTGCAGCCTATCGTAGCAGCACTTACCGACATACTTCAACCTATGGTAGCAGTAGTTACCGACATACTACAGCCCATGGTAACAGTACTTACCAACATACTGCAGCCTATGGTAGCAGTACTTACCAACATACTACAGCCCATGGTAGCAGTACTTACCGACATACTGCAGCCCATGGTAGCAGTACTTACCCACATACCGCAGCCTATGGTAGCAGTACTTACCGACATACTGCAGCCTATGTTAGCAGTACTTACCGACATACTGCAGCCTACGGTAGCACTACTTACCGACATACTGCAGCCTACGGTAGCATTACTAACACATATACTGCAGCCTACGGTAGCAGCACTTACCTACATACTGCAGCCTATGGTAGCAGTAGTTCCCGACATACTGCAGCCTATGGTAGCAGTACTTACCGACATACTGCAGCCTATGTTAGCAGTACTTACCGACATACTGCAGCCTACGGTAGCACTACTTACCGACATGCTGCAGCCTACGGTAGCATTACTTACCCATATACTGCAGCCTACGGTAGCAGCACTTACCTACATACTGCAGCCTATGGTAGCAGTACTTCCCGACATACTGCAGCCTATCGTAGCAGTACTTACCGACATACTGCAGCCTATGGTAGATGTACTTGCCCACATACTGCAGACTATAGTAGCAGTACTTACCCACATACTGCAGCCTATGGTAGCAGTACTTACAGACATACTGCAGCCTATGGTAGCAGTACTTACACACATACTGCAGCCTATGGTAGCCGTACTTACCCACATACTGCAGCCTATAGTAGCAGTACTTAACGACATACTGCAGCCTATGGTAGCAGTACTTACCCACATACTGTGGCCTATTGTAGCAGTACTTACCGGCATACTGCAACCTATTGCAGCACTATTTACCGACATACTGCAGCCTATGGTAGCAGTACTTACCGACAAACTGCAGCCTATGGTAGCAGTACTTACCCACATACTACAGCCTATGGTAGCAGTACTTACCGCCATACTGCAGCCTATGGTAACAGTACTTACCCACATACTGCGGCTTATGGTTGCAGTACTTACCCACATACTGCCGACTATTGCAGCACTACTTACCAACATTGTGCAGCCTATTGTAGCAGTAGTTACCCACATACTGCAGCCCATGGTAGCAGTACTTACCGACATACTGCAAGCTATGGTAGCAGTACTTACTGACATACTGTAGCCTTTGGTAGCAGTACTTACCCACATACTGCAGCCTATGGTAGCAGTACTTACCCACATACTGCAGCCTACGGCAGCACTACTTATCCACATACTGCAGCCTGAGCTAACAGTACTTACCGATATACTGCAGCCTACGGTAGCAGTACTTACCCACATACTGCAGCCTATAGTAGCAGTACTTATCGACATACTACAGCCTATGGTAGCAGAACTTACCGACATACTGCAGCCTATGGTAGCAGTACTTACCGACATACTTCAGCCTATGCTAACAGTACTTACCCACATACTGCAGCCTATGGTAGTACTACTTACCCACATACTGCAGCCTATCGTAGCAGTACTTACCGACATACTTCAGCCTATTGTAGCAGTAGTAACCGACATACTACAGGCCATGGTAGCAGTACTTACCAACATACTGCAGCCTATGGTAGCAGTACTTACCAACATACTACAGCCCATGGTAGCAGGACTTACCGACATACTTCAGCCCATGGTAGCAGTACTTACCCACATATCGCAGCCTATGGTAGCAGTACTTACAGACATACTGCAGCCTATGTTAGCAGTACTTACCGACATACTGCAGCCTACGTTAGCAGTACTTACCTAAATACTGCAGCCTATGGTAGCTGTACTTCCCGACATACTGCAGCCTATCGTAGCAGTAGTTACCCACTTACTGCAGACTACGGTAGCTGTACTTACCCACATACTGCAGACTATAGTACAGTACTTACCCACATACTGCAGCCTATGGTAGCAGTACTTACCCACATACTGCAGCCTATGGTAGCAGTACTTACCCACATACTGAAGCCTATGGCAGCCGTACTTACCCACATACTGCAGCCTATAGTAGCAGTACTTACCGACATACTGCAGCCTATGGTAGCAGTACTTACCCACATACGGCGGCCTATGGTAGCAGTACTTACCGGCATACTGCAACCTATTGCAGCAATATTTACCGACATACTGCAGCCTATGGTAGCAGTACTTACCGACAAACTGCAGCCTATGGTAGCAGTACTTACCCACATACTACAGCCTATGGTAGCAGTACTTACCGCCATACTGCAGCCTATGGTAACAGTACTTACCCACATACTGCAGCTTATGGTTGCAGTACTTACCCACATACTGCCGACTATTGCAGCATTACTTACCAACATTGTGCAGCCTATTGTAGCAGTAGTTACCCACATACTGCAGCCCATGGTAGCAGTACTTACCGACATACTGGAAGCTATGGTAGCAGTACTTACTGACATACTGTAGCCTTTGGTAGCAGTACTTACCCACATACTGCAGCCTATGGTAGCAGTACTTACCCACATACTGCAGCCTACGGCAGCACTACTTATCCACATACTGCAGCCTGAGCTAACAGTACTTACCGATATACTGCAGCCTATAGTAGCAGTACTTATCGACATACTACAGCCTATGGTAGCAGAACTTACCGACATACTGCAGCCTATGGTAGCAGTACTTACCCACATACTTCAGCCTATGCTAACAGTACTTACCCACATACTGCAGCCTATGGTAGTACTACTTACCCACATACTGCAGCCTATCGTAGCAGTACTTACCGACATACTTCAGCCTATTGTAGCAGTAGTAACCGACATACTACAGGCCATGGTAGCAGTACTTACCAACATACTGCAGCCTATGGTAGCAGTACTTACCAACATACTACAGCCCATGGTAGCAGTACTTACCGACATACTTCAGCCCATGGTAGCAGTACTTACCCACATATCGCAGCCTATGGTAGCAGTACTTACAGACATACTGCAGCCTATGTTAGCAGTACTTACCGACATACTGCAGCCTACGGTAGCAGTACTTACCCAAATACTGCAGCCTACGGTAGCAGTACTTACCTAAATACTGCAGCCTATGGTAGCAGTACTTCCCGACATACTGCAGCCTATCGTAGCAGTACTTACCCACATACTGCAGACTATGGTAGCTGTACTTACCCACATACTGCAGACTATAGTACAGTACTTACCCACATACTGCAGCCTATGGTAGCAGTACTTACCCACATACTGCAGCCTATGGTAGCAGTACTTACCCACATACTGAAGCCTATGGCAGCCGTACTTACCCACATACTGCAGCCTATAGTAGCAGTACTTACCGACATACTGCAGCCTATGGTAGCAGTACTTACCCACATACTGCGGCCTATGGTAGCAGTACTTACCGACATATTGCAGCACTACTTACCAACATACTGAAGCCTATGGTAGCAGTACTTACCCACATACTACAGCCTATGGTAGCAGTACATACCGACGTAATACAGCCTATGGTAGCAGTACTTACTGACATACTGCAGCCTACGGTAGCAGTACTTACCCACATACTGCAGACTATGGTAGCTGTACTTACCCACATACTGCAGACTATAGTAGCAGTACTTACCCACATACTGCAGCCTACGGTAGCAGTACTTACCTACATACTGCAGCCTATGGTAGCAGTACTTACCCACATACTGAAGCCTATGGCAGCCGTACTTACCCACATACTGCAGCCTATAGTAGCAGTACTTACCGACATACTGCAGCCTATGGAAGCAGTACTTACCCACATACTGCGGCCTATGGTAGCAGTACTTACCGACATATTGCAGCACTACTTACCGACAAACTGTAGCCTATGGTAGCAGTACTTACCCACATACTACAGCCTATGGTAGCAGTACTTACCCACATACTGCAGCCTATTGCAGCACTACTTACCAACATTGTGCAGCCTATTGTAGCAGTAGTTACCCGCATACTGCAGCCTATGGTAGCAGTACTTACCGACATACTGCAGCCTTTGGTAGCAGTACTTACCCACATACTGCAGCCTATGGTAGCAGTACTTACCCACATACTGCAGCCTATGGTAGCAGTACTTACCCACATACTGCAGCCTATGGTAGCACTACTTACCAACATACTGCAGCCTATGGTAGCAATACTTACCGACGTACTGCAGCCTACGGTAGCAGTACTTAACCACATACTGTAGCCTATGGTAGCAGTACTTACCGACATACTGCAGCCTATAGAAGCAGTACTTACCCACATACTGCAGCCCATGGAAGCGGTACTTACCCACATACTGCAGCCTATGCTAACAGTATTTACCTATATACCGCAGGATATCTTAGAAGTACTTACACACATACTGCAGCCTATGGTAGCAGTACTTACTGATATACTGCAGCCTATGGTAGCAGTACTAACCCACATACTGCAGCCTATCGTAGCAGTACTTACCGACATACTGCAGCCTATGGCAGCAGTACTTACCGGCATACTACAGCCCATGGTAGCAGTACTTACCCACATACTGCAGCCTATGGTAACAGTACTTAACGACATACAGCAACCTATGGTAGCAGTACTTACCGACATAATGCAGCCTATGGTAGCAGTACTTACCCACATACCGCAGCTTATAGTAGCAGTACTTTGCCACATACCGCAGCCTATAGTAGCAGTACTTACCCACATACTGCAGTCTAAGGTAGCAGTACTTACCCACATACCGCAGCCTATGGTAACAGTACTTACCGACATACTCCAGCCTATGGTAGCACTACTTTCCAAGATTTAGCGGCCTATGTCAGCACTAGTTACCCACATACTGCAGCCTATGGTAGCAGTACTTACCCACATACTGCAGCCTATGGTAGCAGTACTTTCCTACATACTGCAGCCTATGGTAGCAATACTTACCGACATACTGCAGCCGATCGTAGCAGTATTTACCCACATACTGCAGCCTATGGTAGCAGTATTAACAAAATACTGCAGCCTATGGCAGCCGTACTTACCCACATACTGCAGCCTATGTAGCGGTACTTACCCAGATACTGCAGCCTATGGTAGCAGTACTTACCCACATACTGAAGCCTATGGCAGCCGTACTTACCCACATACTGCAGCCTATGTAGCGGTACTTACCGCCATACTGCAGCCTATGGTAACAGTACTTACCCACATACTGCAGCTTATGGTTGCAGTACTTACCCACATACTGCCGACTATTGCAGCATTACTTACCAACATTGTGCAGCCTATTGTAGCAGTAGTTACCCACATACTGCAGCCCATGGTAGCAGTACTTACCGACATACTGGAAGCTATGGTAGCAGTACTTACTGACATACTGTAGCCTTTGGTAGCAGTACTTACCCACATACTGCAGCCTATGGTAGCAGTACTTACCCACATACTGCAGCCTACGGCAGCACTACTTATCCACATACTGCAGCCTGAGCTAACAGTACTTACCGATATACTGCAGCCTATAGTAGCAGTACTTATCGACATACTACAGCCTATGGTAGCAGAACTTACCGACATACTGCAGCCTATGGTAGCAGTACTTACCCACATACTGCAGCCTATGCTAACAGTACTTACCCACATACTGCAGCCTATGGTAGCACTACTTACCCACATACTGCAGCCTATCGTAGCAGTACTTACCGACATACTTCAGCCTATTGTAGCAGTAGTAACCGACATACTACAGGCCATGGTAGCAGTACTTACCAACATACTGCAGCCTATGGTAGCAGTACTTACCAACATACTACAGCCCATGGTAGCAGTACTTACCGACATACTTCAGCCCATGGTAGCAGTACTTACCCACATATCGCAGCCTATGGTAGCAGTACTTACAGACATACTGCAGCCTATGTTAGCAGTACTTACCGACATACTGCAGCCTACGGTAGCAGTACTTACCCAAATACTGCAGCCTACGGTAGCAGTACTTACCTAAATACTGCAGCCTATGGTAGCAGTACTTCCCGACATACTGCAGCCTATCGTAGCAGTACTTACCCACATACTGCAGACTATGGTAGCTGTACTTACCCACATACTGCAGACTATAGTACAGTACTTACCCACATACTGCAGCCTATGGTAGCAGTACTTACCCACATACTGCAGCCTATGGTAGCAGTACTTACCCACATACTGAAGCCTATGGCAGCCGTACTTACCCACATACTGCAGCCTATAGTAGCAGTACTTACCGACATACTGCAGCCTATGGTAGCAGTACTTACCCACATACTGCGGCCTATGGTAGCAGTACTTACCGACATATTGCAGCACTACTTACCAACATACTGAAGCCTATGGTAGCAGTACTTACCCACATACAACAGCCTATGGTAGCAGTACATACCGACGTAATACAGCCTATGGTAGCAGTACTTACTGACATACTGCAGCCTACGGTAGCAGTACTTACCCACATACTGCAGACTATGGTAGCTGTACTTACCCACATACTGCAGACTATAGTAGCAGTACTTACCCACATACTGCAGCCTACGGTAGCAGTACTTACCTACATACTGCAGCCTATGGTAGCAGTACTTACCCACATACTGAAGCCTATGGCAGCCGTACTTACCCACATACTGCAGCCTATAGTAGCAGTACTTACCGACATACTGCAGCCTATGGAAGCAGTACTTACCCACATACTGCGGCCTATGGTAGCAGTACTTACCGACATATTGCAGCACTACTTACCGACAAACTGTAGCCTATGGTAGCAGTACTTACCCACATACTACAGCCTATGGTAGCAGTACTTACCCACATACTGCAGCCTATTGCAGCACTACTTACCAACATTGTGCAGCCTATTGTAGCAGTAGTTACCCACATACTGCAGCCTATGGTAGCAGTACTTACCGACATACTGCAGCCTTTGGTAGCAGTACTTACCCACATACTGCAGCCTATGGTAGCAGTACTTACCCACATACTGCAGCCTATGGTAGCAGTACTTACCCACATACTGCAGCCTATGGTAGCACTACTTACCAACATACTGCAGCCTATGGTAGCAATACTTACCGACGTACTGCAGCCTATGGTAGCAGTACTTAACCACATACTGTAGCCTATGGTAGCAGTACTTACCGACATACTGCAGCCTATAGAAGCAGTACTTACCCACATACTGCAGCCCATGGAAGCGGTACTTACCCACATACTGCAGCCTATGCTAACAGTATTTACCTATATACCGCAGGATATCTTAGAAGTACTTACACACATACTGCAGCCTATGGTAGCAGTACTTACTGATATACTGCAGCCTATGGTAGCAGTACTAACCCACATACTGCAGCCTATCGTAGCAGTACTTACCGACATACTGCAGCCTATGGCAGCAGTACTTACCGGCATACTACAGCCCATGGTAGCAGTACTTACCCACATACTGCAGCCTATGGTAACAGTACTTAACGACATACAGCAACCTATGGTAGCAGTACTTACCGACATAATGCAGCCTATGGTAGCAGTACTTACCCACATACCGCAGCTTATAGTAGCAGTACTTTGCCACATACCGCAGCCTATAGTAGCAGTACTTACCCACATACTGCAGTCTAAGGTAGCAGTACTTACCCACATACCGCAGCCTATGGTAACAGTACTTACCGACATACTCCAGCCTATGGTAGCACTACTTTCCAAGATTTAGCGGCCTATGTCAGCACTAGTTACCCACATACTGCAGCCTATGGTAGCAGTACTTACCCACATACTGCAGCCTATGGTAGCAGTACTTTCCTACATACTGCAGCCTATGGTAGCAATACTTACCGACATACTGCAGCCGATCGTAGCAGTATTTACCCACATACTGCAGCCTATGGTAGCAGTATTAACAAAATACTGCAGCCTATGGCAGCCGTACTTACCCACATACTGCAGCCTATGTAGCGGTACTTACCCACATACTGCAGCCTATGGTAGCAGTACTTACCCACATACTGAAGCCTATGGCAGCCGTACTTACCCACATACTGCAGCCTATAGTAGCAGTACTTACCGACATACTGCAGCCTATGGTAGCAGTACTTACCCACATACCGCAGCTTATGGTAGCAGTAGTTACGCACATACCGCAGCCTATTGTAGCAGTGCTTTGCAACATACCGCAGCCTATAGTAGCAGTACTTACCCACATAGTGCAGTCTATGGTAGCAGTACTTACCCACATACCGCAGCCTATGGTAACAGTAGTTACCGACATACTCCAGCCTATGGTAGCACTACTTTCCAACATTTTGCGGCCTATGGTAGCACTAGTTACCCACATACTGCAGCCTATGGTAGCAATACTTACCCACATACTGCAGCCTATGGTAGCAGTACTTACCCACATACTGCAGCCTATGGTAGCAGTACTTAACCACATACTGTAGCCTATGAAACCAGTGCTTACCCACATACTGCAGCCTATGGAAGCAGTACTTACCCACATACTGCAGCCTATGATAGCAGTACTTAGCCACATACTGCAGCCCAAGGTAGCAGTACTTACCGACATACTGCAGCCTATGGTAGCAGCACTTTCCCACATACTGCAGCCCATGGTAGCATTACTTACCGACATACTGCAGCCGATCGTAGCAGTATTTACCCACATACTGCAGCCTATGGTAGCAGTATTAACCACATACTGCAGCCTATGCTAGCGGTACTTACCCACATACCGCAGCCTAGGGAAATAGTACTTACCCACATACCACAGCCTATAGTAGCAGTACTTACCCACATACTGCAGCCTACGGTAGCAGTACTTACCCACATACTGCAGCCTATGGTAGCAGTATTTACCCACATACTGCAGCCTATGGTAGCAGTACTTAAGCACAGACCGCAGCCTATGGTAGCAGTACTTACCCACATACTGCAGCCTATCGTAGCAGTACTGACCGACATACTGCAGCCTATGAAAGCAGTACTTACCGACATACTGCAGCCTAGGGTAGCAGTACTTACCGACATACTGCAGCCTAGGGTAGCAGTACTTACCAACTTACTACAGCCCATGGTAGCAGTACTTACCGACACACTTGAGCCTATGGTAGCAGTACTTACCGACATACTGCAGCCCATGGTAGCAGTACTTACCCACATACCGCAGCCTATGGTAGCAGTACTTACCGACATACTGCAGCCTATGTTAGCAGTACTTACCGACATACTGCAGCCTACGGTAGCACTAATTACCAACATACTGCAGCCTATGGTAGCAGTACTTACCCACATACCGCAGCCATTGGAAGCAGTACTTACCCACATACTGCAGCCTATGGTAGCAGTATTTACCCACATACTGCAGCCTATTGTAGCAGTACATACTGACATTCTGCAGCCGATGGTAGCAGTACTTACCGACATACCGTAGCCTATGGTAGCAGTACTTACCCACATACCGCAGCCTATGGTAGCAGTACTTACCCACATATCGCAGCCTATGGTAGCAGTACTTACCCACATACCGCAGCTTATGGTAGCAGTACTTACCCACATACTGCAGCCTATGGTAGCAGTACTTACCCACATACTGCAGCCTACAGCAGCGGTACTTACTCACATACTGCAGCCCATGGTAGTGGTACTTACCCACATACTGCAGCCGATGGTATCAGTACTTACCGACATACTGCAGCCTATGGAAGCAGTACTTACCCACATACCGCAGCCTATGGAAGCAGTACTTACCCACATACCGCAGCCTATAGTAGCAGTACTCACATACATACCGTAGCCTATGGTAGCAGTACTTACCCACATACCGCAGCCTATAGTAGTAGTACTCACCTTCATACCGTAGCCTATGGTAGCAGTACTTACTGACATACTGCAGTCTATGGTAGCAGTACTTACCCACATACCGCAGCCTATGGCAGCAGTACTTATCAACATACGGCAGCCTATGGTAGCAGTACTTACCCACATACCGCAGCTTATGATAGCAGTACTTACCCACATACTGCAACCTATGGCAGCAGTACTTACCCACATACTGCAGCCTATGGCAGCAGTACTTACTGACATACTGCAGCCTATGGCAGCAGTACTTACCCACATACTGCAACCTGTGGTAGCGGTACTTACCCACATACTGCAGCCTATGGTAGCAGTACTTACCCACATTCTGCAGCCTATGAAAGCAGTGCTTACCCACATACTGCAGCCTATGGAAGCAGTACTTACCGATATACTGCAGCCTATGGTAGCAGTACTTACTTACATACTGCAGCCTATAGTAGAAGTACTTACTTACATACTGCAGCCAAAGGTAGCAGTACTTACCCACATACTGCAGCCTATGGAAGCGGTGATTACCCACATACCGCAGCTTATGGAAGCAGTACTTATGCACATACCGCAGCCTATGGTAGTGGTACTTACCCACATACTGCAGCCTATGGTAGCAGTACTTATCCACATACTGCAACCTATGGTAGCAGTACTTACCTACATACTGCAGCCTATGGTAGCAGTATTTACCCACATACTGCAGCCTATGGTAGCAGTACTTACCCACATACTGCAGCCTATGGAAGCGGTGCTTATCCACATACTGCAGCCTATGGAAGCAGTACTTACCCACATACTGCAGCCTATGGTAGTGGTACTTACCCACATACTGCAGCCTATGGAAGCAGTACTTACCCACATACCGCAGCCTATGGTAGTAGTACTTACCCACATACTGCAGCCTATGGTAGCAGTACTTACCCACATACTGCAGCCTATGGTAGCAGTACTTACCCACATACTGCAGCCTATGGTAGAGGTACTTACCCACATACTGCATGGTGTCTGAGGGTGATAAGAGCATGTCTATAATGAAGTGGAGACCGATGTGTTCTGACATGGCCTTCTGCTGCTTCCAGGTCTGTCCTGCCAACACCCACAGAGTTGTGCTGGCTTGTTCTCGGACTTCCAACTGAAACACCTGAAAAAAAGTAAAGTCTAGCAAAAACTTCCAATATTTATAAACTCCTGAGTGTCTATGAAACTATGAGGGCTAAGGCTAACTTCACACGGGTGAGTGCGATATCACGATCGCCAACATGTGATTTCCTCGCGGATGTGAGGCATTTTTATTGCAAAACCACCTCTCATCACTTGAAGGCAGCAGTGAGGAGGATCGTAGAGTTTTTCCCACTGTTTTCAATGGGGCAACCTCTCATCGCGAGAGCACACAACATCGCATATGTGTATGAATCCCATTCAAAAGAATGGGATTCATATTCATACAAGATTATATATATATTTGTAAGCCTGATATCCCCATGGTACTCTGGTTCCTGCGCCGCCTGCCCCTACTGCGACATGAGCATTATCCGAACAAAAAATTAGCAGATCTGCACATAAAAAAACGTAGTATTTACACAAGCAGCAATTGAAATCCGGTCATTCCGGAAAAATTCCACTGCAATTGTTGATGCAGGTTTTTGAGTCAAAACCTAAAATGGATCCAGCAGGGAGGAGAAGTATAGGGGCGCGTCCGCACTGCGCCGTTCTAGCCAGCGCCAGCTTCATCCCTGATTTGCATCTTCTATGTCTAAAACAGCATAGTGGAACCAAGGCAGAACAACAAAGTTGAATATGCGAGAACGCACTTTTTTCAACCAGTTTAACCCTTTAATGTCGCAGGATGTACAGTTATCTCACGGTAGTGCGGGGTTTGTATGGAATGGGATCAGGAGCTGATCCTGCTCCATACAATGCGGGTGTCCGCTGTCTTTGAGGGCTCACAGCCACCCACAACAGCTGCGATGGCCGTGAACACTGATTCTGACAGCAGCATTTATTTACCCCGATTAGTATTCTGAGGTCCTGAATGGCTCTCCTGCGAAGGATCACGACGTGCTGTTTGGCTGCCATGGAAGCCTGGGCCCTTTTAAAGGCCCCCAGGGCTTCCACAGATGACAGACATCTCTGTGGCACGGCTTGATAGAGTGCCTGTCAGAATGTGGTATAATACAATACTATGGTATTGCACTATATTGTATGAGTGATCAAACGATCCAAAGTTCAAGGCCTCCTATGGAGACTAAAAAACGGAAAAATTAATTAAAAATGTTTTTATTAATTATTAGTAAAAGTTTAAGGTAATACAAGTTTACCCCCCCCTTTCCCATATTTATAATAAAAAAAACAAAACCTATTTGGTATCGCTTCATCCACAAAAGTCTGATCTATCAAAGTAACTCATTATTTATCGCACACAATGAATGTCGTCAGAAAAAATACATAAAACCAGAACTGCACATTTTAAATCACAGCGTCTCCTAGAAATAATTTAATAAAAAGCGATCAAATAGTCATATGTACTCCAAAATGGTTCCAATGGAAACTACAGGATGCCGAACCAAAAACTAGTGCTTGCACAACTATGTCAACAAAGAAATGTAAAAAAGTTATGGTGGCAGAAAATCATTTTTTCCCCAAAAATATTTTATTTTTTAAAAGTACTACAGCAAAAAACTATATAAATCTTGGTATCTTCTCAATCGCACACCCACGGATTGAAATGATCATACATATATCAGTTTTGTCACACCATAAGGGCTTATTCAGACGACCATATATTGGCCAGGTATTCATGCTGGCTGATATACGGTGTCCCTCTCTGCAGGGGGAGGAGGCTGGAAGAGCCGGGAGCAGTGCTCTGAGATCCCGCCCCTCGGCACTATTTGCAATGGGAGGGGGTGGTATGGGGCGGAGCTAAGTCCCCGCAAGAAAATGACTCTTAGATATCTATGTGGATGAAAAAATAAGAGAGCTATGATTTTTTGAAAGTGTGGAAGAAAAAACAAAAATGACATTAAGAGGTCAAAAGACTGACAGGGCTGAAAACTTTGTGAATCAGTGACCGATGAGGTCCGTCTCACACATTTAGCCCTACGCTTCCATCTTACATGTACTCATACATTGCACTTGCCTTGAGAAGTTTTGATATGTATTTTGAAGCTGATCCGTCCAGAAACTCCTTTTGCACTGCAGCGTTGCGATCGGCCAGAGCTTCTATGGCAATCGCTGCCTTCACCTGGATTTTAAGTTTCTTTACTCGAAGAATATTAATAAGAGAAGTAACTGCATTTTCCTTTGCAACGGCATCCTGGATAAGTTTGTTTCCTCTAGCAAGCTCTGCAATAGCAGCTGAAGATGCAGCTATAAGATCATCTATTAGGAAACACCGATAAACAAATATTAGTAAAACACTAAAAAAATCATCATTTTCTGAATAGCTATGTACAATCAACATTTCCTCCTTTCTCCCATTGCAAATTAAGTCTATTTGACAAATTTACAAACTTTTAGCTGTTTGCAAAAAAAAACCCAAAACAATCAAGCATGCCACTTTTACTGCCTCCTGCAGTCTCAGAATTATTCACCCTGTAAATAGAATCCTTCATAAGAACAAACATTTACAAATCAGGTGTTGTCTCAAGCACACCTGATACAACTAATCAACAGTGTAATTAGTTACATCAGGTGTGCTTGAGATAAGACACATTAAATGCCTGGACTGGTAAGGGTTTCATTGACTGTGACTACAGGTTAGAAATATTGCCAAGCCACAAGAGGGGTCAAAAGAGTTACGAGAAGAGAGCAATGTCTTATACAAACAAGGAAAAGCATGCAAAAAAAGATAATAAAGGCGGTGAATGTTCCTAGAAATACTGCTAGAAACATAGTTTGCAAGTTAAAAGCATACTGGCTGCACTGACTGGACATGGCAAAAAGAGGGAGCGATCACTGGATGCCACCAGATTCCTGGGGAAGCAGGTGGTCCAAAATCCTTAACTTGCATATGGATATTGGATTATGGCCTAAAGGTATGACTACACAGGGCTACATGGCTAAATACTTGGCTACTTTGGGCAGTCTGACAGAAATTAATAAAGCGGTACTGTGCATGCACAACCAGACCACCACTCCATGCATTTTGGGATACCCAGAAGCCCTTTTCTTGTGATTGGTGGGGAGCCGACTTCTGGGGCCGCCATCAATCAGATATTTATCCCCTATCCTGTGATAGAGAATTATTCTTTTCATGGGACAACCCCTTCAAAGGAAGTCCGTCATGTTATTTTCGTCTTATTAACGCACTGTACCTTTGCATGTACTCCTGAACAAGGAATCCAGCGATACCTCTTTTTTCTGAGACTCCCATCTTGAGACTGCACCGTTGAAGTTCTTCCAGCAGTGTTTATTCCAATAAGTGGTGCACCTCTGCAAGAGGTCAGGGCTCTCCCTGTGTTTTCAACTCAAACACCCCTCCTTCTTGGCTGAATGACCTGCAGCTCTGCCCGCTGGAAATGCAATGCCCGGGTCCATCAGAAAATACTAGCCTATCTGCTTCCGCGTCTTCTCTCCCTTCACTCTAATTGCAGTGATAGGTTTGCTGTATCTTTGAAATATTTTGGGAGAAGCTTGCATTTTATTAGTAGTAACCACACATAGAACGAGTCCTGGATATTTATGAGCTGCAGGTAGCCACTTCTACACCGCCATCCGGTCACTGACTGACAACTCTCTCTCTCTCTATGCACAGTATAATAGACAGCTGTCAATCAGGGACTGAAGGGTGGGTTAGGCAGGGCTATCTGCAGCTCACCAATATCCAGGACTACTTCCTGTGATCTTCTATGTATGTATTGCTACTGATAAAATGTAAGTTCCTCCCAAACTACTGCACAGATACATACAGCAGACATATTACTGTAAGCAGTGTGACTGTCACTATGTTATACAGAGGGCTGCAAAAAGATGGTGACAGAGGCTTTTTTAAAAGTTTACACATCTTTCTTGAAATACTTACCAGAAGTAGCAGTTAGAAAATCCACAATGAGAGGAATACCGCCCAGATCTTTTATGGAGTTTTGGTTGGATGGGTTTTGGGTACATAAAACCTTAATGCAATTCATAGCATTTATCAGCAGATCTTCAAACTCTCCATTCAGCATGTTAACCAGGGGCCGGAGTCCATCCTAATAAGATGTGATTAAAATAATAATATGTTTAAACCTTTTTTAATGATACTATATTTAATACATCATGTGAGGTCTGGTATAACCTCGTTTATGACAACCACTGTCCATACGCCCTGTGCCAGGCTCACATGCAGTTCACGGCCACGGGCCCGTTTCTGTTCTGACACCAGGGAAGGGACACATAGTGTCAATGGGCCATGATGAGACGCACGTCTCGTCCTCATCTCGATACTGGATAGGAATGGTCAGGAGTCGGGAGGACAGGAAAGAGAATCACCAACACACACTGGACCCCGAGTGACTGAATGAGTCCGATAGTCACAGAGCTGCCTTGTCATCCGTATGAGCCAGTCTGTGACTATCGGACTCATTCCACTGACATGTTCCAACTGCAGCCTAAGCCCCCCCCCCCCCCCCCCCCCCGTGTAAGCTCTGAAAGCCGGCACACAGTGCATTGAGCGGCGCTGCTAAGTAGTTCGCCCATTATAAAATGACAACAGGCCCTGGGAAGGGCAACCCATGTCTGGAGTAATGCACCAAAGATCCCCATTATCCTGGTAAGCAAGGTGTTTTATAAACTGTAGGGTGGTGCTCGCTCCCTGGCAGAGGGAGAGTGTGAGTCAGGTCAGAGGTAGACCAAATCTACAATGTGTGTGTGCCAAGCCTAAGGCCTAGTTAGTAGACAGGGACGATCAACTGTTCTCCACCGAGTGTGCCACCCCAGCGCCCAGAGAGAAATCAAGCACCAATTTTCCTGGAATTAATTCCGGTAAACTTGACATAGAAGTGAGTTCTGTTGCTCCTTACGGTGATGGGACTGAGACAGGGAACAAGAAGGAGAACTGGTCACCTTCAGCGGGAGACAAGACTGTGACAGAGAGACCATTTGCAAGCTGGTCGGATGACATGGACACCAGGTTTCCCTTGGACCACTCTGCAGCCAGAGCTGCAGGTAGGCCCCTGAGCCCCCAGAAATTACAACAGCCGTCAGCCAATTCTGATCCTGGGGTGGAGGACTCTGCCGTAGTACCCCTGTTTAAGAACTGTAGTTGTCATTAAGACTATTTTTGGGAACATATGACTTTTGAGGACTCCTTATTCCAAAAGCGAGCAACACTGTTTCTATAACTTGACAGATGTGGAGACAGCTTAGCTAACCAATTTCCGTTCACTTCTACGGGAGTTATGGAAACTGCATACCACCAGGTGTTTGGCTATTTCCATTAAGCCTATCCACCTTTTGGAGCCTAGATATGGCAGCCATCTGCTTCAGGGTAGGGCACTGACATGGGAATACCCCTTTAACCTGCTAATCTCCTTCTGCTGTTTATTTTCATCTGCGGCAGTGGAGATTAGGCCTTTCTCCTGCTGTGTCCAGGCCCGGCGTCAGCACCTGGATTCATTTTTTTGTAATTTGAGGGTGTGTCTGGTGCCGATATTTATCGATGACTTTGTGCATACCGTGTTTTCCTGAAAATAAGACACTGTCATATCATTTTTTGTCCCCAAAAATGCACAGTGTCTTATTTTCTGCTGATATCTTAATACTCACCTAGCAGGCGGCGTCCGGGGCGCTCACGCAGTTTTCCATGTAGACCTCTGTGCTGAGAATGCTCATTGAATGGCTGTGATTGGTTCATTGAGCGCCAGCTCTAAATGGCTGAGGCGGTGTTCCTTAACCAATCACAGTAATCTCTTGCTGGAGGTGGGGTATTCAAGCCCTGTTACCAGGAAGAGAATGCTCTCTCAGTGCTGAGGACTACACAAAAGACTGCCGGAGCACTGCAGCTCAGCATGGGGGACCTAGACTCTACCTGCAAGGTGACTATTGTTTTTTTTCCCATGTAGTGTAGCTAGGGCTTATTATCAGGGTAGGTCGTATTTTGGGGGAAACACGGCAGTATGGAGGAAGTGTTTTGTCATAAAGAAGTGTGTATGAATGGATAGAGAAGTTCAAGGAAAGTCGCATAAGTGTCAGCCACGAAGAAGGAGGTGGACACCCATCCAAGTCCATGACTGAGGACAACATTGAGCGTGTATATGAACTGATTTTTTTTTGATTGTTGTGAGTTGTTAAAGCATCCTCCCTATAGCCCTGATCTTGCCCCATCGGACTATCACCTGTTTGGTCCCCTGAAAGAAGCCCTAAGAGGACAAAAATTCAGGAAGAGGTAAAGACAGCGGTGCATTTGTGGTTCGCAGCTCAGCCTAAAACATGTTTAATGACGGAATACGAAAGCTTGTTGACAGATGGACAAAGTGTAGTGAGAAGCAGCGAGATTATGGTGAAAAATAATGTAATTGTCTTTTCTGAAAGTTGATTAAAAATAAATTCTGCTGCCAGAGGGCTCGAATGTAACAACAAAAAGTGCAAAATGGGTAATAAATGATATTTGCGTTGCATTACAATGAACACAGGGAAAGAAGGACACAATCTAGAATTGTAAAATATATGAGGATGCATGTGACATATAAATGTAAAGTGAGTCAGTGTATAGCATGATGCATATACTGGATAATGTATGTAATACTCAAAATAAAAACATCATATAACCATACAATAAAAAAAGAAATAAAAGTGTGTGCAGAAGTGAGATGTGAATATGCATCATACAGTAACTAAAAGACATACACAAAGAATGGTGAAAAGGGAAATACAGATCTGCCTTCCCACAGGTCCATGGTTTTTCAGCTTCAAGTACCCAGTTCCCCGCTCTAAATTGCCGAATAGAATGAACATGCCACTGAGGTTATTGCTCTCAGCGGTCTAAATCCCGGAAGGTTTTGGTGCTGAGCTACATTCCTACGATGTTCCGAGTTCAGTTCAAACCGCGACATTTGTCCATGCTAGGGACGCATAAATGTGTCCACAATACACTCCTGTGAAACCAGCCTTCAATGGCTTATAGGATCTGCAATTTAGGAGTAGCTGAAGACATTGGGTGCGGTGGCTACTCTCAGGCCCATATTTGCCACTAGGCATTGGAGGTCCTGTGCCTAGGGCGTCCAGTTCAAGGGGGTGGCCGCAAGGGTAGCCAGGTGAATTATTAATTTTTAACTGTCTACCTCCCAGGACACCAACCATTGTCATGCACTGGACAGGGGTATCAGGGGTGGGAGTCTGTTGGCGCCACTGCCAGAGAGGTAGGGAGACAAGATAAGGCTGCTTGGTTTCTACTTCCTCCCATCTAATTTCTGGAAGGACCGCTACAATGATTGGTGGAGTCAGTTTACTGCTCCACCAATCAGACTGACACATGGCAGAGGAAGCCTGTGACTGAGAGATGGCACAGCATCAGCACCTTCACCTTTGTCCACGGCTCTCTGGATGAGTTTGTGGTGGGATGCAAGTGTCCTGTGCTGTGTGGAGCCTGTGATGGCAGAAGGGGGGACCGAACTGTCGGGCAAGCTGGACAGCCAGGGGGTCCAGCATGCTGAATCATTACATGTATTATGTGTTAATTAATGTGTATAGGGGTCACAAGACTCTCCCACGTCAGCTGATGTTGGGGTGAACGAAGGTTACCTTGTTCTCGCAGGAGATAAGCTGCTGCCAGAGGTGTCTGACAGTAGATTATTTCCTTCTCACCAATGAAAACCAATACACTCTCGTCCAAGATGAGCATAAGCATGTCTTATTTTGGCCCACTTTCACAGACACGAATAGCACAGGTAATGTTGGGCATTTGTGAACATCGGACAGCACACAGGTGACCCATAGGGGAACATGAACAATTATTGTGCCTAGGGCAGCATGAACTCTAAATATGGCCCTGGCTACTCCCATACTGCACTCCAGGTTTTACCCTGTCATACTTGGGATCTAGGTAAGCCCCTGAATCTAATGAAAAGAGGAAACTGCCTGTGAGCGATGAAAACATTGTATGGATGTTGTAAAGAAGCTAAAATGCTGAATTTAGTTGGAAAAACTGAAATAAACCATTACCAGACATAAACTTGGTTGTATACATCCGTGATTGACTAGGCCATTGAGTGTTCATTACGCTTGACATACTGTAATTACTGATGGTGAATTATAATAGGGGTAATTGGGGCAACCTCTCTGGGCTCGAGGCTCCAGGGGGGCCCACAGCCTTTCCAATCACCCCAATGGTGATCTACACTACTAAGCTTCCAGCCACAGGGAGAGGAAAGGGTTAAACACCTTAATACTCTCACAGCCTTAATGTAGTTGATCAAGCACATGTAGATATTCCTTTGGTATTCTCGAGCTTTTTCCATGGTCCATCGCTGGTTTGCCATATGGTGATGGGTGCCGCGTCCTCGCCAGAATCCTGCCTGTGCATCAGGGAGCGCCGCTTCAACTACTGATCTGTCTTTTCTGTATAATTTTGAGAAGGATCTTGCTTGCATGTGGAATGAGGGCAATTGTTCACCAGTTGGAGCAATTCTGGGAGTCTCCTTTCTTTGGTAGAGGGAAAAAGACAGATCTTTTCCAGTCTTGTGCTATGGCGCCCTCTACAAGAGCTGGGGGTATCAACACATCTAGATAAGCTGATAAAATCACTTTATATCAATCGAGAAGCCACTATGAGAACATGGTATGGGGACACAGATTGGTTTGGGATTGGCAGAGGCGTCTGACAGGGCTGCGTCTTCTCCCCCTTCTTGTTTAACCCATATGCAGAAATGATCATGCGAAAAATGGACCTAGATGAATTGGAAACTGGGGTGAAAATAGGTGGCAGAAACATCAACAATCTCCGTTATGCGGATAACACAACTCTGCTTGCAGAAGCCAGTGTAGCAGCTAAATGCAAACCATCGTTTTCCCCATAGCCATGTATGGATGTGAAAGCTGGACTGCGAGGGAAGCTGATAGGAGGATTGATGCATTTGAGATGTGGTGCTGGCAAAAGCTGCTGCGCATACCCTGGACGGCGAGAGTAACAAACAGAGAAGTCCTGAATCGTTTAAGACCTGATATATCACTGGAGGGCAAGACGACCAGACTCACAGAGGAGAAGATGACCAGGCTCAGGCTCACGGAGGACAAGATAACTGGGCTCTGGCTCACAGAGGAGAAGATGACCAGGCTCAGGCTCACAGAGGAGAAGATGACCAGGCTCAGGCTCACAGAGGACAAGATGACAGGGTTTAGGCTCACGGAGGACAAGATGACCGGACTCAGGCTCACAGAAGACAAGATGACCGGGCTCCGGCTCATGGAGGACAAGATGACTGGGCTCAGGCTCACAAAGGACAAGCTGGCCTAGCTCAGGCTCATGGAGGACAAGATGACTGGGCTCAGGCTCACAGAGGACAAGATGACCGACTCAGGCTCAGGTATTTTGGCCATGTAATGTGAGCAGAGTCTCTAAAAAAATCTATAATGCTAGGACAGATCAGTGCCAAAAGTAAACCGGGCCGACAAAGGACACGATGGCTGATATTGTCAAAGCTCATGGCATGGATATCACACAACTGAAAAAAGCTGTGCAAAACCGAAAAACATGGAGGGAGCTCGCCTTTAGGGTTGCCGACAGTCGTGAATGACAAAACGGCTAACAACAACAACAACTCTCACATCCTTCTGTCTCTGCAGGCAGACAGCAGGACATCATCACTCCCCTTTCCCAGTCCTAGAACTCCAACTACAGTTAGTGCAGGTAAAGGAGTGATTATGTCCTGTTTTGCGCTTGTGAGCTCCTGTGCAGCACAGAGGGAAGGCTGTGTGTATTAAGGAATTTAACCCCTTCCTCTCTCTGCATCTGGTGGTTTAACAGTGGGGCCAGGCTGTCTACCATGTCCACTTTGGGGCATTTAGAGGGGTATAGTACTAATTAGGGTCACTGAGGATCTTGTTATTAATTGGGTAATATTGGAGGACCTATTGCTAATTGGGTTCATAGAGGGGGTCTTATGACTAAGTGGGGCCACTGAAGAGGTTACCATCACTAAATGGGGCTACAGCGAGCACACTATTACCATGGGACGAACTCAAAAGCTGATTACGGGTTGCAGCACGTTGGGGAGAGTGAGTTGTGGCTGGAAAGAAATCTCATTGGTAAATCTGGGCCCAGAGAGAAGAAAGGCGAACATGGATGACTTCAAACAGAGACTATATAACCCGTGATTACTAGAGGTGACTATTAGGGTATGTTCACACAGAGTGGAAATTGGTGTTGATTTTTCACCATGGAAAATCTGTACCGAAATCTGTCAGTTTCACATCGAAGACTGCGTCAAAATCTGCACTATTTGTGTGGATTTTAGGGCAGATCCACAGCTGATTTCACCCCTTCAACTGAATTGTGTGGATTTTGACACAGTCTTTGATGTGGAACTGACTCGGGTTTTCTTGTGTATTTTCTGCTGTGTACATCCAGACCAGTTTCCGCTACATGTGAACACATAGTCACTATGTAGAGCCTATACTTTAGTGCATTATATGGTGACTATTATTTAGAGTTATGCGAAAGTCGAGCAGCTCTATCTAAGCCCACCATAAAGGTTGTCATATAGAATATATATAATTTTTTGGGGGGCAGACAAGTTCATGCATGGGAGATTTGCTATGAATATTGCACAGCAGAAAGATCCACAGCAAATCTGCACCAAAATTCACACCATTTGGTGCGGATTTTGATGTGGATTTTGGTTCAGATCTGCACAATTCAAAGGGTTAAATCTAGGGCAGATCCACTCCAAATGGTTATTGTCGTGGCTGCTTATTTAATGTTTTACTAGAGAATATCCTACTAGGGGGCGCTGTGCATGAGGGAGCCCAAGTTGTGTGAACATCTCGGAGCCAATGGTCCCCCTAACCCACCACAGGTACTTACCATCTGTGCTATGAGAGCTGGATTACCATCCACTTGGGCAATATCACACAAAATAACGGAACATCGAGACTGAAGTTCAGGATGTTGGGAATGCAGCAATGCAATCAGGATTGGTATTGCTTCTGCTTGTTTGAGAGCCATTACAACAGGCACATTATGTGATATGTTGCTTAACACTCCAGACGCTAGACATTGCACGGTCACTTGCTGGCTCTGCAGTAGTTGTGTAAGACAGGGTATGCTTCCTAGAAAATGAGGCATTTGAACAAAATCCACAGTTTAGTGCGTTGCTGATGGATGTGCTTTTTAAATACAGTCATGAGAAAGACTAAGTACACCCTCTATGAATTCTATGGTTTTACAGGACATAAAAAATGTTTTGGGTCCTTAACCCCTTAAGGACCAGGCTGTTTTGTACCGTAAGGACCAGATACATAGTAACATAGTATGTAAGGCCGAATGAAGACAATGTACATCTAGTCCAGCCTGTTTATCCTCCTGTGTTGTTGATCCAGAGGAAGGCAAAAAAAACCCCCAAGAGCAGAAGCCAATTAGCCCATTTGGGGGAAAATTCCTTCCCAACTCCCTAATGGCAATCAGACTAATCCCTGGATCAACCCCTAATAGTTCATACCTGCCTGTATACCCGGATTTACAATTAACCTAAGATTTATAACCTATAATATCCCTCCTCTCCAGAAAGACATCAAGTCCCCTTTTAAACTCCTCTATGGATTTTGCCATCACCACGTCTTCAGGCAGAGAGTTCCACAGTCTCACTGCTCTTACAGTAAAGAACCCCTTTCTGTGTTGGTGATGAAACCTGCTTTCCTCTAAACGTGCCCTCTTGTTACCGTCGTAGTCCTGGGTATAAACAGATCATGGGGAAGATCCTTGTATTGTCCCCTCATGTATTTATACATAGTTATTTGATCACCCCTTAGCCGTCTTTTTTCTAGGGTAAATAATCCCAGTTTTGATGCCTCTCTGGGTATTCCAGTCCTCCCATTCCATGTATTAATTTACCCCCTCCAGCACTGTAACATCTTTCCTGAGCACCGGTGTCCAGAACTGTACACAGTATTTCATGTGGGGCCTGAAAAGTGCCTTATATAGTGGGAGGATAATGTTCTCGTCCTTCGCCCCTATACCTCTTTTAATGAACCCCAAGACTTTATTAGCTTTTGCAGCAGCTGACTGGCATTGATTACTCCAGTTTAGTCTACAGTCCACTAGTACCATCAGGTCTTCTTCCATATCATTTTCCCCTAGCAGTACCCCATTTAGTGTATATTGGTGACATCCGTTTCTCCTGCCCATGTGCATAACCTTACATTTATCAACATTGAACTTAATTTGCCATTGAACATTGACACTTTTTAGGGATTTTACCCATCTGGTGGTTTTACTGCCCTATTTTTTTTCCTTTGGCTACCAAAATTATTTTTGCAGCGTTTTTTTTTCCATGACATATAGGGAGATTTTTAAAAATATCTTTTTCACTGACTTTTTTTCCGTTTTTTAGTTTTATTGGGGGTAAAAAGCTAAAAAATGATTTTTTTAACATTCCTAGATTTTTTTAAAATTAGTATATTTATGCTAAAATAAACTACGGGAACGGGTTCCTCTTTTGGTTTCGGACGTTTTGATATATAGTATGTATGGCTTTGGTTTACAGAGCGCATACGGCGACGGTTTTTGTTGGCGTCAGCTTTGGGTTATTTTCTTTCTTATGTACATATTGTTGTTTTATTCTGTAATTTTTTAAAACTTATTTATGTAAATATGTTTTTTACTATCTATGTCCCCCATGACATCATACAAGACCTCTGGGGAACATTCACATGTTTTTTCCATTTTTTAAAATTTGATACTTTCCCACTGTAGCTGGAGCATCCTTAGGAGCCACATTTATAGGAGCCCCAGTTACAGGGGAAACATCCCCTGTAGTGACAATAGTCACTAACAGGGCTGATCAGGGTCTACTATAACCCTGCAGCTCTGCTATAGCAGGAAATCCCAATAGTCAGGTGACTCCCGGGCTTCCGTGGTGGAAGAAACACTTCTACTTTCACTTTTAGTACATATCGCTCATTGAGATATGTGTACTGTGTACTGAAGAAAGGAGGAGGCAGAAAGAGTTAAAAACCCACTTCTCCCTTCCCCTCCAAGTTATCAGCTGTGACTAACAGCTGACAACCTGTCCTAGGGCTGATTTATTACAGAAGCAGGAGGCTTTAATCCCCACTGTAATTTTACATACGGGGCCAAGCACCGTATACTTACAGCGCCTGGTCCTTAATGGGTTAAAAGGTCTTAAAATTAGATTAATACAACCTTAGATAAACACCATATGACAAAATACACTGTGTCACTATTTAACAAAAACTGGGCCAAAATGCAGAAGCAGTGTGTGAAAAATGAAGTACACCCCTTGAATTAATAGCTTGCAGAACCACCTGCAGCAGCAATAACTGAAAGTAATCATTTTCTTTATGACTTCATCAGTCTCTCACATCTTTCTGGAGGACACTTATTTACAACGTGGCTTCAGTTCATTGAGGTTTGTGGGCATTTGTTTTTGCACATCTCTTTTAAGGTCCCGCCACAGTTGGGTTAAGGTCTAGAATCTGACTGGGCCATGGCAACACCTCAAACTCTTTTCTTCTTCAGCCACTGTGATGTAGATCTTCTGCTATACTTTGGATCATGGTCCTGTTATATGACCCAATTTTGGAAAAGCTTTATCTTTTGTATAGAGGTTCTCACACTTGCTGATGCTCAGTGGAATCAGTAAGGGTGTACTTATTTTTCACACACTGTTCCGTATTTTGGCCTAGTTTTTGTAAAATAAATGATGACATAGTGCAATAATTTTCTTTATTATTTCCCAATACGTAAAACCATAGAATTCAAAACAGGATATGCTTAGTATTTTAGCACGACTGTGTACATACTATAATTATGCAATATTTCTGTAGTCTTTTTTAACAAACAATAAATCACGGCTAGCAAATAGTATTTTCCATAGTAAACTGAAGATGAGTACATTAAAATGTAATATTGGTAAACGGCTGCATTTAGGCAGTGTGATCAAACTTACTTTAAGGGCTTATGCCTACCGGAAAGTAGAGAAAGTCACAAAATCTCCATTAGTGCTCTACGGAATCTGTTGGGAGAGCACGTATGTAAGGGGGAAGGTGTATTGTTGATATTTTGTTATTGTTGTTTTCTGAAGTAGCAGATGTGTTTATTGGTTCTGTCAGATAGCCCCTTGTGGATAGTACAAATGACTGTAATTACTGTAATTTGTTATACTGGGGATTTATGATTGGTCACATAGGACATCAAACGCTCATAGCAGATGCATGCTATGAAAAGGTGTGCATGGGCAGTTTTAGGCGAAGTTCACATCACCCTAAGAAACAAGCAGATCGGCTACCAGCTGGTGTCTTGCAACAGATCCTCTGGTATGGCCTACTTAGGTTTGTCCTATGGTCCGCTCCAGAGAGAGACACATATGGATACTTCGTAATCTCGGGGGTACCCCCTTGTGGCCGGCTTCTATAGAAACTGCTGCCTCTTCAAAACACAATAAGACAGACATTGGACTGTCCATTGAATGTTATGGGCCATAAAGAGAGACTGTTATAGTTATGCAATGTTTATGATCGGGCCTCCGGTTTACCGCTACACTGCTACCAGGTTTTTGTTTAACTGTTGAATAAAGTTATGGCAGCAGCATGATGAGTTCACCAACTGTTTTGTTATCTCTCCCGTACCAAGAGTGCAACCAAGGACACTTAAAGTAATATGGGTCAGTGCTCAAAAGTTCAGCTTCTCTTTTGGTGAGGACTACTACGGATGAGGAAGACCAGACTGCCGAGCTGACAACCTCCACATATGTGAACCCGGAACAGGCCAAACAGACTGCTGCCCCGTTGGTAAGTCCCCTATCTCTTTCCCCAGAAGGTCCCAATGCCACCTTGGGCCCTCCCCTTTCATTTACAGAAATACTCTCCCCTGGAGGCAATGCTTCTGGAGCAGAATATATCAGTACATGTAGCATCTGATGGGGCATGGCACAATTCTCTTACTGAAAATACCCCCAGTATGCCAACATATGAAATCAGAGTCCTACGGAACACAGTGGAGGCATGCACCTCCTGGACAGACCTATTACGGCCTGGTGCAGAAAATGTAAAATGCCCTCACTTCTCCCTAAGATCCTCCTCTGGATAATAGCAGCAATTCTGCGGGTAACAAACCTCAGCTGAGATTTTGTATTGCTGTGTGTCTATAATTTGCACATTTCTCAGAAATCTCATCCATATTAGACGGCGAATCCGCCGCTGCAAAGCCGTCAGAAGCCGGTGCTGCAGCACAGATTCACTGGCCGCAGCATGTTCATTTTTTTTCTACTTCCGCAGCGGCTGCGCTCTCCTCTCTAGGAGCACCGGCCGCAGCAGAAGAGCGTGCGGCCAGGCCGCTTCAAAACCCGCGGCTAAGTGCTGCGGGTTTTGAAGCAGCAGATTCCCAGCGAAAATCTCGCATTTTTTCGCTGTGGCCAAACCGCAATATTTCTGCCCGGAATCCGCCCAGTGTGAACCCAGCCTAAGGCTGGGTTTTCTTCTCTCTGGGCCCAGATTCACCAATGAGATTTTTTATAGTGTCATAATACACAGTACATGAAACAATACAAGCTTTCCCGTAAATGTAGTAAGTAAACATGCAATCAGCTCACCGGCTTCATAAATGTCCTTCCAAAACTGCTGTTTCACAACACAGAGCACCTCCAGGCACCTCACCGCCATCTCTCTTCTATGTGTATCTTCAGAATTCAGCATTTCTTATACAAAAAAAGAGGCACAAAAAAGTGTTATTTTTATTCTTCTGGGCCATCTTAAAATATATATCATCTCCCGGCTCTGAAACAACAGAAAGAGGGACAACTCCTGCCACCCGCCACACCCCTCACCTTACCAGTGCGGAGGAAGGGAGACATTTAAAAAATTAACTCATTTAGAAATTGATAGCAGCAACACATCTTACAAAAGTGGGGGCGGGGCCATGTCTACCGCTGTGTAGCATCCCCTCCTCCATTGACAACAGTCTGTAAATGTCTGGGAAGTGAGGGACCAGTTGCTGGAGTTTCGTTGAGGAATGTTGTCCCCTTCTTGTCTGATGTAGGATTCTGGCTGCTCACAGTCCTCGGTCGTCTTTGCCAGATTTTCATTTCATAATACGCCAAATGTTTCCTATTAGTGAACGGTCCGGACTGCAGGCGGACGGTTCACCCCCAGATTCTTCCTCTGGGAAGCCATGCTGTTGTGATAGATGCAGTAAAAGGTCCGGACTGCCCGCAGGCGGTTCACCCCAGACTCTTCTTCTGGGAAGCCATACAGCTGTGATGGATGCAGTATGTGGTGAAAGGTCCAGACTGCAGGCTGCCGGTTCACTAGCAGACTCTTCTTCTGAGAAGCCATGCTGTTGTGATGGATGCAGTATGGGTTGGAAGGTATGGACTGCAGGTGACCGGTTCACCCCGGACTCTTCTTCTAGGAAGCCATGCTGTTGTGATGGATCCAGTATGTGGTGAAAGTTCCGGACTGCAGGCGACTGGTTCCCTCCGGACTCTTCTTTTGGGAAGCCATGCTGCTGTGATGGATGCAGTATGTGGTGAAAGGTCCAGACTGCAGGCGGCCGGTTCACCCCCAGACTCTTCTTCTGAGAAGCCATGCTGTTGTGATGGATGCAGTATTTGGTGGACGGTCTGGACTGCAGGCGGCCAGTCCACCCCGGACTCTTCTTCTGTGAAGCCCTGCTGTTGTGATGGATGCAGTATGGGTTGGAAGGTATGGACTGCAGGCGACCGGTTCACCCCGGACTCTTCTTCTAGGAAGCCATGCTGTTGTGATGGATCCAGTATGTGGTGAAAGTTCCAAACTGCAGGCGACTGGTTCCCTCCGGACTCTTCTTTTGGGAAGCCATGCTGCTGTGATGGATGCAGTATGTGGTGAAAGGTCCGGACTGCCAGTGGCCAGTTTACCCAGACTCTTCTTCTGTGAAGCCATGCTGTTGTGATGGATGCAGTATGTGGTAAAAGGTCTGGACTGCAGGCGGCCGGTTCACCCTGGACTCTTCTTCTGTGAAGCCATTCTCTTGTGATGGATGCAGTATATGGTGAAAGGTCTGGACTGCCAGCGGCCGGTTCACCCCGGACTCTTCTTCTGGGAAGCCATGCTGTTGTGATGGATGCAGTATGTGGTGAAAGGTCCGGACTGCCGCGGACGGTTTCCCCCAGACTCTTCTTCTGTGAAGCCATGCTGTTGTGATGGATGCAGTAAGTGGTAAAAGGTCTGGACTGGCGGCGGCTGGTTCACTCCAGACTCTTCTTCTGTGAAGCCATGCTGTTGTGATGGATGCAATATGGGGTTTAGCATTGTCCTGCTGAAATATACAAGGCCTTCCCTGAAAGACACGTTGTCTGGATGTGAGCTTACGTGGTTCTGCAACCTCTATATACGGCTCAGCATTGATAGTGCCTTTCAGGATGTGTAAGCCGCCCATGCCATAGGCACTAAATCAACTCCATACCATCAGAGATGCAGGACTGTGTGTCGATGACATGCTGGATGGTTCCTCTCCTCTTGAGTCTGCAGAACACAGCATTTAATGTTTCCAGAATAAATTTTAAATTTTGATTCCTCTGACGACAGAATAGTTTGCCGTTTTCCCTCAGTCCATTTTAAATGAGGTTTGGCCCATAGAAGGCGCCGGCGTTTCAGGATTGTGGCTTCTTCTTCGAATGATACAGCTTCAACTTGCATTTGTGGATTACACTGTGAACTGTGTTCACAGACAATGATTTCTGGAAGTATTCCAGAGCCCATGCAGTGATTTGCATTACAGAATCAGGAGGTGATCAAGAACTTGATAAGAGTTTGAAATGCGTTCTCTGATCCTGACGTTATGGCTCTTGTTTTATAAAGCAGGACACTTTTCCTTTTAAATCAAACAATTTTCCTACACTGTTATTTGTATTTGCTGGAACTGCCAGGACTGGGCGGGTGAAGTTTGATCTAGGAAGTGTATCTGCGGGAGCCGTTCAGTGAAGGTCATCTAGAAAGGTGAGCTTCTCTATTTTATTTTTGTTACAGAATCATGCCTGATTTTAATGCAGTGATTCCTGGGGGCCCGTAGATCTCAAGATCTTCTTTGCACATGGATTTCTCAAGATTTTCTGAATTTGCTGATATTATGTACTGTAGATGGTGGAGATTCAAAGTCTTTGCAATTTTACGTTGAGGAACATTTTTCTGAAATTGTTCCACAATTTTTAGATGCAGTATTTCACAGATTGGGGAAGCTCTGACCATCTTTGTTTCTCAGGGACTCTGACTCTATAACATGCTGTTTTTACACACATTTATGTGACATGGTAGAAAATTGACCCAACAACTGCATTGGTGGTTTTCATATTGCCAATTTATTTTGAGATAGACCCTCTAAGCGCAGGTAGATTTTTATTTCATTGTTCTTTAGCAGAAAATTGACCTTCCAGCTGTCTTTCATTAGTATCACTTACTTTTCCAGCCATTTGTTACCCCTGACCCAACTTTTTTAAGATGTGTTGCTGCCATCAATTTCTAAATTAGTTAATTTTTTTTTTTAGGAAATGGAAAAATGTCTACATTTTAACTTCTGATATGTGTTCTATGTTCTACTGTGAATTAAATATGTGTTACGCCTGTCTCCAGGATCTGTGGTACTACAGATGATCAGCAGCTTTCCGACTCAGCCAGCCAATCACTCCAGGTCAGTACACATAAAGCTGTCTTCCCAGGTGTGGGTGTGGTCAGCTTTCTCTGTTCTCATTCTCTCTCTTTGTGTGGTGTGAGCAGGTTCTATGTGTGGTGGCTTAAAGAAAGGTTTGTGTTTGTTTGGTTGTGTCGATCGACTCCTGCTTAGTGTAGGGACTAGCAGTATAGCCAGGAGCCGTGAAGTGGTCCACTAGCTTCCATATTTTGATCAAAATGTCAACTAATACCTGGCATTCATAGCGTTAGCATCTGCTACTAGTGTTTGCATTTTGACTGCTGTATGGTGTGATTATGGCTCTGTGTGTCTTCTTACTCTCTCCAGTTGTCCCTGTTGGTGGTGGCATGGGTTTGTGTCCTATCAAGGGTGCATGGGTTCCCAGGAGCAGCAAGGTCCCAGATCCGAAGACCACTGGGCCACCCATTATTGGTGCGATGTCCCCGCTCAGGTAGGTCTGTGTCACTTACCCTAGTAGATGATAGGGAGAGGAGCTAATCTGTAGTAGTTTCACCTGGTGTTCCCCATCAATCTGGGTTGTCTTCGTGTGGGCCCGGTGCTTACTAGCCCACACGAACGTAACAATATGTTTTTATGAGATTTCCAAATCATTGAATCCTTTTTTTCTTTACATGTATTTACATTTTACACAGCGGCCCAACTTTTTTTGGTTGTAATAGCAGTATTTAAAATACCGTACCATATGATGTTTTGAAAAACTTAATTTTAAGTGGGGTGAAATGCAACCCCTCCCCCCACAACTGCGCCATTGTTTTGGGGATTTTGTTTCTACTGCAGTTAGGGTACAGCAAAAATGACCTGTTAAATTTACTCTGCGGGTCAGTACAGATGCAACAATACCAAATATATGCAGTGTTTTATACTTTATTATTTTGAAAAGAATAGAGCCTTTTTATTTTCAGTCAATAGAGCTGTGGTTTATTTCTTGTAAGGTGACCTTTTTGGTACCATTTGGATACATACACACTTCCTCAGAGTTATAGTGCACTGGAATATTTTAGTCACAAGACATATTTGACAACATTCTAAACAAACACCCATTGAACATTCAACTACAACATGGCATCAAATGTTTCTAATAGCTGAAAGGGGCATTATTACTAAAAGGAGGTATTAGTTCTGAAAGTGGGAAAACAGGGCCATTATTTCTAATTGGAGGTACTATTTCTAAATGGGTGCATTATTTCTGAAAGAGGGCATTATTATTGACTGAGAACAAGAAGGGCAGTATTACTGAGTGGAGATAAAAGGGAGTATTATTATTGAGTGGGGTATAAAGAAGGCATTATTGCTAAGTGGGGGCACTTTTGCTGTGTGAGGGTCACTATAAGCAGCACTTCATGTGTGGGCCCACAGCTGGCATTATCACTATCTTGGGTACTATAGAAGGGAATTGTGTAAAGGAGTAGATAACGTAGAAAGTGTGATGAAAAACCAAGGACCCAAAGATGTCAGTGTGTCAAATTCCACAAAGACAAGTTGTGACTGGGAGAAGTCATCAAGGCGGTCTGAGGGGGATATAGAAGAAAAGGGGAACTGAACAACTCCAGTCAGAGATTACATCTCCTGTGATCACTGAATATAACGGTACTGTAATCGCTTCTATGGTCTGCAAAACACTTGTGTAGAACTGGTATCTAAGTTTTATGGCCACTGTATGCACTGCTACGGATTGGCAGCTGCATGTGCATTACACACTGCAAAGGGGCCCACTGAGACTCTGTCGCCCAAGGGCCCACATAAACCTGGAGTCGACTCTGGCAGGGTGTCGCAGTCTTTTAATTCTAGACAACTTAAACTCTGGCTTCATGGACTGTACTGCCGTGTGTCTATAACATTTGGCGGGATGTCCCTTTAAAGACATGAAGTTGCAGAGAACTTACCCACTAGATGATTCCATACTTGTAGCTCCTGAATATTTAACTCTATTATATATTTCAGAATGTGGGTGTGGAAATATAGCACAGATAGGTGAATTATATTATTTCCCATACTGTCTGTTTTTCTCCAATTTCCTCCAAGAGAAATAATATATTTGAAGGCATCAAACGCTCCTGACGTGGCTGTGAGCAGCAGTGGAGTGGACTTATATCTGTGAATGACAAGGCAGAAGTGAGCAACCAATAGATAAAGGATATACAAGAAAGATGTGACCCGCGTATAACGAAGTCATCCCAGCTGTAGCCACACCCATATTATATCTCCACCAATCCCCCACCTTCTCGAATAACGACATACATCCTTTAACTGTTCAATAATTTTGCCACAGAAGGCATTTTATTAAAACATAACTTTACATAAATTACATATCGTTAAACCATAAAACCTAAAGGGGGGGGGGGGGTCCTTGGAGCCCCAAAACATCTGTCGCCTCACCATTTTGGGAAATGTTCGTAATGCCCCCCCCCCCTTCCCCACTACACACCAACTGACTCTGGAGACCCAATATCACCAATTCCCTCCAGATGCCCATTTCCTGACTCGGAGACCCGCTAGCCAATACAAGACTAGACACCACCTTCTCTGCAAGGACTCCGCCCTGCCACAGCCAAGAGGCGACAGACCCACCATAACCATTAATCAAAGGGAGGGGGGGGTGGCTATCCTGCCTTCTTCCCCACCCCACTTTTATGCCGACTCCAAAGACCCCCCCATCTGCTGCTGCCATGGCAATGACAGGGATTTGGAGTACAGTAGAAGGGATGTAGCCACCAATCTTGAAGCGTCACCTTTTTGATCTATGTGTTATTATAGTTTTCATATTAGTGTTTTAACAACCATGACAATAAAGGTAATATTCTAACTCTGTCGCACTTCAGTGACATTATATATTACTTAGACAGGCTCGGTTAGTAATCAATGTATAAGTGGTGATTGAACATCCATGATTTGTCTTGAAAAAAGTGACAACCGAAGAGATATCGGCCCCGTCACGTAACATCATATCACCCTGCACCATAAACATGTAGCACATTAACCATTTCCGCAAGGTCTTGCATATCTAATCTAAGGTGCCATTACTAGTTTATGCTAAAATATCACTATCCTGTGAGACGATATCCCGGTCCTGGCCATTGATTTTACGGTACTCAGTCCCCAGCATAGCCGCACACTCATGCTTGTTTGATACATGGTTGGCCATTCACTTTCTTCTCTCTCTCCGCGGCATTGATCTCTTCAGCACCGTTGCGTTGTCAGATGATTTGGGGTGGGGGAAACTCCCTCCCATGCACTGCGGGGCACTTCACCCCAGGAATGCGGACGGCTCTCCATCTTCAGCCCCTTAGGTCGTCAGGGCCCTTGTTGGTCACTGTCTCTGTAGGCAGCTCCCCAGCATGGGGATACTACCCGCTGAGTAGCCCCTCAATGGCCTCTGCCACTTTCTGCTGCTGGCATCTCCTGTGGCTGCTATGTTGTCTGCTGAGTCTGCTCTGGGTCTCACTGAAGCTGTGATGCAGCTGTTACGCCTTTAACAGCGCGACTGTTTGCCGAAATGTTCTCCAGCACTTGGGGAGGGGACAGTACCTCCTCTCTTTAGCCTCACTGAGGCTACAGCAATATGGTGCCATTCAGTGCTCTACAACATGGTGGCTGCGTGTGCCTGAACTCTGTCCTCCCCGGCCATGTCACTTGGCTTGCGGAGGGGGAACACACACACTTACCAGCGCCAACTATAGTTCACATACCCTCTTCACTCCTAAAACCACCTGAAACCATCTGACTCCACTGTGAAACACAAGAATGGCTTTCATAAAGCACCACTATCTGCCCACCTCTCTGTCCTACTACTACCAGCTGCAGGGGGCCATCCCACCTACCCGTTTTTGCTTCAACTACTTACTGTTGCGTCCTAAGAACGTGCAACCTCAATAACATAGATCAAAGGCACAACTGTGCAGAAAGAAACAAAAACTAAAGGGGAATTCTCTCCCTATCGTCCCCTAACCCAGGAGGGGGCCCTGCCTATTCGGCAGACCGACCGCGCTGATAAGTGCGAGCCTGCACTCGAACCTGGGCTACTGACCAGTCCCTCACTGGGGTCCCTAGTACAAAACAAAAGGAGAAACAAAACCAAACCAAACAGTAAAAGAACTTAGCTTATCCAGCAGAGCTTCCACCACTCTGTGTTGCTCCGTCACTGTCCAACATAGGACTGAAGTGAATTGACCAGCACAGGAGTAACAGTTAGCACTGTGTTAAGAAAATTGTAGATCAATGTATCAGTTAATTATTCTATATAACATTGTAGACTAGAAATATATAGCATGATACTAGTATAAGTAGTGAAGGTGTTAAACGAAACCCTTCTATAGGCCTGCATGTCTTCTGAGGTAGACAGATAAGAGATAAGACAGTCTCCTAAACCACCCATGTATGAGGCCCACAGGAAATAGGATAGACTAAAAGACCCCCCCCTTGCATTCCTTTCTCCTGAATTCATAACGGTTTTATTGTATGTTATAGTTACACCTTAAGAGGTGTAACTTAGGCTAAAACAAAAATGATTACCATATCATGTATTCTTATTAATCTTGGAGGTATATACTTTTGCTGTGATGTCATTTATGGTACATAAGCTTCGAACACCTTAGAATAAATTAGAAATCACTTGATACCGCACAGGCTGGTGTGATTTGTATTTCTCCTGGGTCCAGACTACTACACGAAATCTGATAGTCTTCTTCTTGGTAAACAAATTCTCTTCACATTTTGGTCCTTCGAGCCGGAAACTCTCACTGCAGAGGGACAGGACACTGACTGAACAGGTGGGTCTGAAGTACTCTCCGATCACTAAAAGACCTCCATCTTGCTTAGACGTCATTAGAGGCCAGTCGGGCATCCTGTCCAAAACAGTGACGTTTTTCCGAACTAGCCTGAGAATTTAGAGGCCTTCCAGATAATGTGTAGTAAGTATACCGGTTGTATACCTTTTTTCTTCATCTTTCTGCCTTTTCTGTATTCTTCATTGCTTAGACGATTTTAAAATGTGTATAGTAAATGAGAAGGAAGTATAGACGAATTGGTTGCCAAGGGGCAATAGCAGTAGTCTATGTGAGACCATAGCCATTATGAGAAGGCTACAGGAAAGAATCGCTCTGTGCCGCACGTTAAACAAGGGGTTAAATGACGTCTAACGACACATGGGTGTCACCGAGAGTACAACGTTGTGATAAGTTTTGTGTTGAGGGAACTTTACTTATTATTTTCTTGCTACTTCTTTTTTCCTTGATATTGTGTTATAGAATAACTAAGAATATACAAAGAGGGCGGCCGCCTACTAACATATTGTAATATTTGTATTGCTGTCTTATATTGCATGAAGCGAATGTATGAGTGATTGAGATGAGTGGACCCGATACGTGGGCACTGACCTCTAGGACACATTAAGGACCAACCTCGCTGTGCAGGTTGTTTTCGGACAAGCCCCTTATTGTGTTCAATGTTCACGGGCCCTACTGGGTAAAACTAAAAGGGGTCTTCGTGTATATAGCGAAGCAGCGATTCTGGTAAGGTACCTTTGCGTTTTCACTAAACATTTTAGTTGCCAGAGGCTTGTTTTATGTTGTTTGTCTTGTAAATCGGCGCCAAGAACATAATTACTAACAATGGGAAATATAAACTGTAAGGCATTCTCCTGTGCATGTCTGTGTTGTTGTTGCCAATAACAGGAAGTCCTTGAAGGGGATAAGAAGTACATGCACAAGTTAGATCCTGACTATGTCAAATATTGTGACAGGTGGGAAAAGAAATATGGATTTAAAAATAAATTGAAAAGTCACTAGTTGTAAAGAATTATGTGATAGAATACGGACAAAATCAACTAAAGATCAGCAGAAATACGGATTATCCGCTGCTGAAGCCTGGTTAAAAGAAGCCCAAACCCGCCATACTCAGATAAAAAGTAGACCCAATGCAGCAAAAACTGAAATGATGCCTCTAGTAGATAAAGAAGATGATCATTTAGTCTGCCCTGTACAAACTGTGCCACCTATCCCTGCGGCTGCATATGGGGGTTTGGATAGTGCCCAACCACCCCCATACGGCCAAAATTCTACACCTAATGCTCCTCCATTGCCAAGTCATCATATAGATTCCCCGTTAAATGATAGTAATTTCAAGATTCCTGTAACCCAGGGCCCCCGCAGGAGTGAGAGACAAATGATCCAACGAGTAGCACAACAGAGTAAGGATGTTTTTCCAATGATTGATGTCCCGAACCCCAGGGGTGGGTTAGATGATGGCCAGGGGGGTCAACATCCTGCCACCATGGAAGTATACAGACCATGGACAGAGAAGGATGTTGTAAAAGCAACAGAACATATTAAGCATCCAAAAATAGACCCCCGACAGTTTGATGAACAATTCAGAGGGTTAATGAGAAGTTATAAATTGAATGGGGAAGAAATAGAGAGAGCAGCTAGAAGAATTCTAGGGCCAGATTGGAGTTCTGTAGAAGGCAATTGGAATGGGAGGGGAGAAGATGGTAGACCCCTTCCACATGATAATCAGGATTTATTAGAGAGAACAAACAATTTAATTCAAAGATGTAGGAACAGGTGGGCTAGAAGGACGAATTGGGTGGAAATAAATAGATGTACTCAGAGACATGATGAGGATGTAGAACAGTATTATCACAGACTGAAGGAAGTATTTGACATCTATAGTGGACTAGAGGCACCAGTGGGAAATCAGGAAGTGAGAGATGATCCTAACGCTGCATATAATCAGCAGTTAAAGAATGCGTTTGTAAGTGGAGTAAAGAAAGAAATAGGAGGTTATATAACGAAACATATGGTTACCCTTAGAACAGGATCATTGCAGGATGTTTTGGAGTATGAAAAATTTTACAAAGAAAAGGGAAAGAAGGGTGAGAAAGTGAGAGTTTTTATACAGGGAGAAGAATGTGATACGATGGTTCAGGAAAGTCAGAGAGGTCATTGGACAGCGAGAGGACGTGGAAGTAGAGGCAGAGGGAGAAGCAGAGGTCGGGTGCTGCTCAGGGACTCAATTGTGTGTTGGAATTGTGGGAAATCTGGTCATATTGCCCGAGGATGTCCAGAGAACGAATACTCTCGGACACCTTGGGAAAAATGACTAGAAGAGGTGGATGTACAACACTTGGAGGATCTCTTGGCAATTTCTACTCTGCCTGAGATAGATCTCCAGGTGAATGGGCGGATGATTACTTTCCTGGTGGACTCAGGAGCCACCAGGACATTAATACATCCCAATGATGTACCTGATGTAAAATGTAGTAACAGTCATATCATGGAAAGAGGGGTTAATGGCCGGACCCACAGGGAATCCCTTTCTGAACCCGTTATCATAACGGACCCAGAGACAAATAAGTCTGTAAAATGTCAGATTATAGTTAGAGATGAGCGAGCGTACTCGGAAAAGCACTACTCGCTCGAGTAATTTGCTTTATCCGAGTATTGCTGTGCTCGTCCCTGAAGATTCGGGTGCCGCTGCGGCTGACAGGTGAGTCGCAGCGGGAAGCAGGGGAGAGCGGGCGGGAGAGAAAGATCTCCCCTCCGTTCCTCCCCGCTCTCCCCTGCAGCTCCCCGCTCCGTGCCGGCACCCGAATCTTCAGGGACGAGCACAGCGATACTCGGATAAAGCAAATTACTCGAGCGAGTAGTACTTTTCCGAGTACGCTCGCTCATCTCTAATTATAGTGTCTCGAATATGTCCAGTAAATTTATTGGGACGAGATATGATGACGGAATTAGGTATTTCTATTATCCCCAAGGGAAATAAATTTGAAGTTAGAACAGCCCCTGGAGAGCTGCAGACATACTACATACTGAAGGTAGCAGTAGAGCAATGTAGGTGGGAAGTGAACAACATAATGAAGGAGGCAGAAAAACAAGTAATTACAGCACTGCAATGCCATCTTGGTGAAAAAATGGATTATACCTACCTGATAATCAGGTTTCCAGGAGTCTCCACGACAGCACCAATTGAGATTGCCTCCTCCTGATAGGACAGGAACACACTGAGAGGTTAAAAGCTCCCCCCCTTCCCCACTTTCCTCAGTGGATTCTAACGAATTGCTGGGGTAGGAGCTCAACTTAAATTTCTTCCCTTAACCGGGGTTTTTTGTTGATTATAAAATTATATTATATTATATATTTATTTATTTTTTATATTATATTCTATAGTTTCTTTTCTATCCATTTAGGGGGGGAAGGTACGGGTGCTGTCGTGGAGACTCCTGGAAACCTGATTATCAGGTAGGTATAATCCATTTTTCCCCCCAGTCGTCTCCACGACAGCACCAATTGAGATGTACCAACTAAAGTTTATTAGGGTGGGATTGCTGCCGAGAGGACTTTGCGGCCAAAGGCCATGTCCTTGTCCTGCTGCACTTTTACCCTATAATGTTTAATGAACGTGTGGGGTTTTTTCCAGACTGCGGCCTTGCATATCTGCTCGACCGAAGCTGAGCTATGTTCGGCCCATGAGGATGCTACTGCCCTTGTAGAATGGGCTTTAAGAGCTAAGGGGATTTCCTTCCCGAGGGCCTTATAGGACTCTATGATGGCCAGGCGGATCCACCTGGCTATGGAGTTTTTTGCCGCTTTGTTCCCTTTATTTGGGCCACTGAACTGGATGAACAGGTTGTCGTCCCGTCTCCAGTGGCTTGTTGCATCTATGTAGTCTAGGACTGCTCTCCTGACGTCCAGGCAGCTTAGGATTTTTTCTTCCTCGTTTTTAGGTTTGCTAAAAAATGAGGGAATTATTACGTCCTGGGACCTATGAAAATGTGATACCACCTTTGGCATGAAGGCAGGGTCCGTTTTAAATACTAATTTGGAGTCCGAGATTTTTAGAAATGGGTGGCGAATGGACAAAGCCTGAAGCCCGCTAACCCTCCTCACAGACGTGATTGCTACTAGAAAAGAGGTCTTGATCGTAAGCATTTTTATCGGTAGTGCTTTGATCGACTCGAATGGTTCCGCTGACATGACCCTTAGAACCCAATTAAGGTTCCAGTCTGGAACAAGTTTTATGGGTCTAGGTTGTAATCTAGCTGCTGCTGTCAGGAACCTGTTGACCCATCTATTGTCCGCGAACTTTGTGTTGCATATGGCGCTAAGGGCTGTGACCTGGACCTTTAGGGTACTTGGAGAGAGGCCCATCTGTAGGCCCTCCTGCAAGAATTGTAAGATCAAAGGGATGCTCGGGATAGAATCCCCGGAATCCCTTCCCTGTCTCCATGAGGAGAACCTTCTCCAAACCTTCTGGTAGATAAGGTGGGTCGTCTTTTTTCTGCTGGACATTAACGTTTCTACCACTCTTTGTGAGAATCCCTTCCCCCTTAATGAGGATTCCTCAAGAGCCATGCTGTTAAGTGGAGTCTGTCTAAGCCCGGGTGGTTCAGTGGCCCCTGTGATAGCAGATCTGTCCAGGTCGGAAAGGTGACTGGGTCCTGGACACTCAATGTTGTCAGAAGACCGAACCAACTTCTCTTGGGCCAGAAGGGGGTCACCAGGATTAGCGTGCATACCTGGGTTCTGAAATGTTGTAAGACCCTGGGGATCAGCGGTATCGGAGGAAACGCGTACGCTAGCCCCTTTCCCCAGTCCTGGCCTAGGGCGTCTATTGCTGTAGGACGATCTCCTGGCCGGAGGGAGAAGAAATTGCCTACTTTGGCATTCTCCCTCGTTGCAAATAGGTCCAATTGTGGGGACCCCCACCGGTTGGTCAGGATTCTGAATGCCTCCAGGGAGAGAGACCATTCTCCTGGGTCTATCTGCCTCCTGCTGAGGAAGTCTGCTTTTTGGTTTAGCGTCCCTTTTAAGTGTGTTGCCGTGATCGAAAGGATACGGCCCTCTGCCCAGTGGAAGATTTTCTGCGAAATGTTTTGCAGGGCAGGAGACCTTGTGCCCCCCTGGTGCCGAATATGGGCGACCGTGGTGGTATTGTCCGACAGTATCTTTATATGCTGGTTCCATAGTGAGTTTCCTAACTGCTGTAGGACCCGCCATACGGCCTGTAGCTCTCTGTAATTGGAGGATTGTTCTTTTATCCAGAAAGACCACGGGCCCTGAAAGAACTGGTTCCCCACATGCGCTCCCCATCCCCAGGCGCTTGCGTCCATTGTGATGTGCGTGGCTTGGTTTTGTAGCCAATAAACCCCTTCCTGCAGGTTCGCTGGGGATGTCCACCAACGCCGGGATGTTTTCACTGTGTTTGGGATATACATTTTTGTCCCTAGCGAGGACTGCTTTTTGTCCCATGTGGATAGGACGGAGGCCTGTAGAGCTCTGGTGTGAGCCTGGGCCCATGCTACTCCGGGAATGCATGATGTTAGGCTTCCCAGGAGAGACATGGCTTCCCGAATTGTGCATGATCGTTTCTGTAGGAAGGATTTGACCAGCCTTCGGATTTTTTGTATTTTTTCCTCGGGCAGGCAGGAGCATTGAGATTCTGAGTTGAGCGTTATGCCCAGAAACGTTTTTTCCTTGCTGGGGTTTAAGCTGGATTTTTCCCAGTTTATGATCCATCCTAGGGACTGGAGAAGTTCTAGCACTATCTCTAGGTGCTTCGTTAGTAGTTCCCTGGACTCTGCTATTATTAAAATATCGTCCAGGTAGGGTATTATTAGGATCAACTTTTTTCTCAGGTAGGCAGCTACCTCTGCCATAATTTTGGTAAAAATTCTGGGTGCTGAGGAGATCCCGAAAGGCAGGCATCTGAATTGGTGGTGCTCTATTCCTTTGCCCATATCCACTGTGAACCTTAGGTACCTTTGGGACCCCTCGTGGATCGGTACGTGGAAATAAGTGTCCTTCAGATCGATGGATGCCATGTAGGCCCCTTTGGGAATCAACTTATCGTTGAAGAGATGGACTCCATTTTGAATTTTCTGTACTTGACACAGGTGTTCAAGGGCTTCAGATTCACTATCATCCGCTGTTTCCCACAGGGTTTTCTTACTAGGAAGAGCCTGGAATAATGGCCCTGAGTTTCCTCGTTTTGCACTACGGGGATATTGCGTTTAGATGTTGCAGGTCCCGAACGCTCTGCCTTAGTAAGTGTAACTGTTGCCCTGAGCCTCCTGTGATAATGAATTTCCTTCTGGGGAGGGACACCAGTTCCATCCGGTATCCCTGCTGTAGGATCTTTGGGATCCATGGGCCTTCGCAAATTGCGGCCCATTGGTCCACAAAGTTCCCCAGCCTTGCCCCTACGGAGCTGGCGTCAGGGTCTCTGCTTGGGCTCCCCCTGGTGGGGATTAAAGAGGATATTTCTCCCTCTGCCCCCCTTGGGGTAACTCCAGCGGCCTGTCTTGCCCTTGCCTCGGTAGGCCTCAGGCTGTTGCCCTGCGGTTCAGAAGAAGGTCTTCCCTCTCTGCGGCTTTTCTTCCGGGAATCCCTTCTTTTTGTCGGCCCACTTCTCCAGGATTTTGTCTAGGTCTGGTCCGAACAAAAACTGACCGTAGAACAGGAGGGCGCATAGTTTATTTTTTGAGGCTAAGTCGCCTGACCACGATTTCAGCCATAGTACTCTTCTGGCTGAGTTAGATCGGGCTGTAGCTTTTGCCGAGAGTTTAACTGTTTCGGCCGTGGCATCCGCTAGAAAATTTGTTGCCATACGCAGGATAGGTAGGGAATTTAGGATCTGTTCCCTTGGCGTTTTATTGTTTAAGTGTAGCTCCAGCTGTTCGAGCCATACCCCCAGAGTGGCTGTGATCCCTGGCCTAAGTATGTTTGCCGCTGCCTCCCATGATTTTTTTAGAAGGCCTTCGGCTTTGCGATCCATGGGATCTTTTAACTGTGCGGCGTCCTCAAAGGGCAGGGTCGTCCTCCTGGCTACTTTGGCCACTGGGACGTCTACCTTGGGTATCTCTTCCCAGCTTGCGCAAACTTCCTCCTCGAATGGGTACCTTCTTTTTACCCCTCTAGCGGAGAAGGAACCTGCGTCTGGTTTCTTCCAATCCTTTTGGATAATTTAATGATGTTTTTGTGGACAGGGAAGGTATGTTTACGCCTCTCCCCTAGTCCCCCGAATATCTCATCTTGCAGGGTGCGTGGTTCTCTGGGCTCTTCCATTTTTAATGTAGCCCTGACTGACTTAATCAATTCCGTTAAGTCGTCTTGATGGCATAAGTATCTTTTGTGGCCCTCATCATCTGAGGACTCCTCGGCCGCCTGTTCCTCTTGCTCCGACCCGATAGAGCTCTCGGAGTCGGAAGGCTCGTCGGGAACATACGCCTTTTCTGGCGTTTGTCTGGCGGCGCCAGCTGTGACGTTAGGGCTGATTGAACCTCCTCCTTCACCAGCTTCCTAACGTCATCCAGGAATCCCCCCGATTCCTCTTTGACTAGCCTAGCTACGCATGCCTTGCATAGAAGCCTCTGGTATGTAGCTGGCAGTCTCGGCCCGCACTCCACACATTTTTTGGGTTTTGTTCTGGGAGGGGGGGGGGGGGGGGCGGTTGTCTTTTTTATCCCCCTGACAAAAAAGGGAAAGTATTTTTTGCGGGTAAATATGCAATTTTTCCATATACAATACATTGGATTTTGCATTTTGTATTTTTGCCGCACTGGCTACTTACGGCCGCTGAGGCTGAGGTTTCAGCTATCTCTGGGGCTGGAGCACTCATTACTATACCGGTGGTGCAGACACCCTGCGACCTGTAGTGCTGGTCCACCTTCTGGCTTCTCTCAGGTTCCTCCTCCGTGCGGCTCCTGATGCGAGCGTGATGGCGTCACCACGCTGGACACGTGACGCGACGCCCCGCCCCCCGCCATCAAAGGGCTTCCTGAAGCGCCGCGCTGTGACTATACGAGGAGGAGGAGGGGGACTGAGGCTCCCGCTTTGTACCCCCCATGGGCCGCCGCGGGAGGAGCCTGGCCCGGGGGTTACCACCCCATGTGGCGTCCCGGGAGTCGTCTGGCTGGGAAGGGAGGACAGGCTGACCCACTGCCCTCCGATCCGCCTGTGAGTAGATTCTGGCTGGCTTCTCCACCAGCCCCTCTCAGAGATCCTGCCTCCTGGCAGGACAGGAAGACACTGAGGAAAGTGGGGAAGGGGGGGAGCTTTTAACCTCTCAGTGTGTTCCTGTCCTATCAGGAGGAGGCAATCTCAATTGGTGCTGTCATGGAGACGACTGGGGGAAAAAACGCTTTCCGCCAGGGTGGAGTTTCAGCCAGAACTAAATCTTCATTGTACTATGTAGTACCGGTTCTATCAAGGGCCGGATATCTCATATGAAAAGGAATTGTTTAGAGAGAGTCCCACATCCATCACGGTGGAACAGATATTCTGGGACACAGAGGGATATTCCGCGGCCTCATGTATCCTTAGTGAACACATGCAGTCACTATACAAAGGCCTAAGCCCCCATATATCCCTCTCAAAACCACCAAACGCAGAATGGAAAGAACTAGGCCAATTTGTACGTGCTTGTAAACAAAGTAAGGATTGGATCCGGAGGCCAGATGGCATCTGGGAAAATCCTAAATTAAAATCATTTGCAAAAATAGTCCAAACTACCTTGGTAGCACATCCTGAAGCCTTGACTCTAGAAGAATCGTTGTTACCCTGACACATAAACTTTACAGTGCAGGAGACTGACCTAGAACAGTTGCCTGATAGTCTGTGGTCAAAAGGGCCAGCTGATGTTGGATTGATAAAGGGAGTAGAACCAGTCATTATTACTCCTAGATCTACCTTCCGTCCACATCAGAGACAGTACCCCCTTAAACCAGAAGCTGAACTTGGCATACAGCCTATAATCAAAGTTGTGTTACAAGCAGGAGTTATTGTGCCATGTCCAGACAGTCCCTGCAACACACCTCTGTTCCCGGTTTAAAAGGCTCCTCCATCCGTGGGATGGAGGATGGTGCAGGATTTACAACAAGTTAATAAGGCTGTAATTCCAAGAGCCCCCATGGTACCAGATCCACATACTTTACTTAATGACCTCAGACCAGAATCCACTCATTTTACTGTTGTGGATATCAGTAATGCATTTTTCAGCATACCTGTACACCCTGATCACCAATTTTGGTTTGCTTTCACGTATAAGGGAAGAAGGTATCCTTCACCAGAGTACCACAGGGTTATTGTGAGTCTCCTACAATTTTCTCCCAGGCTGTCGGCAAACTTAGCCCAGTTCCAACCTCCTAAAGGTAGTCAGCTACTACTGTATGTTGATGACTTACTGCTGGCAGCAGACAGTGAGGAGAATTGTAGAGAGGACACAGTTGCACTCTTGAGGTTTCTCTATGAGCAGGGCCATAAAGTAAATAGGAAAAAACTCCAATACTGTCAGCAAACAGTTAAAGGGGTTGTCCCGTGATAGCAAGTGGGGTTATGCACTTCTGTATGGCCATATTAATGCACTTTGTAATATACATCGTGCATTAAATATGAGCCATACAGAAGTTATTCACTTACCTGCTCCGCTGCTGGCGTCCCCGTCACCATGGTGCCGTCTAATTTCAGCGTCTAATCGCCCGATTAGACGCGCTTGCGCAGATGGGTCTTTTCCCTTCGGCTCGGTCCGGCACGAGCGGCGTTCTGGCTCCGCCCCCTTGTACGCATCATCACGTAGCTCCGCCCCGTCACATGTGCCGATTCCAGCCGTGTCCGGAGAACTAGGAACACCTCTTCCAAAGGTTCCTTTTGACGCCAATATTTACATTGACACTATCGGGGTCCCAAGGGGGGTACCGGACGAGTATAAGGCAAGGAATCAGATAGCTGCGGGGTTTGAGTCTCTTCTTGCATGGTGGGTAACGGTAAATAAAAATGAAGATTGGATTAATTATATATATTATAACCAACAGAGATTTGTTAATTATACAAGAGATGCAATCAAGGGCCTAGCGGAACAACTAGGACCTACCTCACTCATTGCATGGCAAAAGAGAATGGCTCTTGATATGTTGCTAGCAGAAAAAGGAGGAGTTTGTAAAATGATTGGAGGATATTGTTGTACTTTCATTCCTAATAACACAGCACCTGATGGTAGTGTTACTCGAGCACTGGAAGGGTTAAATGCATTATCAAATTAACTAGCTGAGAACTCTGGTATAGACAATCCATTCACAGACTGGTTGGAAAGCTTGTTCGGACACTGGTCACAAGTCATATACTCCACATTAGTCTCTATGTCAGTATTTGCCTCCATTCTAGTGCTCTGTGGTTGCTGCTGTATTCCATGTATCCGGGGACTGTTACAAAACCTTATTAACACTTCCATCACCAAAACTATGTTTCAAAATATACAAGATGACGAAGAACAAGATGGCTTACTGGGTCAGGTGACCACCTCTGTATGACAAGTGATGGTTAAAAGTTCTACGAAGAAAGCGCTATTTTACTTTGATGATTTTGAAGTGTGACATTTTGATTCCAGTGTGTCCTGATTGTACCGGAGGATCGCTCTAAATAACTGATTGACACTTCGATAAGTAAGATTTTATATCATGATGGACAATCATTTATATATGAAGAAAGGAGCATCAATCTCATAATAAATCAAGGCCAAGCTTCTCTTGGGGGCGGGCCTAATTATGGATACAATGGGTGGAAGAACTTTATATATATATATATATGCATCAATGTAATACTTTTATATGAAATAATTACATATTTAGTCTTGAAGTGTGAACCCAGACCTTCTGGTAATAAAGCTTCGGGCCTGATGAAGCCAGGGGGTCTGTGGTAGAGTCATTTTATATGTGTATTTACTATTATACTGTGTTGATGTATTGATCAAAAGTGGGGAATGTTAAGAAAATTGTAGATCAATGTATCAGTTAATTATTCTATATTGCATTGTAGACTAGAAATATATAGCATGATACTAGTATAAGTAGTGAAGGGGTTAAACGAACCCCTTCTATAGGCCTGCATGTCTTCTGAGGTAGACAGATAAGAGATAAGACAGTCTCCTAGACCACCCATGTATGAGGCCCACAGGAAATAGGATAGACTAAAAGACCCCCCCCCCCCCCCTTGCATTCCTTTCTCCTGAATTCATAACGGTTTTATTGTATGTTATAGTTACACCTTAAGAGGTGTAACTTATGGTAATCATTTTTGTTTTAGCCTATCATGTATTCTTATTAATCTTGGAGGTATATACTTTTGCTGTGATGTTATTTATGGTACATAAGCTTCAAACACCTTAGAATAAATTAGAAATCACTTGATACCGCACAGGCTGGTGTGATTTGTATTTCTCCTGGGTCCAGACTACTACACGGAATCTGATAGTCTTTTTCTTGGTAAACAAATTCTCTTCACACACTGCTTAAATAGGAGCAGAGCTACTTAGCACCAGGTGCTGACTGACATTAATCTTGCAACCACCACACCTTTCGGCTCCAGGAGAGGCAGGAATGCTGCCAAACCCTGGTCCGGCCTGAAAGCAAGGGGAAACCTCAGAACGGCTGCAACAGTACCTCCCCTTCTAGGAGGGGCCCCAGGACCCTTAAGATCAGGGCGACCAGGGTTTGATCTGTGAAATTTTTTGACTCGACGGGAGTCCAAAATGTGACTTATTACCAACTGCTCCTCCCCATCCGCTAGCACAGGAGACGGGGGTGGAGGGTCATTCCCAGGATCGATGAATCTTTTGAGCAGAGATTTGTGGAAAACATTGTTAATTTTTATCACCCAGGGAATTTCTAACCGGAAGGCCACCGCGTTAATCTTCTCAATTATTGTAAATGGACCGGTAAATCGCGGGCCCAGTTTAGCGGATGGTTGTTTGAGTTTTATATTTCTGGTAGACAACCAAACCAAGTCTCCGACACGGAATTCCGCCCCCTCTGGGCGGTGACTGTTAGCAACTCGCTTTCTCCGCTGAACTGCTCGCCGTAACTCTCTCTGGACCTCGGCCATAATAGGCCCAGAAGAATCCGGCTGCCCCAGTGCCGGAGCCGTAGCAACACACTTCTTCAATTTCTGAACCCTCTCAGGATCCATCTTAAAACCCTCTTGGGTATAAGCTTTGAGCGTCAGTCTCTCAGGAGGGGGTATGCGGCTCCTCGGGTGCTCGTAGTCAGGGAGAAGTTTAATAGCACAATCTCCCTGTCTGTGCGGTGGTAATTTGTCTGCCCCCACTGGGGGATACACCTCAGAGAGGTCAGCGATAACTTCCGGCAGCTCTTCTGCCTGAATAGAAGCTAGATCGACAGAAATGCAACCAGACAAACACCTAGGGCTCCATTTAACAATGTCCCCCTTCTCCCAGTCTACTACCGGGTTGTGTAGGCATAGCCAAGGCAGCCCCAAGACTACTTGCGAAGGGAGGGATTCTATGACATATAATGTTATAATCTCCATGTGGAACAGCCCAATTTTTAAACGGACGTTAGGCACACAAAACCTCAGACTTCTCTGCGATAGTGGAGCAGCATCAATGGCAGATACTGGAATGGGAAACTCCAGAGCCTTCATCTCTAAGCCTAAACGTCTGACCGTCTCCCAATGTATTAAATTAATACTAGCTCCACAATCCAGAAGGACTCTTATGGGATTGACCCCACTATCAGACAAGATCTCAGCAGGAAGCACCAGTCTGGAGGGTGATATCCAGGCAATTTGATGGCCTAGAGGGGCCCCCTCAGTAATCTCCCGGTCATCCAGTCCTGGCTGGCAATTATGACTAGGACAACACTGAGCCATACGACCAATGCGGTTACAGGAAAAGCATCGACCTTTACACTGTACTTTGTTCCCATTCCTAGCCCTGGCAGCTAGAAACCCCAACTGCATGGGCTCCTCCACATCCGCTGATAAGAAGCCAGAATCTGTGGAGAGTTCCTGATGTCTCTCCCTGATCCGTCTCCCAGCTTTGATAGCCAAAGACATGGCCTCATCAAGACTGCAGGGTACTGGATAACCTACCAGTACATTCTTGATTTTATTGGATAGACCCCAATGGAACTGGCTCTTTAAAGCAGGGTCATTCCACTGGGTTTCTGCTGCTCAACATCGAAACCCAGCACAATAATCTTCGACAGAGGAGTCTCCCTGTCGTAAACGTCTGATATTCCCTTCAGCCACCGATATCTTGTCTGGGTCGTCATAGATAAGACCCAATGCAGCAAAAAAGTCATCCACCGAGTCCAAGGCCTCAGACGTTGGGGGTAATGAAAAAGCCCATGCCTGCGGCGCCCGCTGCAGTCTGGACATGACAATGCCCACCTTCTGGGTGTCGTCCCCCAAAGACACTGGACGCAGTCTAAAGTAGAGCTTACAGGCATCCCGAAAGGATCCGAATTTCTACCTATCACCAGAAAAACGGTCGGGTCGCTCAATTTTTCGTTCCTTGCTGGGAACCTGCAGCGCAGTTTGTCGCTGTTTTATCTCAGCGAGCTCAGCAGCCAGCGTGCCAAGCTGGTGCGACAAAACCTCAAGGGGATTCATAGTAACAGCACAGAATCTCCCTGAGTAGGTAAGGGCTGGTCAATCTGTTGCGTCCTAAGAAAGTGCAACCTTAATAACATAAATCAAAGGCACAACTGTGCAGAAGGAAACAAAAACTAAAGGGCAATTCTCTCCCTATCGTCCCCTAACCCGGGAGGGGGCCCTGCCTACTCGGCAGACCGACCGCGCTGATAAGTGCGAGCCTGCACTTGAACCTGGGCCACTGACCAGTCCCTCACTGGGGGCCCTAGTACAAAACAAAAGGAGAAACAAAACCAAACCAAACAGTAAAAGAACTTAGCTTATCCAGCAGAGCTTCCACCACTCTGTGTTGCTCCGTCGCTGTCCAACATAGGACTGAAATGAATTGACGAGCACAGGAGTAACAGTTAGCACTGCCTAAATAGGAGCAGAGCTACTTAGCACCAGGTGCTGACTGACATTAATCTTGCAACCACCACACCTCTCAGCTCCAGGAGAGGCAGGAATGCTGCCAAACCCTGGTCCGGCCTGAAAGCAAGGCGGAAACCTCAGAACGGCTGCAACACTTACCTTCTCCTTTACCCCTTAATGACGCCGTTTTTTCTTTCTTGCTTTCAAAATAATCTAAACTTTTTTTATTTATCCATCACCGTAGATGTCTTAGGGTTGTTTTTTGTGGGACGCGTTGTACTGGTCAGTGGTACTACTTAATGTACCATAAGCCGGTAACATAATGGAAATTTCTAACTGGAGTGAAATGGAAAAAAAACCCAATTCCGCCATCTTTAAGGGGGTCTTGTTTCTACACTGCAGCAAAAATGACATGATAACTTTATTTTGTGGATCTGTACGATCACAAGGATATCACATTTATCATTAGTTTTAGTTTTATACACGCTTTATACACAAGCGGAAGAAGAGGTCACTGCACACAAGGGGCCTCCGAGAGCCTCTTATAGGACAAGGGGGGAACCACTTTTAGGGCTTCCGGTGACAAGACCGTCCATCTAATCACCACAACTCTCAGCATTTACAGATCTGTCTGAGATGGAACTGCAGGACGGGTTTTGCAGCAAACGACAACTTCTTCCAGGGATGGGGATGTTTTTGACAATGAGTGTATTTTTGCTTAGAAAATCAATGTTTTTGCTATGTAGTCTCTGCTATAGATTACTTGAATGATGTTTTTGTGAAACAAGAGCAGTTTTATGATTATTTGGGTAGTCCGTCATTACTTACTCAGCCGCTGTTTCCATCTCCAGTAAAGAAGAGTCTTTTCTGTAAAGCGCCCTTATACAAGTAACCGCACCATAAAAAGCTGCAAAATGTATGGCCGTCCAGCCGCGATGGTCGTACAACATGTAATCTGCCTTCAAGGAAAGAAGGCAGGAAAGCACTTCTAGGGAGCCGCACTGAGCAGCGATGTGTAAGGCGGTGAATCCTTAAAAATAGGGATAGGAAATGATCAATCATGTTATTCAGCAACGAAGAGAAAAGACAGCCATCTAACCATCCGCATACAGAGAGGCTGTCCCATCAGCCTTCAGTACATACACGGCCGTGCGTCTGGTGGCCCAGGGACTAGCGGATTTTTTTGGACTATAAAACGCACCCTGGGTTTAGACAACAGGAAAAGGGAAAAACTATTTCATACTAACTTAAACATCTCTGGGGTCTAACAAAGTGGAGGGGCTACCGGCATTAACTTTGGTCTTCTGGGATAGAAAATGGGGTTAACAGTGAACAATCAGCTCCAAATAAACCTAATGTCAAACAATGGCGCAAGCACATAAGTTCACATTATACACGGTACTACTGCACACACATTGTACAGCATACACACATCACTCTGAAGCATGCACAACTTTACAACATACACACATCACTCTGAAGCATACACAACTTTACAACATACACACAGCTCTGCAACATACATAACTCTGATACATGCGCGCACACAGCTCTGCAACATACATAACCCTGATACATGCGCGCACACAGCTCTGCAACATACATAACTCTGATAAATGCGCACACACAGCACTGCAACATACATAACTCTGATACATGCGCACACACAGCTCTGCAACATACATAACTCTGACACATGCGCACACACAGCTCTGCAACATACATAACTCTGATACATGCGCACACACAGCTCTACAACATACATAACTCTGATACATGCACACACACAGCTCTGCAACATACATAACTCTGATACATGCGCACACACAGCTCTGCAACATACATAACTCTGATACATGCACACACGCAGCTCTGCTACATGCGCGCACACACACCTCTGCAGACGACCTGTTAAACACTGATTTTATTACCGCTAAATCTCCCGCTACAAGTGTAGTAATACATGACCCCTCTAGCTGCTCCCTGGTCCCATGGTTATGACATCATCTACGGTCTGGCAGTCTATCTGTGTGTACGGAGGAGGACCTGCACCCCGAGGAAGATATGTAAGTGATCTCAGTGTTATCTTCTGGAGGGGATCGGGCAGGAGAGGAAGGACTGTGCAGCCACGGTATGTATGGCTGCAGAGTACTCATCGTGTTTGATCAGCGCTCGGATCATTAAGCAGCAGTCAGGAATCTCTGAATCTACTAGACCCCCCTGCCTCTGGACAATAAGGCGCAGGTTGTATCTTGCTGAAAACTGCATCTTATAGTCAGAAAAATACGGTACAATGCATTATAGTAAACAAAAATGATATATTACAGACTCTTGTTGCATCCCTCTGTGAGAACAGCATAAGATTGCGCTTTTCGTGCGGTGCGATGCAACTTTTACAGTAAGAAGTCCTACTGCCTGTCCCTAAAATAAGCCCTGGCTGCATTGAAAAAAAAAATAAAACAACACACTACCTAACAGGCGCTGTCCGCTCTGCTGCACTTCTCCCCCAAAGCTCCACGGCACTTATTTGTAGTCTTCAGCCAGCACTTCCTGGTCAGGGGGTTCAAAAATCCCGCCTCCAGGAAGCGCTGGCTCTGATTGGTTCTTAAGTGCCATGGCTCAGCCAATCACTGCAGCACTCAATGAACCAATCACAGGCATCTTGCATTGATGAGCGCGTGCATGCACATGTCCATAGTCCTCCTAAAATTCTGTCTCTACCAACTCTGGAGCACCTATAGCTTTTGATCTTCCTGGCCCAGTTGAAGATGCTTCTTGTTTGTCCTGACTTTCTTGTTTCTGACTCTTTCTATACTTGACTACCCTGCATTCTCCACTCCTGACCTCGGCTGGCAGTACTGAACATTCTCCTGTGTTACTTGCCTCGACTCCTGGCCTGTTTGCACCATACTGAACGACCTCTGTGTGCCCTGACCTCTGGACTGTCTCTAATTTTGAAGTATATGCTGCATGCCTCCACACATGGACTCCTCTGACTTTCACCTCTGATCACACCCTCACGTACCCCCCTTTGGTCTGTAGTTTCGTCAGCAGCCACATTACTGGGTCCACTTCTCATGTAATTGCCTGACGAGCCCACAGTGAAGACCAGATCCCAACTGTTGGGGTGAAAGGGTAAAGGCTGGGTTCCTCAGGTGTCATGGCGGGTTGACATCCGCTGGTTCTGGCACATATGCTTTGGTCTTCATGGTGTACAACTTTATTTTAGCTGAAAATGAATGTGCTCTAAACTAGAACAGCTATAAAACTTGTCGGAAGTCTTAAGTAAAGCTTACCTGTTTTTTTAGTAGGACTTTCCAAATTTTGAATGCTTTGTGCTCCTGTAATAACACATTTCTCAATTATTTGACATTAGAGGCAGAAATTTGATATAAAACAGAAAAGAAAATTAATTGCCACACTCTGGAGGTCACATATGTATATCGCTGTCATTTCCATGCATTGCAGCCCCCTGTCTGATGCTTATCAGGCACCATCTTGCTGTTGAGATTTCTCCCTGCTCACTTTCCCAATGCTTTGTTAACACTGCATCAGCACAACATCACAGGAGCAGCTAGAAACAGTACCATCTCTGCCTGCTGAGGGGAAGGTAAATTCTTCTAAATAAGCTACAGACTATAAGAGTACAGTCAGGAGGATGAGCTGTGATCTCCTTCATTTTAACTGTGTGACAGGAACCTCTGGAATTACAGTGGAAGGATGCATCACATGAATTGAGCTGACTGAAAAACTAATGCCCTAAAAGAGCATAAAGCCAAGTAATTCTTAGGTGGTCAGAATGAGATCACATGACCTACCTGAGGAGAAGGGCTTGGTTCTTGGAACAAACAATCCACTGCCAAACTCTATAAATATGTCCTTAGTGGAAGCTGGATGGAAGGTTGTCCTTGGATGGTACATGGTTCCAGCTACATTATCCCACATAGATCCTGAGGCCTCGCTATTATGTTTTAGGGGGCGTAGCCTGGAGGGCACAATGTACCATACATGGTGGGAGTGCCCAGCTGCCCATAAATTCTGGATATTTATCACGATTTATTTGGTAGCAAATATTTATTTAAATAAAAGTCCAACAGAAGCCGCATTAACTGTCCCAATATCCAGTGTTCAGAAAAACACTAAAAAGTTAACCCCTTTGTGACCACCAATACGCCTTTTTTTTTTTTTTACAGCGGTCACAAATAGGCTTTAAACCTACAGATACATTTTTTTAGGGTGGTGGCTTGGCTGACCACTAGGAACAGAGAAACTCCAGATCCTTGCAGTTTAACTCCTTACATGCCACAATCAAGAGCAACTGCGGCCTGTAAGCGGATGACAGTAGGAGGAAGATCCTTCTGTCACCCATCAGCACCCCGCAGTGTAAACGCTAGATAATAATTGGTTTCCGTGGTAGCCAGCAGCCTGACAAAGGCATCTATGTCTGCCATGATAAAGTCCATTTACACACACAGATGATCGCTCAAAATTCGTCAGAAACTGACAGTTTTGAGTGATCATTTTGCATTAAATACTAATTGGCTAATCAGCCCATTAGTAGCTAACTAGCTTCAGGTGTATGTATTTAGAGAAAAGCGGTTGGTCTGTTCTCTAAATACATTGCTTTTGTTCTGTCGTGGGCTGCCGGCTGCATACAATACTATCAGCGCTTCCCGTGGAGAACACAGCTTACTATCGCTCTTATCAGGGACCACGGTTTTTATGCTGAGGTGAACTCAGCGATGGACAAAGAGTGCACGGTAAGCGCATTAATCGCTGCGTGTAAATCAGCCTTAACTCAGCTTATAAGGTCCCGCCTCCCGCAGAATCGATTAGGCTGCTGTCATACACTTAGTAGAATGTACTATCTAAGTGTTTGATTAATCATATCTTCAAGTCCCATTCAGGGACTAAAAAAACTGTCAAAAAAGTTCAATAAAGTTTGATTTAAAGAAAAAAAACAATAAAAAAAAATTCCTTACAAAAACCCATTTTAAATCGGTAAAATACCCCCCCAAATAAAAAAAACAACCCATAATAGGTATGACCCCATCCGTAAGTAATCAAATGCTAAAAATATTTAGTGATTTATCTCGCACAGTGAATTTTACAGATCACAGAATAAAGTTAACCATTTATTTTTGCTGCACTGTGTATGTTGTAGAGAAAAAAAAGACCTTCCCAAAATTGGAGAAATTGTTTTTTTTTTTCCATATCACCCCACTTAGGGCTCATTCATATTAGCGTTCATGAGTTCCTTTTTCCTGCTCCATTCAGGGAACAAGAATACTGCGCTGCCTGGCTGAGGGGATCTGTCTTATGACTATAATGGGGTTTTCTCAATTTCCAGAATTGGACGGAATTCACAGCCAGATTGCTGCGCTATTTTGTCCTGGAAATCAGCAATGGAGGTTCTGAACGGAACCTCAAACGGTGACGAAGACGAGCCCTTAGAAATGTCCGCCCTCCGACACTGAGGCGGGGTGTGTGGAGCAGGCCCTCGCCCTCAGCCCCCTCCACACCAGCTCTAAGTATATAACACGTACCTTCCGGTAAATGATGATCACTTCTTCGTTGATTCAAACTGAAGCCAGCCTTGGCCAACTGTGAAACAATGGCTACCCTATTATGTAGAGCCGCCATATGTAAGATGGAATAGCCAGATTCGTCAAGGACATTCAATCCAGAAATCGGTGTTTTGCGGCAGTATGTATAGAAGATGGCGGCCAGTCCTCGCTCCGCCGCAACTTTCAGTCCACAATGTAAATTCTACAATACAACACTGAATTAGGAGCCACGATAACTTGTAACATTTATGTCCACCATCTATGTGGTTCAGACATATGCCGCTGTGCTGTAAGCTCTTAACTAACCTGTTAGTATGTTCTTGGCGTGTGGGTGGCAACCAACACAAACACAGGGAGAACATACAAACTCCATGCAGATGTTGCTCTTGCTTTGATTTTAAGCTAAGGTTCCTGCACTGCAAGGAAACAGCGCTAACCACTGAGCCACCGTTGTGCGTAATGTAAGAGTTAGTTGATTGTGCTTCTTTAAGCCCTTTGCTACCATCCTATGTGTTGTGTAGATGAGTCCGAACTGCAGATGCACCGCATGGGTGTGTTTCTTCCACTATGCGAGCCAGCAATCACATGACCGCTGGGTGACCCCTTTTACAGCAAAGCTGCAGAGTCCTAGCAGATCCTAATCAGCTCTGCCAGTGACTATTGTCACTACACTGTGATGTTCTTCCCTATGGATGCCACAGCTACAGTGGAAAATTGTAAGAAAAAAAAAGACCATGTGTACCCCACAGAAACAAGACCTTCCTAAAAATCGCAGAATTGTTTTCCCATTTCACTCGACTTAGCTTTTTTTTAAATGTTTTGCAGTACATTATTTAGTACCATTGAAAAATACAACTCGTGCTGCAAAAAACAAGCCCTCATACAGTGACGTTGATGGATAAATATAAGAGTTATGATTTTTGAGTGGGGAGGAAAAGCCGAAAATGGAATTTAAAAAAAGGGCCGAGTCCTTAAGGGGTTAAAACCAACCCAGAAATGAGAAGAGACCTCTGGGCGGCTCCCCACTGGCTTCTCTCTACACCCAGCTCGATTGACCGATCTCTCCCTATACATAAATAAATCTGTAAAGAGCTCTCAGTCCAGCAGAGCCGGGCATGCGGGAGCCAGTGGGGAGCCGCTCAGATGATACTTCTTAAAAATCTCCACTTAAGATGTGTACAACAGTCTCAGACTCCCCCCAGGACTTACCTTACACTTAATGGCCTTTTTATAGCCAAATCGTTTCTTGAACTGATCGTGAAGCTGGATATCGCTTAATGGAAGCCTTTTGGGTTTTAAGGTATTTACAATGCCATTAATAACTCCCCACCATTGTTTCTTCAGTGTTGTTTGGTAAAAATCTTCAAAATGAATTAAAAGGATGTAATAACTACAAGAAAACAAAGCCATTTAAACAAGACCATTATTAAAGTACGAGCTGAACAGAAGAGGTATTTTACAAACATTAAAGGAGATGTCCCGCGCCGAAACGGGTTTTTTTTTTTTTAAACCCCCCCCCCGTTCGGCGCGAGACAACCCCGATGCAGGGGTTAAAAAAACCACCCGCACAGCGCTTACCTGAATCCCGGCGGTCCGGTGACTTCAATACTTACCGCTGAAGATGGCCGCCGGGATCCTCTATCTTCGTGGACCGCAGCTCTTCTGTGCGGTCCACTGCCGATTCCAGCCTCCTGATTGGCTGGAATCGGCACGTGACGGGGCGGAGCTACACGGAGCCCCATAGAGAACAGCAGAAGACCCGGACTGCGCAAGCGCGGCTAATTTGGCCATCGGAGGCCAAAAATTAGTCGGCACCATGGAGACCAGGACGCTAGCAACGGAGCAGGTAAGTAAAAAACTTTTTATAACTTCTGTATGGCTCATAATTAATGCACAATGTATATTACAAAGTGCATTATTATGGCCATACAGAAGTGTATAACCCCACTTGCTGCCTCGGGACATCTCCTTTAATGAATGAGTATTAAGTCAATGCAGTGCGCTCTGCCAAGAGGTAGTGATGGCCGAAACTAGGACAAGGTTCAAAAAACGTCGAGGTGCTTACAGAATAATAGCATTGGGGGTTATAGTTAAATGGACAGTAACTTTTCAGAAAACACCTGCTTATGTAATAGCCTTATATTAGATCTCAATCTTGTAAAACGTTTCCATTCATTTCTTGCCACTATACATCAAGGTGGAAGTGCAGCTCTTCTGCAGTCCACTGCTTGTCGTTAGGCATTCAGCTTCTTTAGTAAGTAGGACATCTTCTTAGCTGTGGGGGAGGGGTTTTCTTCACAGTCTCCTATCCCTGCACTCAAACTTATCTCAGATCTGCAGTCAGTGTGGAAGTTATCTGAGTCTTTTTAACCTAGAAAGGATGAACTTGATGGACCTGTGTCGGTTTTCAACCTATGTATATATACACTGAACGATCACTGCATTAGGAACAGCTGACAAATAAAATCTTGTGAGCAGTAATGCGGTACCCTGTGATGGCCGCGTCACAATCTGCTCTCAGATAATGTGCTGACTCTCCTCTGCACAGCAGAAGGTAACACTTGGCAGTCATGGGTAAACGGGGTGACTTGATTGACTTTGATGGTGTGGTGGCCGTATTTCTGAGACAGTCATACTTCTTGGCTGTTCCTGAACCATGGTATCAAGAGTGTACAAAGACTGGTTGAGCCATGAACAGACATCCGACAGGAGATCACACAGCAGCAGGCCACGCGTGGTTGATCATAGAGGTGAGCATCGACTGGCACTTCTGATATCACAGCTACAATTTGCCACATTGGACCTATTGCCTGGCAGTACAACAGCAGAGGGGATGGATAAATTTCCACAGTGACCATGTGGTGTACCTAGTGTCTACTGTGGTTCAGTAACCAAAGACCCACAAGGGTGCCCCTAATGACTCCGAATCATGTTTTCCTAGCTTAACCTAAGACCGTTGGTCATCATACCACAATCCTTAAATGGTGAAGGCTACCGGGACCTGTTAGCTGACCATCTGCATCCATATCTTCAGCCTTCCCCAACCACAGTGCCATCTTTCAACAAGATAACGTTCTGTGTCATTGAGCTCGGATCACTAGGGAGTGGTTGGAGAAACATGACAATGACTTCTCCAGACTGGCTTGACCCCCAAACTCACCAGACTGTAGCCGCATTGAACATGTTTGGGATATGCTGAAAAGGGCTGTGAGATCTGCTCCTACTTATCTGCAAAACGTGCACCAACTGATGAGGTTGCTGCAGCGGGCATTGGGCAAATGGGGCAGTGTGGGAGAGCCCAAAAAGGTGGACCAACCCTTTATTGAGTAGGTGTTTCTAATGGAGCAATCATTCAGTTTATATCCAAGAACACATGGCCTTCTCTATAAGATATAGTAGTCATTCAGTTGGAGAGGTACGTGATACCTATACTGTCAGAGGGATCGCCACTTAGATTACAGTATGTCTGAAATTAATCCAGCCGTTCCACATTTTGTCATATTTAGACTAGGCTGGAAATTTACTGAGCCCAACATTTCCAACACGGGGCTTGGTGCGCTTTTCCCCAGCAGACGGTATGCTGCATACATGGAGCTGCGTCTAGTACTAGGCGCAGCTCCGTGTGCCCTCACAGATGGTCCTGGTCCTGACAAGGTGCACATTTCTGGCATAATTTATGCCAATTTGTGGAGTTAATTATTAGAGATGAGCGAGCGTACTCAGAAAAGCACTACTCGCTCGAGTAATTTGCTTTATCCGAGTATCGCTGTGCTCGTCCCTGAAGATTCGGGTGCCGCTGCGGCTGACAGGTGAGTCGCAGCGGGGAGCAGGGGAGAGCGGGCGGGAGAGAGGGAGAGAAAGATCTCCCCTCCGTTCCTCCCCGCTCTCCCCTGCAGCTCCCCGCTCCGTGCCGGCACCCGAATCTTCAGGGACGAGCACAGCGATACTCGGATAAAGCAAATTACTCGAACGAGTAGTGCTTTTCCGAGTACGCTCGCTCATCTCTATTAATTATACATAAATCTGTCGGCCCGTCCTGAAAGGCCTTGCCCACTTTTCAGAAAATTTAGAGACTTTTTTATGCCAGAAAACTGACCTAAAGTCTTCATAAATGTCCCCCTATGTGTATAAACAAGTTTTACCGAAAAATAATATATCAAACAAAACCTGAATCTACTAACGAACATTTTATAGGACAACACCTGCCTCTTTTCCCCACATTCTATTACAGGAATAGGATAGTGATCTCTGTAAGTGGTGTCAGGGATGAGGAGTTGGTGAAGGTGCTCTGTGGCCACGTTATAGATATCTTTATAGGCGCTCTGAAAGAAGGAAGAGGGTTATTACACACCTATACGACTAGTGATCACAAGTCCATACTATAACAACATAAATAATGGTGTGTGATAAGACAAATAAACAGTCCATGGAAGGGTGCATTTACACTGCAAAGGTGATCACTCAAAAGATGGCTTTTGAGCGACCATTTTGCATAAACTACTACTTGGTACTAATGCCTATTAGTAGGAAGTAGCAGTGTGTGAGCGGCAGGGAGCTGTAATCAGGGAATAGACCACCCGCTGTTTTCTGATTACTTTCACTTTGATCTGCCAGTGGAGCTAATAGCTAAGAACAGCTGATACAATGTTATCAGCTGTAATTAGCTCTCTGACGGCAGAACACAGCGTGCGGTCCTGCTTGTTAGCTGTTCTGCTGAACGATGGTTTTCAAGCAGAACTGAAAACCGTTGTTCGGCATAAAACTGAAAGATGGACGCATTTAGACACAACGATTATCACTCAAAAGATGGCTTTTGAGTGAATTTCAAGCGATAATCGTTGTGTTTAAATGAGCCTTTAGACTTCCTTCACACAGTTTGTGTTGTATCTTTTTACCTTGTAAAAACACCACAAATTTTACATGTTTTTTTTTAATATATGTCTTTAGGGTGGTGTTTAGAGATGAGCGAATATACTCATTTCGAGTAATTACTCGATCGAGCACCGCGATTTTTGAGTACTTCCGTACTCGGGTGAAAAGATTCGGGGGGCGCCGGGGGGCGACGTGGCGGAGCGGATGGTAGCAGCGGGGAACAGGGGGGAGCCCTCTCTCTCTCCCTCTCCCCCCCCACTCCCCGCTGCAACCCCCCACTCACCCACGGCGCCCCCTGAATCTTTTCGCCCGAGTACGGAAGTACTCGAAAATCACGGCGCTCGGGCGAAAAAGGGGCATGGCCGAGTTGGTTCGCTCATCTCTAGTGGTGTTCCTTTATAACTGTTTTAATAATTGAAAAAAATGTAATGTCTTTGGAAAAAAAAAGAGTAGTGCAGTAAAAAAAAAACCTATACGTTTGGTATCACAGTAATCGCACCGACCCATAAAATAAAGCTATCATGTCGCTTTTGTTGCAGTTTGTGCGCCGCACAAACGACGCACTGAAAGATGGCAGAATGTAGTTTTTTTTTCATTTTGCTCCACTTAGAATTTTGTAAAAGTTTTTCAGTACATTTTATGGTACATTAAATAGCACCACTAAAAAATACAACTCGTCCCGCAAAAAACAACAAGCCCTCATGCAGCGACGTCGATGGATAAATAAAGGAGTTACGATTTTTTTGAAGGAAAAAACGAAAATGGAAAAAGAAAAAGGGGCCGCGTCATTAAGGGGTTAATGTGGTTTGCCATGTTTTCCTCCTTTTGAGCTGAGGCAGCATTAATAATCTGTTTTGCCTCCTTCTGTCTAGTTTTATACAATTCTCTGTCAGCCACATTTCCAGTTTCTTCAAACCTCTTATAAGCTGACCTCATATCTTTCACCACATTACTAACTTCTCCAGTGATCCTGAGGGATTTCTTTTTCTTTTTCCTCGTTTGTTTAGCATAAAGTTTAGTTGCCTTTAGGATGGCCACAGATATTAATAGTGCACACTGGGCCCGCACCACTACTGTTTTATTCTACCTTGTTAATAATTTTTTTTAAAAACCTATAGGCTCCACGCATACGGGCGGAAATTCTGCGGGGGGATTTCCTGCAGAATTTCCACCGTGGACGCCTGCATAGGATTGCATCTAACAGAGGCCCGCACAGAAATGTCTCTCCCGGCGCCCGAGCTCCGCTCTGCGCATGCTCCGGCTGGCCGGCAGATCAAAGAGCCGCAGCCACGGGAGCAGGTGAGACCCGCACTGGTCCCTGCAGGGGCTCAGGTCGGGTCCCGCTGCGAAAATTCTCGCTGCGGGATCCGACCCGGCCGTCTGTAGGCAGCCATATCCTGATCATTAAGACCCAAAACACCCCGTTTATCAAGGGGTTTAGAGAGTTTTCCGTAATCATGTTATAGAGCATGTGATATTTGAAAATAAACCAAGAAACTTTCCAATACCTTTACGTCTTGTGGGACATTTTCAAGTGGTGGAGTTCCTAAGTCAAATTCTATTCCTCCATGCAGATGAAAATATTCACCTGGTGAATACTGGAAATGCTGACACTTGTAGTGTTCTCCAAGCAGGAGTGGCGGCAGTTCACGCTCCGTTTTCACTTTATCATCTGCAAAATAATGAAAACCATTTTCTGTTATACAAGATGAAAATATATGGACTAACATCCTCAATCTAGCCCCTAAATCTTTGCTTACAGGGTGCAGGATGCATCGTCACCTTCTATGGGGAGAATAAAGGATTTCCACTATTTTACAGCACTGGCCAGTTAACAATAAGCTGTGTATAGATATACATCACTGAGAAAAAATAGTTAGTGTATAAAGTTCCTAAACTTTGTTAAGACTCAATAAAATGTAGTGATCAAACTCAGTGCTGAATACTTAAAAACAGACTTACAACAAAGTATACAAAAACATCTATGTTCCGCTTCTATCCCCTCAGTCATGCGCTGTAGAAGTAAACGGACTGCAGAGAGAGGAGGTAATCATATATCGGACAATATCCCCTCTTCCACTTCTTCAATCATCACTAGTTTGTCAGTCCATGGATTAGGGAAAGAAGGTATTAGAAAAAGCTGTAATGACTCAGTAAACCATCCAACACATTTCCACCAATGTTGGTTTCATCAGAGGTCTTTATCGATCAGGTTATTGATAGTTTATAATACTACCACTTTTAGATGTCTTTGAAGTCATCTGGGCCGGAAAACAGCTAATCAGCATGGATTCCGGTCGGCAGACCCCCGGTGATCTACTATTGGTGGACTGTCCTGCAGATAGGCCCATCAGTCATCTGCGACTGGACAACCCCTTTAACTCATTAAGGACAAAGCGCTGTAAATTTACGGCGCTTGGTCCTGGGCTTTATTTCTAGTTGATAGTAAAAAATACGACAAGGATTAAAGCCCCTTCATCTGCAATCAATTAGAAGCAGGTCCGTTTGTCAGCTGTGGGTCACAGCTGAGATCCCGAAGGAGAACGCAGGACTGGTTTTTAACCCCTTCTGCCTTCTCCTTTCCCTAGTACACAACGCTCAATGAGCGCTATGTACTAACAAGTGAAAGTGTTTCTTCCACTACACGAGCTGGCAGTCACAGGCTTGATAAAGACTCACCTAGTCGAAACGTCGCCATTTTTATGAAGCAATAAATCTTTTTTCCATTTTACTACACAATTGATGCTGCTACTTCATTGCTAGTCACGTGACCGCCAGGATATCCTGGCACAGCAGAGCTGCAGGGTCCTAGTAGACCCTGATCAGCTCTGCCAGTGACTATTGTCACTACAGGGAATGTTTTCTCGGTAACTGGGGCTCCTGTGGATGCCCCAGCTACAGTGGGAAAGTGTCAAATAAAAAAAAACAAAAAACATGTGAATGTCCCCCAAAGGTCTTATATGACGTCACAGGGGACATAGATAGTATGAAAAATAATGACATAAATAAGTAAAATAAAATTACAGAATAAAATAAAAATATATATACATAAAAAAGAAAATGACCCAAAGCCGACGCCAACCAAAACCGTCACATGTGCCCTGTAATCCAAAACCACACATATTATAAATAAAAAACATCCAAAACAAAATGAGGAACCCGTTCCCATACTTTATATTAGCGTAAATATACAAATTTAAAAAAAAGAACTATAAATTTTTAAAAAATCATTTTTTTAGCTTTTTACCCCCAATAAAACTAAAAAACAGAAGAAAAAAAAGTCGGTGAAAAAGATATTTAAAAAAATAGCCCTATATGTCACAGAAAAAAATGCAGCAAAAATAATTTTGATAGCCAAAGGAAAAAACCTAGGGTAGTTTAACCACCATATGGGTAAAATCCCTAAAAAGTGTCTGGTCTTAAAGGTACAAAACAGCCTGGTCCTTAATGCAGAAGGGCCGGTAACCAACAAAGTTACACTATGTGAGAGACTATAGGAAGTGGTTCCAATTTGGCCAGTAATGTATATCTATATATATAAAGCTGAAAGCCCTCACTGACTGACTCACTGACTGACTCGCCAAAAATTCTCCAACTTCCCAATGTCGTAGAAACATGAAATTTGGTGCAAACATAGATTATCTCCAAAATAGGAAAAGAAATTGGGTCCCAACTCAATTATTCAATTCTAGCGCAAAAGAATTGGCGTCGAAATTTTACATACGGAATCTAAATCTGTCACTTTCCAATGCCATAGAAACGTGAAATTTGGCCCGATGATTGATTATCTCATAAATGGGAAAAGTTAATGGGTCCCAACTCGATTATTCAATTCTATGCGCAAAAGAATTAGCGTCCAAATTTTACGTACGGAATCTAATTCTCTCACTTCCCAGTGTTATAGAAACTCGAAATTTGGCAGAAGCATTGATTATGTCATAAATAGGAAAAGCTAATGGGTCCCAACTCGATTATTCAATTCTATACGCAAAAGAATTGGCGTCCAAATTTTAAGTGCGGAATGTCATTTTCTCACTTTCCGGTGTCATAGAAACGGGAAATTTGGCACGAGCATTGATTATGTCATAAATAGGAAAAGCTAATGGGTCCCAACTCCATTATTCAATTCTATGCGCAAAAGAATTAGCGTCCAAATTTTACGTGCGGAATGTAATTTTCTCACTTTCCAGTGTCATAGAAGCGGGAAATTTGGCACGAGCATTGATTATGTCATAAATAGGGAAAGCTAATGGGTCCCAACTCCATTATTCAATTCTATGCGCAAAAGAATTAGTGTCCAAATTTTACATACGGAATCTAAATCTGTCACTTTCCAATGTCATAGAAACGTGAAATTTGGCCCGAGCATTGATTATCTTATAAATGGGAAAAGTTAATGGGTCCCAACTTGATTATTCAATTCTATGCGCAAAAGAATTAGCGTCCAAATTTTACGTACGGAATCTAATTCTCTCACTTCCCGGTGTTATAGAAACTCGAAATTTGGCAGGAGCATTGATTATGTCATAAATAGGAAAAGCTAATGGGTCCCAACTCGATTATTCAATTCTATGCGCAAAAGAATTGGCATCCAAATTTTAAGTGCGGAATGTAATTTTCTCACTTTCCGGTGTCATAGAAATGGGAAATTTGGCACGAGCATTGATTATGTCATAAATAGGAAAAGCTAATGGGTCCCAACTCGATTATTCAATTCTATGCGCAAAAGAATTAGCGTCCAAATTTTACATGCGGAATGTAATTTTCTCACTTTCCTGTGTCATAGAAACGGGAAATTTGGCACGACCATTGATTATGTCATAAATAGGGAAAGCTAATGGGTCCCAACTCCATTATTCAATTCTATGCGCAAAAGAATTAGCGTCCAAATTTTATGTACGTAATCTAATTCTCTCACTTCCTGATGTCATTTTATATGAAGGAAACGTCGCATGGTTACCTCCACGTGGTGTTTCCTGGGTAACGCAGAGAACTATGCAAAATGGTGAACATATGTTTTTCCTCAGTATCTCTAAAGTAACCACGACTTCATAAGATTTTCCGTTTGAACACCAGATAAACACCAGTACCAAATTAACTCGGGCGAAGCCGGGTATATCAGCTAGTCTATATATATAAAGCTGAAAGCCCTCACTGACTCACTGACTGACTGACTCACTGACTGACTCGCCAAAAGTTCTCCAACTTCCCAATGTCGTAGAAACATGAAATTTGGCGCAAGCATAGATTATCTCCAAAATAGGAAAAAAAATTGGGTCCCAACTCAATTATTCAATTCTAGCGCAAAAGAATTGGCGTTGAAATTTTACATACGGAATCTAAATCTGTCACTTTCCAATGTCATAGAAACGTGAAATTTGGCCCGAGCATTGATTATCTTATAAATGGGAAAAGTTAATGGGTCCCAACTTGATTATTCAATTCTATGCGCAAAAGAATTAGCGTCCAAATTTTACGTACGGAATCTAATTCTCTCACTTCCCGGTGTTATAGAAACTCGAAATTTGGCAGGAGCATTGATTATGTCATAAATAGGAAAAGCTAATGGGTCCCAACTCGATTATTCAATTCTATGCGCAAAAGAATTGGCATCCAAATTTTAAGTGCGGAATGTAATTTTCTCACTTTCCGGTGTCATAGAAATGGGAAATTTGGCACGAGCATTGATTATGTCATAAATAGGAAAAGCTAATGGGTCCCAACTCGATTATTCAATTCTATGCGCAAAAGAATTAGCGTCCAAATTTTACATGCGGAATGTAATTTTCTCACTTTCCTGTGTCATAGAAACGGGAAATTTGGCACGAGCATTGATTATGTCATAAATAGGGAAAGCTAATGGGTCCCAACTCCATTATTCAATTCTATGCGCAAAAGAATTAGCGTCCAAATTTTATGTACGTAATCTAATTCTCTCACTTCCTGATGTCATTTTATATGAAGGAAACGTCGCATGGTTACCTCCACGTGGTGTTTCCTGGGTAACGCAGAGAACTATGCAAAATGGTGAACATATGTTTTTCCTCAGTATCTCTAAAGTAACCACGACTTCATAAGATTTTCCGTTTGAACACCAGATAAACACCAGTACCAAATTAACTCGGGCGAAGCCGGGTATATCAGCTAGTCTATATATATAAAGCTGAAAGCCCTCACTGACTCACTGACTCACTGACTGACTCGCCAAAAGTTCTCCAACTTCCCAATGTCGTAGAAACATGAAATTTGGCGCAAGCATAGATTATCTCCAAAATAGGAAAAGAAATTGCATCCCAACTCGATTATTCAATTCTAGCGCAAAAGAATTGGCGTCGAAATTTAACGTACATAATCTAAATCACTCACTTCCCAATGTCATAGAAACGGGAAATTTGGCACGAGCATTGGATATGTCATAAATAGGAAAAGCTAATGGGTCCCAACTCGATTATTCAATTCTAGCGCAAAAGAATTGGCGTTGAAATTTTACGTGCGGAATGTAATTTTCTCACTTTCCGGTGTCATAGAAACGGGAAATTTAGCAGGAGCATTGATTATGTCATAAATAGGAAAAGCTAATGGGTCCCAACTCGATTATTCAATTCTATGCGCAAAAGAATTAGCGTCCAAATTGTACGTACGGAATCTAATTTTCTCACTTTCTGGTGTCATACAAACATGAAATTTGGCACGAGCATTGATTATGTCATAAATAGGAAAAGTTAATAGGTCCCAACTTGATTATTCAATTGTAGCGCAAAAGAATTGGCGTCCAAATTTTACGTGCAGAATGTAATTTCTTCACTTTCCAGTGTCATAGAAACAGGAAATTTGGCACGAGCATTGATTATGTCATAAATAGTAAAAGCTAATGGGTCCCAACTCCATTATTCAATTCTATGCGCAAAAGAATTAGCGTCCAAATTTTACGTACGGAATGTAATTTTCTCACATTCCGGTGTCATAGAAACGGGAAATTTGGCACGAGCATTGATTATGTCATAAGTAGGAAAAGCTAATGGGTCCCAACTCGATTATTCAATTCTATGCGCAAAAGAATTAGCGTCCAAATTTTACGTGTGGAATGTAATTTTCTCACTTTCCGGTGTCATAGAAACGGGAAATTTGGCACGAGCATTGATTATGTCATAAATAGAAAAAGTTAATAGGTCCCAACTCCATTATTCAATTCTAGCGCAAAAGAATTGGCGTCGAAATTTTACGTGCGGAATGTAATTTTTTCACTTTCCGGTGTCATAGAAACAGGAAATTTGGCACGAGCATTGATTATGTCATAAATAGTAAAAGCTAATGGGTCCCAACTCCATTATTCAATTCTATGTGCAAAAAATTAGAGTCTAAATTTTACGTGCGGAATGTAATTTTCTCACTTTCTGGTGTCATAGAAACGGGAAATTTGGCACGAGCATTGATTATGTCATAAATAGGGAAAGCTAATGGGTCCCAACTCCATTATGCAATTCTAAGCGCAAAAGAATTAGTGTCCAAATTTTATGTACGTAATCTAATTCTCTCACTTCCTGATGTCATTTTATATGAAGGAAATGTTGCATGGTTACCTCCACGTGGTGTTTCCTGGGTAACGCAGAGAACTATGCAAAATGGTGAACATATGTTTTTCCCCAGTATCTCTAAAGTAACCACGACTTCATAAGATTTTCCGTGTGAACACCAGATAAACACCAGTACCAAATTAACTCGGGCGAAGCCGGGTATATCAGCTAGTTTATATATATAAAGACGAAAGCCCTCACTGACTCACTCACTGACTGACTGACTCACTGACTGACTGACTCGCCAAAAGTTCTCCAACTTCCCGATGTCGTAGAAACATTAAATTTGGCACAAGCATAGATTATCTCCAAAATGGGAAAAGTAATTGGGTCCCAACTCGATTATTCAATTCTAGCGCAAAAGAATTGGCGTCGAAATTTTACGTACATAATCTAAATCTCTCACTAACCATTGCCATAGAAACTTAAAATTTGGCACGGGCATTGATTATGACATAAATAGGAAAAGTTAATGGGTCCCAACTCGATTATTCAATACTATGCACAAAAGAATTAGCGTCCAAATTTTATGTTCGGAATCTAATTCTCTCACTTCCCGGTGTTATAGAAACTCGAAATTTGGCAGGAGCATTGATTATGTCATAAATAGGAAAAGCTAATGGGTCCCAACTCGATTATTCAATTCTATGCGCAAAAGAATTAGCGTCCAAATTTTACGTACAGAATCTAATTTTCTCACTTTCCGGTGTCATAGAAACAGGAAATTTGGCACGAGCATTGATTATGTCATATGTAGGAAAAGTTCGTAGGTCCCAACTCGATTATTCAATTCTAGCGCAAAAGAATTGGCGTCGAAATTTTACGTGTGGAATGTAATTTTTTCACTTTCCGGTGTCATAGTAACGGGAAATTTGACACGAGCATTGATTATGTCATAAAAAGGAAAAGCTAATGGGTCCCAACTCGATTATTCAATACTAGCGCAAAAGAATTGGCGTCGAAATTTTACGTGCGGAATGTAATTTTTTCACTTTCCGGTGTCATAGAAACGGGAAATTTGGCACGAGCATTGATTATGTCATAAATAGGAAATGCTAATAGGTCCCAACTCCATTATTCATTTCTATGCGCAAAAGAATTAGCGTCCAAATTTTACGTGCGGAATGTAATTTTCTCACTTTCCGGTGTCATAGAAACAGGAAATTTGGCACAAGCATTGATTATGTCATAAATAGGAAAAGCTAATGGGTCCCAACTCGATTATTCAATTCTATGCGCAAAAGAATTAGCATCCAAATTTTACGTACGGAATGTAATTTTTTCACTTTCCGGTGTCATAGAAACGGGAAATTTGGCAGGAGCATTGATTATGTCATAAATAGGAAAAGCTAATGGGTCCCAACTCGATTATTCAATTCTAAGCACAAAAGAATTAGTGTCCAAATTTTATGTACGTAATCAAATTCTTTCACTTCCTGATGTCATTTTATGTAAAGGAAACGTCGCATGGTTACCTCCCCGTGGTGTTTCCTGGGTAACGCAGAGAACTATGCAAAATGGTGAACATATGTTTTTCCTCGGTATCTCTAAAGTAACCACGACTTCATAAGATTTTCCGTGTGAACACCAGATAAATACCAGTACCAAATTAACTCGGGCGAAGCCGGGTATATCAGCTAGTAAACTATAAAATAAACCGGCACGTGTGAAGTCAGATTTGGTCAAGAACAGCGTTGGACTGCGTTGCCAAGGGACCACCAATAAAGCGTATTCTGGGGGCCACTGAAATATTCCATGTCTAAGCTGCTGTACTCCATCAGTATGTATTGTAGTGGGCATACACAATGTGCACCAGTCATGTAAGGGGTTGGGGCCCAATCCCGACTCAGGGCCCCCGGGGAATTCACCTGTTCCCCGGTGGGCCAATCCGAACCTGCTCAAGAAACAGATAATGGCTAATAGACCAATATATTTGAAGTGATGTCTCAGGCAGCCCAGTTTGTGACCCACAAAAGGTAGAATTTAGTATAAAAGGTAAAACCATGTAATTCCCGTAACCTGAGGCAAGTCCTCGTGAAGTCTACAGTTGGTTCTTCAGTGTAACGTGACGGGTTGAGAAGGAAATATATATATCCTTGTAGGTAGAAAAGAAAACACTGGAATATATACATTTATATAGATATAGTTATGTGCCATTCTTTTTATATGCATACTAACTTTATTCTTATATGTACTAACTCTATGAAAAACTTAATATTTCGCCTTACATCAGATATGCCAAGATGCTTTGCAAGGCCGAGAGAGATGTGTCCAAAAATTCAGAGATGATACAGAACCAGACATGAAGGCCGCGTGTACTTGGCTGTTTTCCCAGAAGCGCCATATCAAGATAACGACTGTTCAACTATGCATCTGAACTTTCACTGTCTCAGGCCGGAAATCAGGACTTCCCATATATGGTTATGCGGTGGATTTGAGCCAATGAGCTCATCACTCATTTCTAGTGATGAGACCAAAAGGTATAAGATCTCATGTAATCTGTAATGAAGCGTGCAGCGCAGTCATGTCCCCGTGTGAGGAACTATACCAGACCTCCGTGTGGTGCTTTCTTCTTTACCGCCGGCAGCGGGGCAAGTGGGGTGGGCCTGATTGGTGCTGTACTTAGAATTACCCTGACAATTTGGCGCCCGAACGTGGGGTGGTAAAACCGGAGCCGTACAACTCAGTCCACCCGGATCCACGCCACAGGGAAGCCGTCCTGCTGCAAACCGAGCCTGATCAACTCACAGAACTCCAGGTAAGACCAGCATATATTTATGTTGTGTTTTACACTGCGAGTCTTGCAGCAGGAGGGACTATCTGTGTTTTGTGACCGGACGGGTTGGGTTAAGAGTTCTACACGGTAACTCGTGTGGGCTTCGGGTTTGCAGTCATGGACCACTGACCGTGATATGCGCACCAATCGCTCACCCAGAAACTAGTCTGTAGTCTATTTGTTGTTGAAGTCCGTAGTGTTTTAACGATAGTGAAGGTTGTTTGTTGTATCTGTAGAATTTTTTTCCTCTTTCTTTTTCATTTGGTCTCACAGAAGAAGGAACCCTCGGTTGTTTTAGTTGTTAATGGTTTAGCAGAGAGGGATGCACTCTGTGAGACAGGTCCCATAGAAGAAGGAACCCTCGGTTGTTTTAGTTTAGCTATGGTTTAGCAGAGAGGGATACACTCTGTGAGATAGGTTCCACAGAAGAAGAGACCCTCGGTTTTAGTTTAGTTAAGTTGGAGGAGAGGGATGCACTCTTTGGGACTGGTTCCATAGAAGAAGATGCCTTCAGTTGTTTTGCCATATATAAGGGGCTGACAATTCGGGTCAGAAGGATGCACTCTATGGAGCGTGTTATTATTATTATTGTTGTTGATGTTCTAATATGCGTAAGACCTTATTAAAGAAGACAGAGCACCTCAAGGGCTGCCGCCGTGCGGATCAATTGGTGGAGGAGAGTTCCAATCTGTGAAATGTAAGAAAACTTATGAAAATGTGTAACAAGGACCCGCACGGTAGATTACAGTATGGTGTCTGGGAGGAGGTCTTTAGGACCAAGAAGCGTGCCTTGAAAGACCAAGGTTTTCTAGAAAGTGCTGGAGTGAGGAGGAGAGAGAGACAGTCAGAGAAAGTTAAGTATGTACACATTATTTGTTTAAAGGTGTATAATACTAGGTAGATATAGATGTATATATGTATATATATATGTGTGCAAATGGTTAACTGAGCTTGCTTTTAGATGAGAAAGATTGTTTACATGAAGCTGCAGAGCTTGTGTTTAGTTTTCAAGGTCAAGCGATAACAAAGCAGAGAAAATGAAATACTGACCCTGGAAAATAGCTTTGCTTGCTTAAATGGAATGGAGGCTTGAAATGAATTTAATTAATTATACCATCTTACCAGTCAGGAAATATAGCAAGTTCTAAGGTATATTCTTACTTATACAGGGGCTGAAAATGAATGTTGCAAGGTCCCAGGATATGTGTTATTTATGAGTTCAAATGCAGGGAATAGTTAAACTAAAACAACTTATTCAGTCTGTGTTTCATATTCGTAGAGAGATAACAGATATTTTACAAAGGTGGGGGCTTTCAGACTTCACTTTTTGTTCAGGGTCAAATACAGAGAAAGAAAGACAAGGGGGGCTGAAAGATACCCACAGATTCTAAAATACTTCAGCGTTTAATACAGGATATAATAGTTTCAGTAAATAAGAAATATAGAATGTCTCAGTCACTCAAACTTTTTCACATAATTTGTCAAAGATAGCGCTCATTCACAATCTCATCTCAATAGAATCATGTACTTTATAACATTATAGCACTCACCTCAATGTTTTTCAACTGATGTATGTTTGTTTGTCAAACTTTTTTTTTGTCTGTGCATCTGTATGTACTGGTACACCTTCAATAGGGGGTGACGGAGCAAACTTGAGAGCATGGATGGATGAGAGTTAGTGACCCGTGTTCGGGCTGTGGTGAGTGTGAGATGTGTGATGCAGATATTGACTAGGGATGGAGGTCCCCCCCATGCATAAGACCTTACTTGGTTGAGATGTGGATGCTTAGACTGTACAGCTGAAATGAAGGTTTGAAAAAAGACGCAAGCGACCAATATCGAAGGGGTGGAGCTAGATGATGTAAAGGATGTAATGTTTCATCCCTCTTGTCCACAAGGGAGGGGGTGAGGATCTTGAGCAGCTAGTAAAAGTTTTTTTTGTTTTTTTTCTTCTCTCTCAAATTTGATAAGACATTGCAGGCAGGAACAGATTAATAATGAATTTGCTTAAAGGATATCACATTTCCAATATTAGTAGGTGTTTGTAGATTATTCTGCCCCGATGTAACTCATGTCTCTGTTATTGGTGCTAACATTTTACAGGCCTTATCTGCATCCATCAAATCTTTTTACAATATTATAATACCTTGAACTCGGGTACTCTTGTTCCAATTGAGTACCCTGGTTCAAAGGGGGGAGGAGAAGGCATAGGTGATCTAGGTATTGCAAATCAGCCATTTTTAATTTTTTGCAAGCCATTTTTAAATTTTTAAATTTTTTGCAACAAGATTCAGATCTTTTTGAAATAGAATATCAGCCCGATTGTCTAGCAGTGATGCAACAAGAAAATGTAAGTTTTAAAAAGTTACTGCCCTTGTTATTGCATATTTTGAGTTGTTTTTTATAGATGGTACCAGGGGTGATTGACAACTCCACACTGGATATGCAGTCGTAACACAACATGACACGGTAAAAGCAGAATCTCTGCCTCCGCATGTCGCAGCACAAGAAGCGGAATTAAAGGCCCTTGCTGAGGCGTGTAGAGTGGCAGAAGGTAAACATTTACACTGACTCCCGGTATGCATTTGGCATAGCTCATGATTACGGCCCAACATGGAAGGCCAGACAGTTTTTTACCTCTGCAGGACAACCAATTAAGAATGATGCAGCGGGCAGAGCCTCATGGAGGTCCTACTTCTACCTAACAAGGTGGAAAGCTCACACCAAATCCCACACCAGAGAAACAAGAGGCAACGCCATCACAGACCACACAGCAAAGGCAGCGGCCCTCAAGCCGTGGAAGAAAGAAGAAAAGAAGAATTTGAAAAAAACTTTGGACTTTGATAAAACTTTGGACTTTGACAAAAACTTTGGACTTTGATAAAAACTTTGGACTTTGATAAAAACATTGGACTTTGATATGCTAAAGACTTTATAGTTACAAGCCAGCAAGGAAGAAAAGGAAAAATGGACTAAAAAGGGACGGCATATGGTGAACAGTCAACAGCACTTGCCTACCACAGTCCCTGTGCCCCATGATGGCCCAGCTGACGCACGGAAAGACGCACCTCTCAAAGCAGCAATGATGTCGACGTTTGAACAAGGACGGGTTGCTCCTTGGTTTTCTGTAGCTGCTGCATCATTTGTCCAATTTTTGCATGATCTTTGCCGTAAGCAACAGGGCAGAAGTAAATTTGCCACATAACACTTGCCTAGACCACTCTACCCATTTCAGGGATTGCAAATTGGCTACACTCAGCTCCCACTTGTTGGGAAGCATGAATATGTGCTTGTTGTTGTTGATGTTTTTCAGGTTGGAGACCTACTCTGTTACTAAAGTAAATAAGCAGGTAATCGCACAGAAGCTCATGAATGAGGTAATCTGCAGATATGGGGTACCGGAAGTGATTCAGTCAAACAAAGGTACGCACTTCACAGGTGAAATAATGCAACACATCATGTCTGTTTTGGGTATTTTCCAGGCTTTTCACACACCCTACCGTCCGCGGAGTAGTGGGAAAGTAGATACAAAAGGCAATGAAGAAAATGGGCAAATTTTGAATTGAGTGTCTTCCATTAGTTCTTTTTCTTAGGAGGATACATGCCACAGTAGCTGAGTTTGGGGAATGATTTTCTTGTTAATTTTGTCATAGGCCTCTCCAAGGAATTGTCAATAATGCATTCTGCAGTCTCTGCTTTTCTCCCAGGTCCTACAGATGAGTGTCACAATCTGAAACCAGGTGACAGGGTCTATGTGGAAAAGTTTGAGAGACAAACCCTGTTTGAATGACCCTACCAGATGTTGCCCACCACCCCAAGTGCAGTCAAGCTCGAAGGAAAGCCCACTTGGATCCACACTTCGTACTGAAAAAACTCATGATCCTGCATATCCTTTACATGCTATAATGTGGTACAATTCCTCTAACACACACCTTTTGACTACTGTACAGTAGCCCCCTGTTTCAGAACAAATTAATACAATCAAATGTGCAATATGTAGACTACACTAAGGATGAGAATCCAACACCGCATCGTGCTAAGAGAGAAGTTGACGCTCCAGGTGGTAACTTTGATCCACATGTATACATAGATGCAATAGGAGTGCCAAGGGGGGTGCCAGATGAATTTAATTCTAGAGATCAGGTTAAAGCAGGTTTTGAGTCCTTATTTGCTATTGTCACTGTTAATAATAATGTAGATTGGATGAATTATATCTATTACAATCAGCAGAGATTTGTAAACTACACCAGGGATGCTTTTGCAAGGGTTAGCTGACCAGTTAGTGCCCACTGCATCCATGGCGTTCCAAAATAGAGTGGCCCTGGATATGATTTTAGCAGAAAAAGGTGGGGTATGTAATTTCCTGTATGTGTATAATCCCTTTGATCAAAAAGAGTATGAGTAAGGGACTGGACAATGTGACACCAACGTTTCCCTTGTTTGAAAAAGATGAAGAGCCAGTTCCGATAATGCCAACCACGTACGTTACCAGAAGAATGGAGAAATGTACTAGTACTGTGCCTATCCCGGTCTCATAAGATGGACTGTCAGTGGACTTCCCATTTGCCTAGGGATAGTGCAGAAGACCTTAGGTTCCGGCGAGGACACACCCTGTGGGGTGTTAACTTGTACAGATAGAGGGTATGGATGCCCGGAAATAAGCCCAGGGAATCCATGGCCTCCTTCTGAGGTGAGGTAGGGATCCCCTCTCCTAGGAGTAGGGCCTTACGGGCAGTGGAGAAACCCTGACACAAGGGAGAGGCGACCGAGGAAGAGTGCGAGGCCTGGTGCTTGATCTCCGTATTAAGTTTTTAGGGGGGTTTGAGAAGGAAATATATATATCCTTGTAGGTAGAAAAGAAAACACTGGAATATATACATTTATATAGATATAGTTATGTGCCATTCTTTTTATATGCATACTAACTTTATTCTTATATGTACTAACTTTATGAAAAACTTAATACTTCGCCTTACATCAGATATGCCAAGATGCTTTGCAAGGCCGAGAGAGATGTGTCCAAAAATGCAGAGATGATACAGAACCAGACACGAAGGCCGCGTGTACTTGGCTGTTTTCCCAGAAGCGCCATATCAAGATAACGACTGTTCAACTATGCATTTGAACTTTCACTGTCTCAGGCCGGAAATCAGGACTTCCCATATATGGTTATGCGGTGGATTTGAGCCAATGAGCTCATCACTCATTTCTAGTGATGAGACCAAAAGGTATAAGATCTCATGTAATCTGTAATGAAGCGTGCAGCGCAGTCATGTCCCCGTGTGAGGAACTATACCAGACCTCCGTGTGGTGTTTTCTTCTTTACCGCCGGCAGCGGGGCAAGTGGGGTGGGCCTGATTGGTGCTGTACTTAGAAATTTTCCCTGACAGGGTGTTTATACAACGTATCCTGAGGTTTATACAACTACTTACCAGAAAACGGAGGCAGAAGGCAACTCAAATCTGGAACTTTCAACTTTTTTTTCATCCCCAATAAAAAAGGTACAAGGAAACTGATGAGCCTGAGGCAGCTGATATTCCTCTTAGCCTCAGCCTTTTTCTGGATGTTGTCCTGTACGAGCCGCTGATGCACTGTTAGCCTCTGCCGGAGACGCTGGTACGTCATCGGGTCCACCTTCTCTTCGGTTAGTCTGATCACACTGGATAGGTCATACGATGCATCAAAGACAAACAGGTTCTCATCCTGCCGCACCTCCAGGGTGAAGCAGCTCATCATTATTGTCATACTATCTGCATAGCGCATGAACACACTCTTCTCCTCTTCTTCATTCGGTTCGTATGTCGGGTCTTCATTGCCCGCACTGGAGTACAGATCTTCAAATTCTGGTTCACTTGTAATATCAACCAGACCTAAAAGGTAATCAAAGCAATTACTTTGCAGATGTTAATGTCTACCTGCCAATATAATTGGGTTTATGCCCTTATTGACCCATCTATCACCAGGCCTGATGAACACCCACTTCTTCAGTTTCTTTTTTATTATCGCATTTCAAGAGACATAACGTTCATCCTTCCACCAACACAGCTGTATGGGGCATGTTCTTCACACAACAAGTTGTATTTTTTTTTATATAATTGGCATAGTTTTGTGGTACACTCGTTAAAAATATCACTCTGCTTGAAGGAGTATATATACCTCTATATTAGTACCAATCAGAAGCGTGTGAACCTCCCGCTGTTCCCTGATTACATTCCCTTTGCTCTGCTGCGGGGCTGACAGCTGAGAGAATGCAATCAGCTGTAATCAGCGCTCCCTGGGCAAAACACAGCGTGCGGTCCTGCTTATCAGCTGTTCTGCCGAACGACAGATTTCAAGCAGAACTGAAAACAGTGGTCTGCGGGGGTCAGGGGGGAGCAGAGCGGACCGGGAAGAAGAGTAAGAGAGATCTCTCTCTCTTCCCCCCGCTCACCCCCGCAGCTCACCCAAGCCTGCTTGGATCACTAAGCAGTTACTCAAGACGAGCGATGCCCGCTCGAGCAACTGCCTTACCGAGTAGGCTTGCTCATCTCTAGCTGTAATGCATTATCGCTAATAATAGCTATCATAGGTCATGGCAGACACAGACGCCATTGTCTGGTGTCCGCTTGTAATGCAAACAATCGGTCCTCCGCAATTATATGACAGAGGGCCGAGGAGGTCACAGAAGGAGTGCCCTCCCTTTATGAATCCCTTTACATGCCGTGATCAATATTGATCATGGCATGGAATGCGTTAATTGTGGAGATCAGTGTTCTCACCAATCCCCGCTATTGCAGTAGGTGGTTGACTGTCAGTCACAGCCGGCTGCCGCTGTAGATGGCATAGATTCAGGTTCTGAGCCTGTGTCATCTATTGGACATAAGTGTACATCCATTTGCGGTGACCCCTTCCCAGTCAGGATGTAAAGCTGATGTTATCGGACAACTCTGCTTTAATAGGATACTCTATTTTAAAATAATAAATTTAGTATACTCACCCCTCTGCTGGGATCCAGCACTGTAGCGTGTTGTGCTCCCAGTGTTTGTTGTGACACATGATGTGATAGGAAATCAGGTGACCTCTGCAGCCAATGAGAGGTCAGGCGTCATGTTCCTGAACTCCTGGCATTGGCTACAGCAGTCACCTGGTTGCCTGTGACATCATCTGTCACAACAAACACCGGGACCACAGCGGGGCTACGGTCCTGGATCCCAGCAGCCGTGAAGGGGTAGGTTTAGCTCAGTTTATTCTTTTAATACAGGGAGTCCTCTTGAAACAGAGTTCTCAGTTAACTGGACAACCCCTTTAATTATACACTTTGGTGACTATGTTGTGGTATTTGCAATAGATTCTTTACTGATTTTTGATTGGCTTTCTTACCTCTGAATATCATTTGTGTATTTTATACTCACATAGTTTTGTTTTATGTGTCTTTTGCACGATTCTCCTCGCCGTCTGCTTGGTCATTTTATGTTGTTTGTACTTCTTTTTGGGGCATTTCATGTGGTTCCATTAGAGAAGCTATCAATATGTTTAGATTAATATGGGGGACATCTGTAACTTTCAACCATGTGTCCAACCCCTGGTATTGCTTGTCCTTTATATTTTGGTACTGATATATGGCCAAAAGTATGTGGATGACCTAGACTGACCTGTATGATGATTTACTGGAGAACTCAGAGATCTTGTTGTTCTGGACAAAATCTACCCAAGGCACAGCTAGAATTAGTTATCCTGAAGGGCATGGTTGGAGATACTGCTGATAGACCGGATATCTCTGCTCTGTCTGACCTAAAGAATATTATCCAGAAAAAAAGTCCTGGGAATCTTCAAGGTCTCACACAGTGCCCTCCAAAACTTGGAGACCAACTGTACTCCGTGATCCAAGACAAGGTGACCGGGAAGAAGAAGGAGGCAAACAAATCTCTGAAGAAGGTCTGAGCCAACTGAGGAGCAATTTCTGATAAGCCATCCTCAACCACCCAGATGGTAGGGAAACCCTGAGCAGGAGGCAACTTAGTGAGGGAGTCCATCAAAATCTTAATCCAAAGCTCAAATGGAAGAGTCAGTGGGTGAAGTACACCCGAAACTATCTGTTTGGATGTTTCTAACACAACACATATGATAAAAAAAGGAGACAAATGGTTTTACATCTTGTTTCCAGCCAGGCCACCAATAGAAGTGGGAGAAGAGTTCAGTGGTGTACCCCCCGAAGATCTTATGGCATAGACAATGGGGTCCAGGACAACACCTTGGTGCGGTGGTTATACAAAGGATTGTTCTCTTGAATGGTCTTTCAGGAATAACTTTAGTCTAGACAAATACTGTTTTCCCCCAAAATAAGCCCTACCCCTATTTTCAGAGGGGAAAGGGGGCTTGAAATATAAGCCCCCCCCCCCCCAAATAAGCCCTAGCAAATAAAAAAAAATCAATACTCACCTAGCTGGCGGAGTCTCTTCCGCTGGTCCCCGGGGCTGCACCAGGTTGCCGTGTCCTCTGCACTGACACAGAACTCTCCTTATGGTGACGGGGCTTTAAATACCCCGCCTCCAGATAGTGAGTGCTGTGATTGGATCGAACGCCAGCCAATCAGAGTTAGCGCTCGAACATTCACAGCCATTTAGTGAATGACATCACTGAATGGCTGTGATTTGGCTCATCGAGCACCGTGTCTGATTGGCTGAGCCACGGAGCTCATGAGCTAATCACAGCACTCACTTGCTGGAAGCGGGATATTCAAAGCCTCGTCAGCAGAAGATGAATTCTGTGTGAACGGCGAGGATACTGCAGCCTGCCGCATCGCCGCTGGACATCAGCAGTGCCAGGAACCCAGATGCTGCAGAACAGGTGAGTATAAGCCCCACCCCCAAAAATAAGACACTGTGCCTTATTCTGGGGCAAAAATGAATATAAGACAGTGTCTTATTTTGGGAGAGACACGGTATATAATTTGGGTTGATGATGTGCCCTCAAAATAAGAATTATCAGATGTATCAAACAACCTGCCCTACATTTCTTCTCCCCCAGACAATACATTGAATCATGAGAAAGGGGGTCCAATGTACCTGTTGTGAGTTAAAGGAACTTGTTCCAAGGAAATAAGTCATCCCCTATCCACATGATAAGAAATAACTTAGGGGTCTGACTGCTGGTATCCCCACCCACCACGAACAGGAATCCAGAGCATCCCGCAATGAAGAATAGCCGGCCCTGTGTATAATGAAACGTAGATGCCGGCCCACAGAGTAGTCGGCCCACCAGGAATCTTCCCAGGGCAGTAAACTGCCAATCTGCCGCTGTGGACTGCATTCATAGCCATCCTGGGCCGCGGATTGGACATCTTTGGTGTAGATCAACTGAACCCAGTCTGAAGAAGCAGAACTGTGCAGTCTGAACAGCTGTCTGTGGATGGATTCTGGCCTGGTTTTCAATTCCCAATCCTTGTTTCAAAGACCTGTGTAAAGGGTCTGACACTGATTCATAGGAATGCTGTCATCCAATAGGTGGCGCTGCAGAGGCATTGTTCCATCTCCCTTATTTGCATATATTTCCCAGAGGAGCATGCATGGCCTTATCAGTCTCCTCACTCACCTCCTAGGTGCTCTCCTAAGGAGTGATGATATCCCTCCCAACTTGAGTCTGAACCTTAACACAGAATTTGTTTATTGTAACGTTTGAAGGAAATCCATGTAACTATGAAGCAGAGAATTACTAAAATATGACCCCAGTATCTACGTACGATCCTCACCTGCTGAGCTAAACTCTTCAAATACATTATTCTTGGTCTGCGGATGACCATTCGCATCAATATCCATAACGGACCTCCACAATTCAGAGAACCTCTTACGTTTCTCTTCTGCCATGTATACCCCATGCCATAGGCATTTGATCATGTAATCCACACTTATCATGATCTGCCCAACTCTAGTGTCACAGTAGGCAGGGGGCAGCTGGCAGGATGTGCTGCAGTCAAAATTGGCATCCAGGCTGATGGACGGCACTTGGTTAAAGCAATAAATGCCAACAACGAGTTCTCTCAATATTTGATGAACTTCCCGGCAATCCAGTCTGACGTCAGACCCCGCCGGAGCCAAGAGAAGAACCTCCGAATGGGTGAGATTCTTCATCTCCGTTATTAATCCGCTGGGAAGCTGCAGCGGTAAACTGGCGTCATCCATTGATACAAGCCAACTTGAAGTGGTGTACGCCAAAAGTTCTTGGACCTCACTTCGCTCAAACTTGTCAAAGAAAGCATTGGCATTCCTCTGTACTAACATCTCAGCCCGGAAGGTCTTGCCGTGCGCTGGCATCGTACTGTCCGTCCCGGATCTCAACATCTCCGACTCTGACTGGCAGATTGATCTAGTCGGAGTGTAAAGATGCTGCAGAAGGAACAACAGAAGGGTTAAATAATTTGATTAAATTCTTAAAATTATTTCGATGTATCTGAAAAATTAAATGTATTTTACTATACTAGTATAAAGGCAGGGCTACATGCTGACATTTATTACATCGCAGTCTATAGAGTAATAAAATATGACTGTATGATGGACAAAGGGTCACACTGTATTCGTTACCTCACAGCTAAATCCCACAGCAACTAACGCTTTCAGTGCGTTTTTCTAAATTAAATTCCTAAGGGCGGACACCCACTGGCGTTTTTTTCTCCACTGCGCTGCGAGAATAAGTGAAAACTCTCACAGCGCAGTGCGAGAAAAAAAACGGGATCATGCCGGGATATCGCAAGTCTTTTCAATGGGGCCAGCGGCAGCAGCGCTAGCCCCATTGAAAAGATATGGAGAAGACCGCGGACTTCTGCCACAGCTGTGACAGCTGTGGCCGAAGTGCAGCATGCTATCCCTTTGCTTTCAATGGGATCGGCGCTGCTGCCGGTCCCATTGAAAGCAGTGGTTGTAGCAAGCCCTGCAGTATGATTTTCAGGGAAGGGCTTGAAATATAAGCCCTTCCTGAAAAGCATCAATTAGTGGTAAAAATTTTTTTTTTTAATTACTCACCTCCCTGCCGCTCAGACTCGTCCTCCGGCTGGCCCCCCAGCACTGCTGTCTAGCACTTTCAGCAGGCGGGGATTTTCCCCGCCTCCTGAAAGGGCTATGCTGATTGGCTGAGCGCTCAGCCAATAGCAGCTAGTGCTTAGCTATTGGCTGAGCGCTCAGCCAATAGCAGCTAGTGCTTAGCTATTGGCTGAGCGCTCAGCCAATTACAGATAGTGCTTAGCTATTCATTCATGATAGCCTATGATAATGTTCATCCAGAGGAAGGCAAAAATTTCCATTGAGACAGAAGCCAATTTTCCCTAAGTTTAGGCAAGAAAATTCCTGGCAATCAGAATAATCTCTGACTCTCCGGTGCTTCTGTGTGATCAGTGATATAACATATAATATTATTACACTCTAGGCCCCTCTTGATCTCTTTTAGGAATTGCGCCATTTTTGGGAGATTGTTTTTACGGCATATACAGCGCTGCAAAAATGACCTGATAACTTTATTCTGTGGGTCAGAATGATGATGATGATACCAGAGTTTTAGAGATTTTTTTTGCTGTACTAGATTACTTTCTGCCGCCATCTTGTGGCCACCGGAACGCTTCATTTTTCTGTTGCTGTATGAAGGCTTGTTTTTTTGCAGGATTATTTGTAGTTTCTCTTGGTACCATTTGGGTTACATACAGCTTTTTGATCATTTTTTCTTTCTTGCAGACAGGATGAAAAAACAGTGCTGTACATTTTCTTCTCATGGTGTTTACTGTACTGAACTATATATAATACATTATTTTAATAAGTCAAACTTTTACGGATGTTGCAAATTCTGAATATCTTTTATTCTTTATTTGTTTACATTTTTTTTATTATAAAGAATGGCAAAAAGGGGGTATTAAAATTTTTTGTATTTATTATTTTTTGTAATAATTAGAAAAAAAAGTTCATTTCACTTATTTCCACATTTTTTTGTGTTAGTCCTGTGAGAGATTAGCGTTTAGGATCGGTAGCAACCTGGGCATAAGCAGTCAGAGACAGTGACACTTGCGATAAAGTCTTTAGTCCAGGCTCTGCCTGGGTTTATTTCCAAGCAAACAAAACAAAATACAGGCCTTAACATCAGGCAAACATAAAGGAAATCCTGCTCGTCTGACCACTTACTAAACATGTAGCGTTCCTGTCTACACACTGGTACTCAAAATGGCTCCTGCACACAGCCAGCCAGGTCTCTCAGACCTGCAGAGGTCTCAGTTCCTCCTTAGGCCCTGTAGGCCCAGGCTTTATATGACCTGGTACGTGGGAGTGACCATCCCACCCTTCACTTTGGTCACTCCAGAAAAGCCGGCCCGGATTATGTGGCTTGGAGCCACTTACACACTACAACGTGTTAGTGGCTTAATGCCACTAACACTATACTGCCGGCTTCCTCCACCGAGCCCAGGCTGCTCGGTGGCACGTATCCGCCCAAGCGCTCCCCAACGCCTCATAGGAGAGCATCCTAGGTGACACATACCTGCCCTCCAGCACCTTGCCGGTCACCGTCTCACATACCCTCCCCGTCTGTTCGAGCCTGTGGGGTCGGACACCTTTAGCCGCCATGCAATGCGTCCTTGATAAGGCATCGGCATTGCCCTGTAGCTTTCCGACCCTGTGTTCTACCAAAAAACTGAAGTTTTGTAGTGTCAGGAACCAGCTGGTGACTCTGGCGTTCCTCTCTTTTGCCTGTGACATCCAGGTTAAGGGGGAGTGGTCTGTGATCAGCCTGAAGTGCCGACCTAGCAGGTAATATTTTAGGGATTCCAGGGCCCACTTGATGGCTAGGCACTCCCGCTCAACGATACTATAATTTTTTTCCGGCGGCGTGAGCTTCCTGCTCAGATAAATTACGGGATGTTCCTCTCCTTCTACTTCCTGGGACAGAACTGCTCCCAGTCCCACATCGGACGCGTCTGTTTGGACAATGAATTCTCGTTTAAAATTGGGTGTGACTAACACTGGACGTTTACAGAGGGCCCGTTTTAACTCTTGGAACGCCTTTTCTGCGTCAGGGTTCCACTTGACCATGACTGACTTACTGTTCTTGGTCAAGTCTGTTAGGGGCGCTGCTATGCTCGCAAAGTTTTGCACGAACCGCCTATAGTACCCTACAATGCCTAAAAAGGCTCTCACCTGCTTTTTAGTTGTGGGTTGTGGCCAGTTCTGAACGGCTTCAACTTTATTGACCTGGGGTTTTATAATACCCCTACCTATTATATACCCCAGGTATCGGGCTTCTTCAAGACCCAGGGCGCACTTCTTTGGGTTTGCTGTGAGCCCTGCTTTTCTAAGGGAGTTCAGTACTGCCTGTACCTTGGGTAGATGGCTGTCCCAGTCTTCGCTAAAGATAATAATAATAATAAACTTTATTTGTATAGCGCCAACATATTCCGCAGCGCTTACATAGACAGGGGGGAATACAGAAAGACAAAATACAAACATTACAGAACCACGGTTACATATAGTAATCAGTTGATGGAAACAATAGGGGTGAGGGTCCTGCTCCAACGAGCTTACATACTACAAGTAATGGGGTGATACAGAGGGTAAAGGGGCTGGAGATGTGCACGGTATGGGGGGCTGGAGGGTGAGAGATGCTATACACATAGACAATGGTCAGACATTTAGCCGTGTGACGGCAGAAACGGTGTGACTGCAGGAGCGGTTTATGATGGCTAGCAGGGATTGCAGTCAGTAGGTCAGGGAGCATGTTATCAGGCAGAGTACAGAGGGGTTTGTTTAGGGAATGCTGTATGCCTCCTTGAAGAGGTGCGTTTTTAGAGCACGCCTGAAGTTCTGCGAGTCCTGGATTGCTCGGGTAGCCTTTGGTAGTGCATTCCAGAGGACAGGTGCTGCTCTGGAGAAGTCTTGGAGGCGGGAATGAGAAGTTCGAATGAAAGGGGCGCTCAGTCTGGTTTCATTAGCAGAGCGGAGAGCCCGGGCTGGTTGATGGATTGAGATGAGGGAGGCGATGATATCATCTAAATATGCTGACGCATACTGCCGATGGGGTTTGAGTATGATATCCATCAATCTTTGGAAGGTTGCTGGGGCTCCATGCAAACCGAAGGGTAGGCAGATGTACTGAAACAACCCTTCTGGTGTGGCAAACGCAGTCTTTTCTTTCGCGCTCTCTGTAAGGGGAACCTGCCAGTAGCCTTTAGTAAGGTCGAGAGTGGAAAAGTACCTGGCATGACCCAGTCTCTCAATCAACTCGTCCACTTTCGGCATTAGGTATGCGTCAAATTTTGACACGTCGTTTAGCTTCCGGAAGTCATTACAGAAGCGCAGAGAGCCATCAGGTTTTGGTATCAGCACGATAGGGCTGGACCATTCGCTTTTCGACTCCTCAATTACTCCGAGGTCTAACATTTTCTTGACCTCCTCTGAGATGGCTCGTCTGCGGGCTTCTGGAACCCTGTACGGTTTCAACTGAACCTTTACCCCTGGTTCAGTTATAATGTTGCGTTTTATGACACCAGTACGCCCTGGTATATCAGAGAACACATCTGAATTACGCTGTATAAATTCCCTCGACTCTTGTTGTTGGGATTTGGACAGGGACCCTGATACGCACACCTCTGGGACCGCACCATGGGGGGTGCTCACTGCAGTCAGGGCTTCTCTGTCCTTCCATGGCTTAATTAGGTTTACATGGTACAATTGTTCTGGTTTCCGCCTACCTGGCTGGTATACCTTATAATTTACCTCTCCGACTTTCTCAATTATGTCATAGGGCCCTTGCCATTTTGCTAGGAATTTACTCTCTAGGGTGGGCACCAACACTAGTACCCGATCCCCAGGGTTGAAGGTTCTCACCTTGGCGGACCGGTTATATACCCAGCTTTGGGCTTCTTGAGCCTGCTGTAAATGTTCTTTAACAATGGGCATGACCGCCGCAATTCGATCTTGCATGAGGGAGATGTGTTCAATAACACTCCTGTAGGGGGTGGACTCGTGCTCCCAGGTCTCCTTAGCTACATCAAGGAGCCCTCGGGGATGTCTACCATACACTAATTCAAAGGGAGAGAACCCAGTGGAGGATTGTGGGACTTCACGGATTGAGAACATTAAATATGGCAGCAGACAGTCCCAGTCCTTCCCATCCTTATTGACTACCTTTTTTAGCATGCTTTTCAGGGTCTTATTAAATCTCTCAACCAGACCATCCGTCTGTGGGTGGTACACCGACGTCCGTAAGTGCTTAATATTCAGCAGCTTACACAATTCCTTCATGACCTTTGACATAAAGGGGTTCCTTGGTCCGTCAGGATCTCTTTTGGTATGCCCGTGCGGGAGAACATGTGAAGTAGTTCCTTTGCAATACCCTTGGATGACGTATTGCGTAAAGGAACGGCTTCGGGGTAACGGGTGGCATAGTCTACAACCACTAATATATGTTGGTGACCCCGGGCAGACTTTACCAAGGGCCCAACTAGGTCCATAGCGACCCGCTCAAACGGTACCTCTATGATGGGCAAGGGCACTAAGGGGCTCCGGTAATGGGGCATAGGAGCTGTTATCTGACACTCCGGGCACGACTCACAGTAACGTTTTACATCACCATGTACCCCCGGCCAGAAAAAACGCTGAAGGATGCGTTCCTTAGTCTTTTCGCTCCCGAGATGACCTCCCAGCACATGCTTGTGCGCTAGGTCTAAGACCATCCTGTGATAAGACTGAGGTACCACCAGCTGTTCCACAACCTCCCCACGGACCTTGTCAACCTGATACAACAACTCTTGATTGACTGCCAGGTGTGGAAACACAGTATCAGCCCCCGGGAATTGAGGCTCCCCATTTAGTACTTTAACATTTTCCCTGGCCTTTACTAAGGTGGGGTCTCGGAGCTGCTCAGTTCCGAAATTGGCACGTGAGACCTCTAAGTCAGGCATAGCAACCACTTCGTCCTGTACCTCTGTCTCACCCGCTAGTACTGTTAAGGGAAAGTTATCCCCATCCTCTTGGGTCACCCCTACTGCTGGAACCGTACCCTCAGGGTCAAACGGTTCTGGACACACATCATGCACATTTGCATTATCATGAACCTTATTTGCAGACGACCCTCGGTGTCGCCACAAGTCCCAAAATAGGGGAAAGTCTCTCCCGAGGATCACGGTGTGCATTAAGGATTTCACGACGCCCAGCTCATGGGTGGCAAGTCCACACGGAGTATCAAGTCTTACAAGGGCAATAGGGTACTCCTTGGTGTCCCCATGCACACAAACAACCCCCATGCGACGGCTGGTGAACGTTGTGGGATCGACCAGGCTGGAGTGCACCAGCGTAACCAAGCTCCCTGAGTCCAGTAGAGCTGTCACCGCAAAGTCATTCACCTTTAGGTGACATAATGGTCGATCAGTCTCTGACGCAGTCTCTGCAGAACACATTGGCCGTGCGAACATCGACCTCCACCGGGCAGAGTCACAGTCCATGGGTTCCACGGTAAGTGGACAGTTGGCGGCAACATGCCCGGGCTCACGACAGTGCCAACATAGTATGGGGCCCCGGTCCCCTTGGGGTTCTACCCGGGACCGGACTGTCCAGTTGGGACTCCTCTTCTGTCCCACATGATCCCCCTCTGAGCCGCCTCCCCTTGGGACACTTTTGACACCCCTTACATATGGAACAGTCTTACCAGGGGCTCCAGCCGACTTGCTGTTTTCGGGGTTGGAACGTCGAGGAGGCACGGCTTGCAGTAAGTCCTCCGTGGCTTTATACCTCTCGACGAGGCTCACGAGTTGGTCCACGTCCTGGGGACCTCCTTGTCCCACCCAGCGCTGGATTGCGGGGGGCAGCGAGCGTATAAACTTATCCAGAACCACTTTCTGTACGATCTCTGCCGGGGACGACTCCTCCGGCTGCAGCCACTTTCTCACCAGGTGGAACAGGTCGTACATCTGGGAGCGAGCTGGTAGGTCGTCTGCGAAAGTCCAGGCGTGTACACGTCGAGCCCGCACATGGGCGTCCACGCCCAAGCGTGCCAGGATCTCACCTTTGAGCCTATTATAGTCCTTGGCATCCTGCTCACCGAGGTCAAAGTAGGCCTTTTGGGGTTCTCCCGTCAGAAAAGGCGCTACTACCTCAGCCCACTGAGGCGCCGGTAACTTCTCCCTCTCGGCCACTCTCTCAAAGACCGCGAGACAGGCCTCGATGTCATCGGTGGATGTCATCTTTTGTAAGGCCGCCTGTACCGCGGTACGGGTGGTGGGGAGCGAACCAGCCGATCTCTGCACACTTTGCGCCACCGCCCGGAGTTGCTCTTGCAGCTGTTGGTTAACCCACTGTTGCTCCTGCAGTGCTAAACGATTGGCTTCCACCAGTAGAGCATTAGTCTCGGCCTGAGCTCTCATGGCCTCCTCATGGACTTTTTGCTGGGTCGCCGTCATCAGCGTCAGCTGTTTCATCAGATCCTCCATCTTGGCTGTATCTGATAGCTGTGCCGTTGCAGCTTTCACCCAGGACATGGGGGGTTACAGCACTCTCCCGTCAATCTCTCCTGGGCGGTTGCCCTTAGCAACGGTTCTCCAGCTGCTGCAGCAAAATGTCCATTAATTGGTGTATGTCTCTTTAAGACCGCTGCCCGCATCCAAACACCATATGTGAGGGATTAGTGTTTAGGATCGGTAGCAACCTGGGCATAAGCAGTCAGAGACAGTGACACTTGCGATAAAGTCTTTAGTCCAGGCACTGCCTGGGTTTATTTCCAAGCAAACAAAACAAAATACAGGCCTTAACATCAGGCAAACATAAAGGAAATCCTGCTCGTCTGACCACTTACTAAACATGTAGCGTTCCTGTCTACACACTGGTACTCAAAATGGCTCCTGCACACAGCCAGCCAGGTCTCTCAGACCTGCAGAGGTCTCAGTTCCTCCTTAGGCCCTGTAGGCCCAGGCTTTATATGGCCTGGTACCAGCCCCACCTGGTACGTGGGAGTGACCATCCCACCCTTCACTTTGGTCACTCTAGAAAAGCCGGCCCGGATTATGTGGCTTGGAGCCACTTACACACTACAACGTGTTAGTGGCTTAATGCCACTAACACTATACTGCCGGCTTCCTCCACCGAGCCCAGGCTGCTCGGTGGCACGTATCCGCCCAAGCGCTCCCCAACGCCTCATAGGAGAGCATCCTAGGTGACACATACCTGCCCTCCAGCACCTTGCCGGTCACCGTCTCACAGTCCCTATAGGGGACTTGCACTTGTGACTGTTTGCATATACAGTATACTGCAGTACTTCAGTATATTGTATTTCTGGAGGCATCCCATTAAAGGTTTCCCATCTTGGCTTTTCATAGCTGAGATGGGAAACTGCTACTGGCCGCCCAGCCGGTAGTTACGAAAGCAGCCATGCGGTGCAGTGTGCAGCAGTGTAGGGACCCACTAAGAGGTCGCTGTCACGGGGCTAGTGGGCTTATAGAATTTGATCAAAATGTTACTGAAACCTCGTGTTCTGTTTCAAATATGTTGAAATGCAAAAAAAGATGATAATATGCGGCTGTGCGTCCGCGCTTTTCTCCATATTGGTTTCCCTGAAGCCCTAGGTATTCTTCTCTTGGCACCAGCGCTCCAACACATTTGGCGCAGGTGGTTTTTAATTACTCGCAGACTGCAGTAGGTTGATTGGCCTACTTGGATCTCAGTCTAGATCCTGGGATCACCGGAACAGGTGAGCTCTGGAGACCTGCCCACATGGTGCAGCGCTGCACGGCGGCCGGGTTTATTGTGATGCGAGGTCCGTGAGGGCTGAGGTGGTGTTTTGATGGTGGGGGTCGCTGTGCGCTGCTGCACCCAGTAGTGTAGGGCCCCGATAATGGGGGTCGCTGTGTGCTGCTGCACCCAGTAGTGTAGGGCCCTGATAATGGGGGTCGCTGTGTGCTGCTGCACCCAGTAGTGTAGGGCCCCGATAATGGGGGTCGCTCTGAGCTGCTGCACCCAGTAGTGTAGGGCCCGGATAATGGGGGTCGCTGTGCGCTGCTGCACCCAGTAGTGTAGGGCCCTGATAATGGGGGTCGCAGTGCGCTGCTGCACCCAGTAGTGTAGGGCCCTGATAATGGGGGTCGCTGTGCGCTGCTGCACTTAGTAGTGTAGGGCCCTGATAACTGTGGTCGCTGTGTGCTGCTGTACCCAGTAGTGTAGGGCCCCGATAATGGGAGTCGCTGTGTGCTGCTGCACCCAGTAGTGTAGGGCCCTAAAAATGGGGGTCGCTGTGTGCTGCTGCACCCAGTAGTGTAGGGCCCTAAAAATGGGGGTCGCTGTGTGCTGCTGCACCCAGTAGTGTAGGGCCCTGATAATGGGGGTTGCTGTGCGCTGCTGCACCCAGTAGTGTAGGGCCCTGATAATGGGGGTCGCTGTGCACTGCTGCACCCAGTAGTGTAGGGCCCTGATAACGGTGGTCACTGTGTGCTGCTGCACCCAGTAGTGTAGGGCCCTGATAATTGGGGTCGCTGTGCGCTGCTGCACCCAGTAGTGTAGGGCCCTGATAATTGGGGCAGCTGTGCGCTGCTGCACCCACTAGTGTAGGGCCCTGATAATTGGGGTCGCTGTGCGCTGCTGCACCCAGTAGTGTAGGGCCCTGATAATGGGGGTCGCAGTGCTATACTACGTTTAAAAAAACGAATTTTTTTCAGAGATATGTTATTTTCTGCCGCCATCATTTTCTTAGATTCCCGTCGACCCAGTAGCGCGAGGCTCGTCGTTCTGCAGGACGCCCGGGAGTTGTTGTTGGTATTATACGATTTTTTGATCGCGTTTTATTACATTTTTTCTTGGAGACGCGGTGACTAAAAAAAGCGCAATTCTGGAGCTCTGTGTTTTTCTCTGACGAGGTTTAAAGGGGTTGTCCCGCGCCGAAACGTTTTTTTTTTTTTTTAACCCCCCCCCCCCCCGTTCGGCGCGAGACAACCCCGATGCAGGGGTTAAGAAAACAAACCGGACAGCGCTTACCTGAATCCCGGCGGTCCGGCGTCTTCATACTCACCTGCTGAAGATGGCCGCCGGGGTCTGCTCCCTCCGTGGACCGCAGCTCTTCTGTGCGGTCCATTGCCGATTCCAGCCTCCTGATTGGCTGGAATCGGCACGTGACGGGGCGGAGCTACACGGAGCCGGCATTCTGCACGAGCGGCCCCATTGAAGACAGCAGAAGACACGGACTGCGCAAGCGCGGCTAATTTGGCCATCGGAGGCCGAAAATTAGTCGGCACCATGGAGACGAGGACGCCAGCAACGGAGCAGGTAAGTATAAAACTTTTGATAACTTCTGTATGGCTCATAATTAATGCACAATGTACATTACAAAGTGCATTAATATGGCCATACAGAAGTGTATAGACCCACTTGCTGCCGCGGGACAACCCCTTTAATACGCGGGGCGAATAATGCGTTGCTTTGTTAGAGCGCCCTCGTATGGACGCGGCGATACCAAACATGTGCTTGGGGGTTTTCTGCACCACTTTTAAAATTAGACATTAATTTCGAACTGGAGGTCCCCGATCTGGGGTGCTCTCACGTGTGCGTTCAGAAGACGCCGCTTGGAGCGCTGCATGTTTACCGCGATTTTTAGCTGCATTTTTGAACACACGTCACAGTGTTTGACAGCACTTTTTAACCCTTCATTGTGAGGGGTGAGGAGGTGCGTTAAAAAGTGCTAAAACGATCGAAAATAGAACAGACAGTGCTTAAAAATGCTGGCGATAAAAACGCCGCGTTCGAGGGCAGGTCTGTGAGGCCCTTTTAAAATCACTGGGAGCGTTGTACCGCAATTAGCGCGGTTCTCGGGACGCCGTGCTAATCGTGGTAAAAAGCGACCAGTGTGAGAGCGGCCTAAGCATCTATATGGGATCATTCACATAGGTGAATGCAGATCTCACTCACGTAAATATGCAGCGTATCCACGTGACCGAAAAACACGTATATCCTGCAAATTACACGTATACCCCGCAAAATACTCGTATACCCTACAAAATACTCGTATACCCCGCAAAATACTCGTATACCCTGCAAAATACACGTATACCCTGTGAAATATGCGTAAAAAGCCGCAAGGATGCTCCCAGTGATGTATTTAACCCTTTCCTGCTATAGGATGTACATTCACGTCCTGCAGCGTCAGGGTATGTATAAGGAGAGACCGCACGGCGATCTCCCATCATACGCTGCGGGTGCCGGCTGTTTCTTACAGACAACACCCAGCGGCGACAGCTCTGACACACCGTATGTCTGATCGAGGCTGTCAACCCTTTAAATGACACTGTCAATTCTTAGAGCGGCATTTAAATTCCCTGAACGATGTTTGGTGGTCCCATACCGCCCCCACGTGAGGAGATCACAGGGGGAAGAGCAGGTGTCATGTCTGCCGGGGGCCTTCTGAAAGGCCCCAGGGCTGTTATCACAGACTGTCCATCAAGCCATCCCCATAGGGTGGCCTGATAGACTGCCTGCCTGGTCGCAGCATGATGTAATGCTATGGCATCATACTGCAGGAGCGATCAAAGTATCATTAGTTGTGGTCACCTAGGAGGACTAAAAAACAGGACAAAAAAGAGCAAAAAAGTTTTACTAATTAATTTTAAAAGGTACCGGTATTAAAAGTTCAAAAAAACCTTTTGCCTAATTTATAATAAAGGAAGCTAAATCCTAAAACAAAAATACATATTTGGTAACGCTGCGAAAAAATCTGATCTATCAAAGTAGCGCATTATTTACCCCGCACAGTGAACGTAGTCCGAAAAAAAACTAAAGAACGCCAGAACTGCACTTTTTGGGTCACCCTGTCTCCAAGACAAAATGCAATAAAAAGCGATCAAAAAGTCGTATGTATTCCAAAATGGTACCAACGGAAATAACCGGACGTCCCGCGAAAAATGAGCTGCGCACAACTACGTCGATGGAAAAATAAAAGAGGTAAAGCGCGCAGAAGATGGCGGCAGAAAATCATTAAAAAAAATAAAATATCTTCGGAAAAAAATTAAGTAGTATAGCAAACAAAGAAACGATAATTTTGGTATCGTAGTAATCGTACTGACCATAGAATTAAGTTATCATGTTGCTTTTGTTGCAGTTTGTGCGCCGTAGAAACAAGATGCACTGAAAGATGGCGTAATGTCATTTTTTTTCCATTTTACTCCATTTTGAATTTTTTTTAAGTTTTTCAGTACAATATATGGTAGTTTAAATGGTATCATTGAAAAATACAACTCGTCCCGCAAAATACAAGCCCTCATACAGCGACGCCGATGGATAAATAAAGGAGTTACGATTTTTTTTAAAAGGAAGGAGGAAAAAGCGAAAATGGAAAAAAAGGACGGCACGAAAGGGGTTAATGTGGGCTACAATAAGACATGCTGCCCTGTAACTAACCTATTGAACTGACTATCCGACTACAAGCCGCCGTCAGCCGCTGCGGGGGCAGTGTGGAGTTTACCTCACTTCCAGCCTTTCTCTAGTCCTGCTGCTCTGTTGCTAGGTAACGGGAGGACGCGTGTCGCCTGACGTCACTTCCGCCCACGCTTTGCAGCTACACTACATTTCCCAGACTCCTCTCTTCTACGTGCCACGTGACCTGTAGACCGGCGGAGCGGTTCTGGCTGTATTTGGTGAGCCGCTGTTCTGCTCTTCTTGTATTACTCCTGCTGCTGTGCCCTCCTCTCCGGACCCCCTAGGCCCCCACCCACCAGTACTGCTCTATGACCCGGGACCTGCATGCTGCAGCTTAGCCCTGTACTATGGGGGCCCACTGAGGGGTATCCGACAGGCGACGCTCTGGGGCCTTCTGCAGTGACAGGAGAAGGTAGCACCATAAGTCCTTGTGAGTCTCACACATCGTGAAGAGCCAGCTGTGGAGATTATATGCTAATAGTTATTACAGTCCCTGCATGAGGAGGAGAAAATACCTGCCAAACCTCTGCAGGGGGCGCCAGAGGTCTGAGGAGAGAAAGGTGGAGGGGTTCTCCATTTAGTATATCTATAGATAGCGGGAGCAGTGGGTGCAAAGTATAAAGCAAGAAACTACTTCTCCCCCGACCCTCCAGTTGTTATGTGTACTCTCTCTGCAGCAGTCACATGGTTATTTACTCACGTGACTGCTGCAGCCAATAGGAGACTCCGATAGTCATCAGCCCATAAATAAGCCGGGCATCTACCTTGGAAGCCCATGTGACCTGTGTGTGGGTGAGGATGCCTGGTGATGCCCCAGTTCAGATGCCCTGATTGGTGCTTAAGTGTCACCGCAACTATGTTGATAGAATACAGTGGTTACTAGCATCACCACTACCCTCTGTAACCTGGTGCTATTCTACCACTACCATCACCACTACCCTCTGTAACCTGGTGCTATTCTACCACTACCATCACCACTACCCTCTGTAACCTGGTGCTATTCTACCATCACCACTACCCTGTGTAACCTGGTCCTATTCTACCACTACCATCACCACTACCCTGTGTTACCTGGTCCTATTCTACCACTACCATCACCACTACCCTGTGTAACCTGGTCCTATTCTACCACTACCATCACCACTACCCTCTGTAACCTGGTACTATTCTACCCTCTGTAACCCGGTGCTATTCTACCACTACCATCACCACTACCCTCTGTAACCCGGTGCTATTCTACCACTACCATCACCACTACCCTCTGTAACCTGGTGCTATTCTACCACTACCATCACCACTACCCTCTGTAACCTGGTACTATTCTACTATCACCACTACCCTCTGTTACACTGATGCTATTCTACCACTACAACACCACTACCCTGTGTAACCTGGTACTATTCTACCACTACCATCACCACTACCCTCTGTAACCTGGTCCTATTCTACCACTACCATCACCACTACCCTGTGTAACCTGGTCCTATTCTACCACTACCATCACCACTACCCTCTGTAACGTGGTACTATTCTACCACTACCATCACCACTACCCTCTGTAACCTGGTCCTATTCTACCACTACCATCACCACTACCCTCTGTAACCTGGTCCTATTCTACCACTACCATCACCACTACCCTCTGTAACCTGGTACTATTCTACTATCACCACTACCCTCTGTAACCCGGTGCTATTCTACCACTACCATCACCACTACCCTCTGTAACCTGGTCCTATTCTACCACTACCATCACCACTACCCTCTGTAACGTGGTGCTATTCTACCACTACCATCACCACTACCCTCTGTAACCTGGTCCTATTCTACCACTACCATCACCACTACCCTCTGTAACGTGGTGCTATTCTACCACTACCATCACCACTACCCTCTGTAACGTGGTACTATTCTACCACTACCATCACCACTACCCTCTGTAACCTGGTCCTATTCTACCACTACCATCACCATTACCCTCTGTAACCTGGTACTATTCTACTATCACCACTACCCTCTGTAACCCGGTGCTATTCTACCACTACAACACCACTACCCTGTGTAACCTGGTACTATTCTACCACTACCATCACCACTACCCTCTGTAACCTGGTCCTATTCTACCACTACCATCACCACTACCCTGTGTAACCTGGTCCTATTCTACCACTACCATCACCACTACCCTCTGTAACCTGGTACTATTCTACTATCACCACTACCCTCTGTAACCCGGTGCTATTCTACCACTACAACACCACTACCCTGTGTAACCTGGTACTATTCTACCACTACCATCACCACTACCCTCTGTAACCTGGTCCTATTCTACCACTACCATCACCCCTACCCTCTGTAACCTGGTACTATTCTACCATCACCACTACCCTCTGTAACCTGGTGCTGTTCTACCACTACCATCACCACTACCCTCTGTAACCTGGTACTATTCTACCATCACCACTATCCTCTGTAACCTGGTCCTATTCTACCACTACCATCACCACTACCCTCTGTAACCTGGTCCTATTCTACCACTACCATCTACACTACCCTCTGTAACCTGGTACTATTCCACCATCACCACTACCCTCTGTAACCTGGTACTATTCCACCATCACCACTACCCTCTGTAACCTGGTACTATTCCACCATCACCACTACCCTCTGTAACCTGGTACTATTCTACCATCACCACTACCCTCTGTAACCTGGTACTATTCTACCATCACCACTACCCTCTGTAACCTGGTACTATTCTACCATCACCACTACCCTCTGTAACCTGGTACTATTCTACCATCACCACTACCCTCTGTAACCTGGTACTATTCTACCATCACCACTACCCTCTGTAACCTGGTACTATTCTATCACCACTACCCTCTGTAACCTGGTGCTATTCTACAACTACCATCACCACTACCCTCTGTAACCTAGTACTATTCTACCACTACCCTGTGTAACCTGGTGCTATTCTATCACCACTACCATCACGACTACCCTCTGTAACCTGGTACTATTCTACCACTACCCTCTGTAACCTGGTACTATTCTACCACTACCCTCTGTAACCTGGTACTATTCTACCACTACCCTCTGTAACCTGGTACTATTCTACCACTACCCTCTGTAACCTGGTACTATTCTACCACTACCCTCTGTAACCTGGTACTATTCTACCACTACCCTCTGTAACCTGGTACTATTCTACCACTACCCTCTGTAACCTGGTACTATTCTACCACTACCCTCTGTAACCTGGTACTATTCTACCACTACCCTCTGTAACCTGGTACTATTCTACCACTACCATCACCACTACCCTCTGTAACCTGGGGCTATTCTATCACCACTACCCTCTGTAACCTGGGGCTATTCTATCACCACTACCCTCTGTAACCTGGGGCTATTCTATCACCACTACCCTCTGTAACCTGGGGCTATTCTATCACCACTACCCTCTGTAACCTGGGGCTATTCTACCACTACCATCACCACTACCCTCTGTAACCTGGGGCTATTCTACCACTACCGTCACCACTACCCTCTGTAACCTGGTACTATTCCACCACTACCGTCACCACTATCCTCTGTAACCTGGTACTATTCCACCACGACCGTCACCACTATCCTCTGTAACCTGGTACTATTCCACCACGACCGACACCACTATCCTCTGTAACCTGGTACTATTCCACCACTGCCGTCACCACTATCCTCTGTAACCTGGTACTATACTACCACTACCATCACCACTACCCTCTGTAACCAGGTACTATTCTACCACTACCCTCTGTAACCTGGTAGTATTCTACCACTACCATCACCACTACCCTCTGTAACCTGGTACTACTCTGCCATTACCATCACCACTACCCTCTGTAACCTGGTACTATTCTACAACTACCCTCTGTAACCTGGTATTAGTCTACCACTACCTTCTCTAACCTGGTGCTATTCTATCACCACTACCCTCTGTAACCTAGTCCTATTCTACCACTACCATCACCACTACCCTCTGTAACCCGGTGCTATTCTACCACTACCATCACCACTACCCTCTGTAACCTGGTACTATTCCACCACGACCGTCACCACTATCCTCTGTAACCTGGTACTATTCCACCACGACCGACACCACTATCCTCTGTAACCTGGTACTATTCCACCACTGCCGTCACCACTATCCTCTGTAACCTGGTACTATACTACCACTACCATCACCACTACCCTCTGTAACCAGGTACTATTCTACCACTACCCTCTGTAACCTGGTAGTATTCTACCACTACCATCACCACTACCCTCTGTAACCTGGTACTACTCTACCATTACCATCACCACTACCCTCTGTAACCTGGTACTATTCTACAACTACCCTCTGTAACCTGGTACTACTCTACCATTACCATCACCACTACCCTCTGTAACCTGGTACTATTCTACAACTACCCTCTGTAACCTGGTATTAGTCTACCACTACCTTCTCTAACCTGGTGCTATTCTATCACCACTACCCTCTGTAACCTAGTCCTATTCTACCACTACCATCACCACTACCCTCTGTAACCTGGTACTATTCTACCATCACCACTACCCTCTGTAACCTGGTACTATTCTACCATCACCACTACCCTCTGTAACCTGGTACTATTCTACCATCACCACTATCCTCTGTAACCTGGTCCTATTCTACCACTACCATCACCACTACCCTCTGTAACCTGGTACTATTCTACTATCACCACTACCCTCTGTAACCCGCTGCTATTCTACCACTACCATCACCACTACCCTGTGTAACCTGGTACTATTCTACCACTACCATCACCACTACCCTGTGTAACCTGGTACTATTCTACCACTACCATCACCACTACCCTGTGTAACCTGGTACTATTCTACCACTACCATCACCACTACCCTCTGTAACCTGGTCCTATTCTACCACTACCATCACCACTACCCTCTGTAACCTGGTACTATTCTACCATCACCACTACCCTCTGTAACCTGGTGCTGTTCTACCTCTACCATCACCACTACCCTCGGTAACCTGGTGCTATTCTACCACTACCATCACCACTACCCTCTGTAACCTGGTACTATTCTACCATCACCACTACCCTCTGTAACCTGGTACTATTCTACCATCACCACTACCCTCTGTAACCTGGTACTATTCTACCATCACCACTACCCTCTGTAACCTGGTACTATTCTACCACTACCATCACCACTACCCTCTGTAACCTGGTACTATTCTACCATCACCACTACCCTCTGTAACCTGGTACTATTCTACCATCACCACTACCCTCTGTAACCTGGTACTATTCTACCATCACCACTACCCTCTGTAACCTGGTGCTATTCTACAACTACCATCACCACTACCCTCTGTAACCTAGTACTATTCTACCACTACCCTGTGTAACGTGGTGCTATTCTATCACCACTACCATCACGACTACCCTCTGTAGCCTGGTACTATTCTACCACTACCCTCTGTAACCTGGTACTATTCTACCACTACCCTCTGTAACCAGGTACTATTCTACCACTACCCTCTGTAACCTGGTACTATTCTACAACTACCCTCTGTAACCTGGTACTATTCTACCACTACCATCACCACTACCCTCTGTAACCTGGTGCTATTCTATCACCACTACCCTCTGTAACCTGGGGCTATCCTATCACCACTACCCTCTGTAACCCTGGGCTATTCTATCACCACTACCCTCTGTAACCTGGGGCTATTCTATCACCACTACCCTCTGTAACCTGGGGCTATTCTATCACCACTACCCTCTGTAACCTGGGGCTATTCTATCACCACTACCCTCTGTAACCTGGGGGTATTCTATCACCACTACCCTCTGTAACCTGGGGCTATTCTATCACCACTACCCTGTGTAACCTGGTCCTATTCTACCACTACCATCACCACTACCCTCTGTAACCTGGTACTATTCTACCATCACCACTATCCTCTGTAACCTGGTCCTATTCTACCACTACCATCACCACTACCCTCTGTAACCTGGTACTATTCTACCATCACCACTATCCTCTGTAACCTGGTAATATTCTACCACTACCGTCACCACTACCCTCTGTAACCTGGTGCTATTCTATCACCACTACCCTTTGTAACGTGGTGCTATTTTACCACTACCATCACTATTACCCTCTGTAACCTGGTTCTATTCTACCACTACCCTCTGTAACCTGGTACTATTCTACCACTACTGTCACCACCACCCTCTGTAACCTGGTACTATTCTACCACTACCATCACCACTGCCCTCTGTAACCTGGTACTATTCTACAACTACCCTCTGTAACCTGGTGCTATTCTATCACCACTACCCTCTGTAACCTGGTGCTACTCTACCACTACCATCACCACTATCCTCTGTAACTTGGTGCTATTCTACCACTACCATCACCACTGCCCTCTGTAACCTGGTAGTATTCTACCACTACTATCACCACTACCCTATGTAACCTGGTACTATTCTACAACTACCCTCTGTAACCTGGTACTATTCTACCACTACCATCACTACTACCCTCTGTAATCTGGTACTATTCTATCACCACTACCCTCTGTAACCTTGTGCTATTCTATCACCCCTCCCCTTTGTAACCTGGTGCTAGTCTACCACTACCATCACCACTATCCTCTGTAAACTGGTGCTATTCTACCACTACCCTCTGTAACCTGGTAGTATTCTACTACTACACTCGTAACCTGGTACTATTCTACCACTACCATCACCACTATCCTCGGTAACCTGGTGCTATTCTACCACTACCATCACCACTGCCCTCTGTAACCTGGTACTATTCTACCACTACCATGACCACTACCCTATGTAACCTGGTGGTATTCTACCACTACCATCACCACTATCCTCTGTAAACTGGTGCTATTCTACCACTACCCTCTGTAACCTGGTAGTATTCTACTACTACCCTCGTAACCTGGTACTTTTCTACCACTACCATCACCACTATCCTCTGTAACCTTGTGCTGTTTTACCACTACCATCACCACTACCCTCTGTAACCTGGTACTATTCTACCACAACCCTCTGTAACCTGGTACTATTCTACCACTACTGTCACCACTACCCTATGTAACCTGGTACTATTCTACCACTAGCCTCTGTAACCTAGTGCTATTCTACGACTACTGTCACCACTACTCTCTGTAACCTGGTGCTATTCTACCACTACCATCACCACTACCCTCTGTAACCTGGTGCTGTTCTACCACTATCATCACCACTACCCTCTGTAACCTGGTACTATTCTACCTCTACTATCACCACTGCCCTCTGTAACCTGGTACTATTCTACCACTACCACCACCACTACCCTCTGTAACCTGGTACTATTCTACCACTACTGTCACCACTACCATCTGTAACCTGGTACTATTCTACCACTACCATCACCACTGCCCTCTGTAACCTGGTGCTATTTTACCACTACCATCACCACTGCCCTCTGTAACCTGGTGCTATTCTACCACTACCGTCACCACTACCCTCTGTAACCTGGTGCTATTCTACCACTACCGTCACCACTATCCTCTGTAACCTGGTGCTATTCTACCACTACCCTCTGTAACCTGGTACTATTCTACCATTACTTTCTGTAACCTGCTGCTATTCTATCATCACTACCCTCTGTAACCTGGTGCTATTCTATCACAACTACCCTCTGTAACCTGGTGCTATTCTACCACTACCATCACCACTACCCTCTGTAACCTGGTACTATTCTACCACTACCCTCTGTAACCTGGTACTATTCTACTACTACTGTCACCACTGCCCTCTGTAACCTGGTGCTATTCTGTCACTACCATCACCACTGCCCTCTGTAACCTGGTGCTATTCTACCACTACCGTCACCACTACCCTCTGTAACCTGGTGCTATTCTACCACTACCGTCACCACTATCCTCTGTAACCTGGTGCTATTCTGCCACTACCCTCTGTAACCTGGTACTATTCTACCATTACTTTCTGTAACCTGCTGCTATTCTATCATCACTACCCTCTGTAACCTGGTGCTATTCTATCCTCACTACCCTCCGTAACCTGGTGCTATTCTATCACCACTACCCTCTGTAACCTGGTGCTATTCTATCACCACTACCCTCTGTAACCTGGTGCTATTCTATCACCACTACCCTCTGTAACCTGGTGCTATTCTATCACCACTACCCTCTGTAACCTGGTGCTATTCTACCACTACCATCACCACTATCCTCTGTAAACTGGTGCTATTCTACCACTACCATCACCACTGCCCTCTGTAACCTGGTACTATTCTACCACTACCATCACCACTATCCTCTGTAAACTGGTGCTATTCTACCAATACCTTCTGTAACCTGGTAGTATTCTACTACTACACTCGTAACCTGGTACTATTCTACCACTACCATCACCACTATCCTCTGTAACCTGGTGCTATTCTACCACTACCATCACCACTGCCCTCTGTAACCTCGTATTATTCTACCACTACCATCACCACTATCCTCTGTAAACTGGTGCTATTCTACCAATACCTTCTGTAACCTGGTAGTATTCTACTACTACCCTCGTAACCTGGTACTATTCTACCACTACTATCACCACTATCCTCTGTAACCTGGTGCTATTTTACCACTACCATCACCACTACCCTCTGTAACCTGGTACTATTCTACCACTAGCCTCTGTAACCTAGTGCTATTCTACGACTACTGTCACCACTACTCTCTGTAACCTGGTGCTATTCTACCACTACCATCACCACTACCCTCTGTAACCTGGTGCTGTTCTACCACTACCATCACCACTACCCTCTGTAACCTGGTACTATTCTACCACTACCATCACCACTGCCCTCTATAACCTGGCGCTATTCTACCACTACTGTCACCACTACCATCTGTAACCTGGTACTATTCTACCACTACCATCACCACTGCCCTCTGTAACCTGGTACTATTTTACCAGTACCATCACCACTGCCCTCTGTAACCTGGTGCTATTCTACCACTACCATCACCACTACCCTCTGTAACCTGGTGCTATTCTACCACTACCCTCTGTAACCTGGTACTATTCTACCATTACTTTCTGTAACCTGGTGCTATTCTATCATCACTACCCTCTGTAACCTGGTGCTATTCTATCATCACTACCCTCTGTAACCTGGTGCTATTCTACCACTACCATCACCACTACCCTCTGTAACCTGGTACTATTCTACCGCTACCCTCTGTAACCTGGTACTATTCTACTACTACTGTCACCACTACCCTCTGTAACCTGGTGCTATTCTATCACTACCATCACCACTGCCCTCTGTAACCTGGTGCTATTCTACGACTACCGTCACCACTAACCTCTGTACCCTGGTGCTATTCTACCACTACCGTCACCATTATCCTCTGTAGTCTGGTGCTATTCTACCACTACCATCACCACTACCCTCTGTAACCTGGAGCTATTCTATCACCACTACCCTCTGTAACCTGGTGCTATTCTATTACCACTACCCTCTGTAACCTGGTGCTATTCTACCACTACCATCACCACTACCCTCTGTAACCTGGTACTATTCTACAACTACCCTCTGTAACCTGGTACTATTCTACCAGTACCGTAACTACTACCTTCTGTAACCTGGTACTATTCTACCACTACCCTCTGTAACCTGGTACTATTCTACCACTACTGTCACCACTGCCCTCTGTAACCTGGTACTATTCTACAACTACCCTCTGTAACCTGGTGCTATTCTATCACCACTACCCTCTGTAACCTGGTACTATTCTACCACTACCATCACCACTACCCTCTGTAACCTGGTACTATTCTACAACTACCCTGTGTAACCTGGTACTATTCAAACACCATTGTCACCACTACCCTCTGTAACCTGGTATTATTCTACCACTACCATCACCACTCTCCTCTGTAACCTGGTGCTATTCTACCACTACCATCACCACTGCCCTCTGTAACCTGCTACTATTCTAACACTACCCTCTGTAACCTGGTACTATTCTACCACTACCATCACCGCTGCCGTCTGTAATCTGGTGCTATTCTACCACTACCATCACCACTATCCTCTGTAACTTGGTGCTGTTCTACCACTACCATCACCACTGCCCTATGTAACCTGGTACTATTCTACAACTACCCTCTGTAACCTGGTACAATTCTACAACTACCCTCTGTAACCTGGTACTATTCTACCACTACCATTACTACTACCCTCTGTAACCTGGTACTATTCTATCACCACTACCCTCTGTAACCTGGTGCTATTCTATCACCACTACCCTCTGTAACCTGGTGCTATTCTATCACCACTACCCTCTGTAACCTCGTGCTATTCTATCACCACTACCCTCTGTAACCTGGTGCTGTTCTATCACCACTACCCTTTGTAACCTGGTGCTATTCTATCACCACTTCCCTGTGTAACCTGGTGCTATTCTACCACTACCATCACCACTACCCTCTGTAAACTGGTGCTATTCTACCACTACCCTCTGTAACCTGGTAGTATTCTACTACTACACTCGTAACCTGGTACTATTCTACCACTACCATCACCACTATCCTCTGTAACCTGGTGCTATTCTACCACTACCATCACCACTGCCCTCTGTAACCTGGTACTATTCTACCACTACCATCACCACTACCCTATGTAACCTGGAGGTATTCTACCACTACCATCACCACTATCCTCTGTAAACTGGTGCTATTCTACCAATACCTTCTGTAACCTGGTAGTATTCTACTACTACCCTCGTAACCTGGTACTATTCTACCACTACCATCACCACTATCCTCTGTAACCTGGTGCTATTTTACCACTACCATCACCACTACCCTCTGTAACCTGGTACTATTCTACCACTAGCCTCTGTAACCTAGTGCTATTCTACGAATACTGTCACCACTACTCTATGTAACCTGGTGCTATTCTACCACTACCATCACCACTACCCTCTGTAACCTGGTGCTGTTCTACCACTACCATCACCACTACCCTCTGTAACCTGGTACTATTCTACCACTACCATCACCACTGCCCTCTATAACCTGGCGATATTCTACCACTACTGTCACCACTACCATCTGTAACCTGGTACTATTCTACCACTACCATCACCACTGCCCTCTGTAACCTGGTACTATTTTACCTCTACCATCACCACTGCCCTCTGTAACCTGGTGCTATTCTGCCACTACCATCACCACTACCCTCTGTAACCTGGTGCTATTCTACCACTACCCTCTGTAACCTGGTACTATTCTACCATTACTTTCTGTAACCTGGTGCTATTCTATCATCACTACCCTCTGTAACCTGGTGCTATTCTACCACTACCATCACCACTACCCTCTGTAACCTGGTACTATTCTACCACTACCCTCTGTAACCTGGTACTATTCTACTACTACTGTCACCACTACCCTCTGTAACCTGGTGCTATTCTATCACTACCATCACCACTGCCCTCTGTAACCTGGTGCTATTCTACGACTACCGTCACCACTAACCTCTGTACCCTGGTGCTATTCTACCACTACCGTCACCGTTATCCTCTGTAGTCTGGTGCTATTCTACCACTACCATCACCACTACCCTCTGTAACCTGGAGCTATTCTATCACCACTACCCTCTGTAACCTGGTGCTATTCTATTACCACTACCCTCTGTAACCTGGTGCTATTCTACCACTACCATCACCACTACCCTCTGTAACCTGGTACTATTCTACAACTACCCTCTGTAACCTGGTACTATTCTACCAGTACCGTAACTACTACCTTCTGTAACCTGGTACTATTCTACCACTACCCTCTGTAACCTTGTACTATTCTACCACTACTGTCACCACTGCCCTCTGTAACCTGGTACTATTCTACAACTACCCTCTGTAACCTGGTGCTATTCTATCACCACTACCCTCTGTAACCTGGTACTATTCTACCACTACCATCACCACTACCCTCTGTAACCTGGTACTATTCTACAACTACCCTGTGTAACCTGGTACTATTCAAACACCATTGTCACCACTACCCTCTGTAACCTGGTATTATTCTACCACTACCATCACCACTCTCCTCTGTAACCTGGTGCTATTCTACCACTACCATCACCACTGCCCTCTGTAACCTGCTACTATTCTACCACTACCCTCTGTAACCTGGTACTATTCTACCACTACCATCACCACTGCCGTCTGTAATCTGGTACTATTCTACCACTACCATCACCACTGCCGTCTGTAACCTGGTGCTATTCTACCACTACCATCACCACTATCCTCTGTAACTTGGTGCTGTTCTACCACTACCATCACCACTGCCCTATGTAACCTGGTACTATTCTACAACTACCCTCTGTAACCTGGTACAATTCTACAACTCCCCTCTGTAACCTGGTACTATTCTACCACTACCATTACTACTACCCTCTGTAACCTGGTACTATTCTATCACCACTACCCTCTGTAACCTGGTGCTATTCTATCACCACTACCCTCTGTAACCTGGTGCTATTCTATCACCACTACCCTTTGTAACCTGGTGCTATACTATCACCACTTCCCTCTGTAACCTGGTGCTATTCTACCACTACCATCACCACTATCCTCTGTAACCTGGTGCTATTCTACCACGACCATCACCACTATCCTCTGTAACCTGGTGCTATTCTACCACTACCATCACCACTATCCTCTGTAACCTGGTGCTATTCTACCACTACCATCACCACTATCCTCTGTAACCTGGTGCTATTCTACCACTACCATCACCACTATCCTCTGTAACCTGGTGCTATTCTACCACGACCATCACCACTATCCTCTGTAACCTGGTGCTATTCTACCACTACCATCACCACTATCCTCTGTAACCTGGTGCTATTCTACCACTACCATCACCACTACCCTCCTGTAACCTGGTAGTATTCTACCACTACCGTCACCACTACCCTCCTGTAACCTGGTACTATTCTACCGCTACCGTCATCGCTACCCTCTGTAACCTGGTAGTATTCTACCATTACCGTCACCACTGCCCTCTGTAACCTGGTAGTATTCTACCACTACCATCACCGCTACCCTCCTGTAACCTGGTACTATTCTACCGCTACCGTCATCGCTACCCTCTGTAACCTGGTAGTATTCTACCATTACCGTCACCACTACCCTCTGTAACCTGGTAGTATTCTACCACTACCATCACCACTACCCTCTGTAACCTGGTGCTATTCTACCACTACCATCACCACTACCCACTGTAACCTGGTGCTATTCTACCACTACCATCACCACTATCCTCTGTAACCTGGTGCTATTCTACCACTACCATCACCACTATCCTTTGTAACCTGGTAGTATTCTACCACTACCCTCTGTAACATGGTGCTATTCTACCACTACCATCACCACTACCCTCTTTAACCTGGTACTATTCTACCACTACCATCACCACTATCCTCTGTAACCTGGTGCTATTCTACCACTACCATCACCACTATCCTCTGTAACCTGGTGCTATTCTACCACTACCATCACCACTATCCTCTGTAACCTGGTGCTATTCTACCACTACCATCACCACTACCCTCTGTAACCTGGTGCTATTCTACCACTACCATCACCACTACCCTCTGTAACCTGGTACTACTCTACCACTACCATCACCACTACCCTCTGTAACGTGGTACTATTCTACCACTAGCATCACCACTACCCTCTGTAACCTGGTACTATTCGACAACTACCCTCTGCAACCTGGTACTATTCTACCACTACCATCACCACTATCCTCTGTAACCTGGTACTATTCCACCACTACCGTCACCACTACCCTCTGTAACCTGGTACTATTCCACCACTACCGTCACCACTATCCTCTGTAACCTCGTACTATTCTACCGCTACCGTCAACACTACCCTCTGTAACCTGGTAGTATTCTACCACTACCATCACCACTATCCTCTGTAACCTGGTGCTATTCTACCACTACCATCACCACTATCCTCTGTAACCTGGTGCTATTCTACCACTACCATCACCACTATCCTCTGTAACCTGGTGCTATTCTACCACTACCATCACCACTATCCTCTGTAACCTGGTGCTATTCTACCACTACCATCACCACTATCCTCTGTAACCTGGTACTATTTCACCACTACCGTCACCACTACCCTCTGTAACCTGGTTCTATTCCACCACTACCGTCACCACTATCCTCTGTAACCTGGTAGTATTCTACTACTACCATCACCACTATCCTCTGTAACCTGGTAGTATTCTACCACTACCATCACCACTATCCTCTGTAACCTGGTAGTATTCTACCACTACCATCACCACTATCCTCTGTAACCTGGTGCTATTCTACCACTACCATCACCACTATCCTCTGTAACCTGGTGCTATTCTACCACTACCATCACCACTATACTCTGTAACCTGGTACTATTTTACCACTACCATCACCACTACCCTCTGTAACCTGGTACTATTCTACCACTACCCTCTGTAACCTGGTACTATTCTACCACTACCATCACCACTATCCTCTGTAATCTGGTACTATTCTACCACTACCATCACCACTACCCTCTGTAACCTGGTTCTATTCTACCAATACCATCACCACTGCCCACTGTAACCTCGTGCTATTCTACCACTACCATCACCACTATCCTCTGTAACCTGGTGCTATTCTACCACTACCATCACCACTATCCTCTGTAACCTGGTGCTATTCCACCACTACCGTCACCACTATCCTCTGTAACCTCGTACTATTCTACCGCTACCGTCAACACTACCCTCTGTAACCTGGTAGTATTCTACCACTACCATCACCACTATCCTCTGTAACCTGGTGCTATTCTACCACTACCATCACCACTATCCTCTGTAACCTGGTGCTATTCTACCACTACCATCACCACTATCCTCTGTAACCTGGTGCTATTCTACCACTACCATCACCACTATCCTCTGTAACCTGGTGCTATTCTACCACTACCATCACCACTATCCTCTGTAACCTGGTACTATTTCACCACTACCGTCACCACTACCCTCTGTAACCTGGTTCTATTCCACCACTACCGTCACCACTATCCTCTGTAACCTGGTAGTATTCTACTACTACCATCACCACTATCCTCTGTAACCTGGTAGTATTCTACCACTACCATCACCACTATCCTCTGTAACCTGGTAGTATTCTACCACTACCATCACCACTATCCTCTGTAACCTGGTGCTATTCTACCACTACCATCACCACTATCCTCTGTAACCTGGTGCTATTCTACCACTACCATCACCACTATACTCTGTAACCTGGTACTATTTTACCACTACCATCACCACTACCCTCTGTAACCTGGTACTATTCTACCACTACCCTCTGTAACCTGGTACTATTCTACCACTACCATCTCCACTATCCTCTGTAATCTGGTACTATTCTACCACTACCATCACCACTACCCTCTGTAACCTGGTTCTATTCTACCAATACCATCACCACTGCCCACTGTAACCTCGTGCTATTCTGCCACTACCATCAGCACTATCTTCTGTAACCTGGTGCTATTTTACCACTACCATCACCACTGCCGTCTGTAACCTGGTACTATTCTACAACTACCCTCTGCAACCTGGTACTGTTCTACCACTACCATCACCACTACCCTCTGTAACCTGGTGCTATTCTACCACTACCATCACCACTATCCTCTGTAACCTGGTGCTATTCTATCACCACTACCCTCTGTAACCTGGTGCTATTCTACCACTACCGTCACCACTATCCTCTGTAACCTGGTGCTATTGTACCACTACCATCACCACTACACTCTGTAACCTGGTACTACTCTACCACTACCATCACCACTACCCTCTGTAACCTGGTACTATTCTACCACTACCTTCACCACTACCCTCTGTAACCTGTTACTATTCTACCGCTATTGTCACCACTGCCCTCTGTAACCTGGTACTATTGTACCACTACCGTCACCACTATCCTCTGTAACCTGGTACTATTGTACCACTACCATCACCACTACCCTCTGTAACCTGGTACTATTCTACCGCTACCGTCACCACTACCCTCTGTAACCTGGTAGTATTCTACCACTACCCTCTGTAACCTGGTACTATTCTACCACTACCATCACCACTACCCTCTGTAACCTGGTGCTATTCTACCACTACCATCACCACTATCCTCTGTAACCTGGTACTATTCTACCACTACCATCACCACTACCCTCTGTAACCTGGTACTATTCTACCACTACCCTCTGTAACCTGGTACTATTCTACCACTACCATCACCACTACCCTCTGTAACCTGGTGCTATTCTACCACTACCATCACCACTATCCTCTGTAACCTGGTACTATTCTACCACTACCCTCTGTAACCTGGTACTATTCTACCACTACCCTCTGTAACCTGGTACTATTCTACCACTACCATCACCACTACCCTCTGTAACCTGGTGCTATTCTACCACTACCATCACCACTATCCTCTGTAACCTGGTACTATTCTACCACTACCATCACCACTACCCTCTGTAACCTGGTACTATTCTACCACTACCCTCTGTAACCTGGTACTATTCTACCACTACCATCACCACTACCCTCTGTAACCTGGTGCTATTCTACCACTACCATCACCACTATCCTCTGTAACCTGGTACTATTCTACCACTACCCTCTGTAACCTGGTACTATTCTACCACTGCCAGCACCACTACCCTCTGTAACCTGGTACTATTCTGCCACTACCCTCTGTAACCTGATACTATTCTACCACTACCATCACCACTATCCTCTGTACCCTGGTGCTATTCTACCACTACCATCACCACTACCTTCTGTAACCTGGTGCTATTCTACCACTACCATCACCACTACCCTCTGTAACCTGGTGCTATTCTACCACTATCATCACCACTACCCTCTGTAACCTGGTGCTATTCTACCACTACCATCACCACTACCCTCTGTAACCTGGTGCTATTCTACCACTACCATCACCACGGCCCTCTCTAACCTGGTACTATTCTACCACTACCATCACCACTGCCCTCTGTAACCTGGTACTATTCTACCACTACCATCACCTCTACCCTCTGTAACCTGGTACTATTCTACCACTGCCATCACCACTATCCTCTGTAACCTGGTACTATACTACCACTACCCTCTGTAACGTGGTACTATTCTACCACTACCATCACCACTGCCCTCTGTAACCTGGCGCTATTCTACCACTACCATCACCACTGCCCTCTGTAAGCTGGTGCTATTCTACCACTAGCGTCACCACTATCCTCTGTAACCTGGTGCTATTCTACCACTACCATCACCACTACCCTCTGTAACCTGGTGCTATTCTATCACCACTACCCTCTGTAACCTGGTGCTATTCTATCACCACTACCCTCTGTAACCTGGTGCTATTCTATCACCACTACCCTCTGTAACCTGGTACTATTCTACAACTACCCTCTGCAACCTGGTACTATTCTACCACTACCATCACCACTATCCTCTGTAACCTGGTGCTATTCTATCACCACTATCCTCTGTAACCTGGTGCTATTCTATCACCACTACCCTCTGTAACCTGGTGCTATTCTACCACTACCGTCACCACTACCCTCTGTAACCTGGTAGTATTCTACCAATACCATCACCACTGCCCACTGTAACCTCGTGCTATTCTGCCACTACCATCAGCACTATGCTCTGTAACCTGGTGCTATTTTACCACTACCATCACCACTGCCGTCTATAACCTGGTACTAGTCTACCACTACTATCAGCACTACCCTCTGTAACCTGGTACTATTCTACAACTACCCTCTGCAACCTGGTACTGTTCTACCACTACCATCACCACTACCCTCTGTAACCTGGTGCTATTCTACCACTACCATCACCACTATCCTCTGTAACCTGGTGCTATTCTATCACCACTACCCTCTGTAACCTGGTACTACTCTACCACTACCATCACCACTACCCTCTGTAACCTGGTACTATTCTACCACTACTATCACCACTACCCTCTGTAACCTGTTACTATTCTACCGCTACCGTCACCACTACCCTCTGTACCCTGGTACTATTCCACCACTACCGTCACCACTATCCTCTGTAACCTGGTACTATTGTACCACTACCATCACCACTACGCTCTGTAACCTGGTACTATTCTACCGCTACCGTCACCACTACCCTCTGTAACCTGGTAGTATTCTACCACTACCCTCTGTAACCTGGTACTATTCTACCACTACCATCACCACTACCCTCTGTAACCTGGTACTATTCTACCACTACCATCACCACTACCCTCTGTAACCTGGTACTATTCTACCACTACCATCACCACTATCCTCCATAACCTGGTACTATTCTACCACCATCATTACTACCCTCTGTAACCTGGTACTATTCTACCACTACCATCACCACTACCCTCTGTAACCTGGTACTATTCTACAAGTACCCTCTGTAACCTGGTACTACCTCTATAACCTGGTGCTATTCTACCACTACCATCACCACTACCCTCTGTAACCTGGTACTATTCTACCACTGCCGTCACCACTATCCTCTGTAACCTGGTGCTATTCTACCACTACCATCACCACTACCCTCTGTAACCTGGTACTTTTCTACAGCTACCATCTGTAACCTGGTGCTGTTCTACCACTACCATCACCGCTACCCTCTGTAACCTGGTGCTATTCTATCACTACCGTCACCACTATCCTCTGTAACCTGTTGCTATTCTACCACTACCATCACCACTACCCTCTGTAACCTGGTACTATTCTACCACTATTGTCACCACTACCCTCTGTAACTTGGTGCTATTCTACCGCTACCATCACCACTACCCTCTGTAACCTGGTGCTATTTTATCACCACTATCCCCTGTAACCTGCTGCTATTCTACCACTACCATCACCACTGCCCTCTGTAACCTGGTACTATTCTACCACTACCATCACCACTGCCCTCTGTAACCTGGTGCTATTCTACCACTACCATCACCACTATCCTCTGTAACCTGGTGCTATTCTATCACCACTATCCTCTGTAACCTGGTGCTATTCTATCACCACTACCCTCTGTAACCTGGTGCTATTCTACCACTACCGTCACCACTACCCTCTGTAACCTGGTAGTATTCTACCAATACCATCACCACTGCCCACTGTAACCTCGTGCTATTCTGCCACTACCATCAGCACTATGCTCTGTAACCTGGTGCTATTTTACCACTACCATCACCACTGCCGTCTATAACCTGGTACTAGTCTACCACTACTATCAGCACTACCCTCTGTAACCTGGTACTATTCTACAACTACCCTCTGCAACCTGGTACTGTTCTACCACTACCATCACCACTACCCTCTGTAACCTGGTGCTATTCTACCACTACCATCACCACTATCCTCTGTAACCTGGTGCTATTCTATCACCACTACCCTCTGTAACCTGGTACTACTCTACCACTACCATCACCACTACCCTCTGTAACCTGGTACTATTCTACCACTACTATCACCACTACCCTCTGTAACCTGTTACTATTCTACCGCTACCGTCACCACTACCCTCTGTACCCTGGTACTATTCCACCACTACCGTCACCACTATCCTCTGTAACCTGGTACTATTGTACCACTACCATCACCACTACGCTCTGTAACCTGGTACTATTCTACCGCTACCGTCACCACTACCCTCTGTAACCTGGTAGTATTCTACCACTACCCTCTGTAACCTGGTACTATTCTACCACTACCATCACCACTACCCTCTGTAACCTGGTACTATTCTACCACTACCATCACCACTACCCTCTGTAACCTGGTACTATTCTACCACTACCATCACCACTATCCTCCATAACCTGGTACTATTCTACCACCATCATTACTACCCTCTGTAACCTGGTACTATTCTACCACTACCATCACCACTACCCTCTGTAACCTGGTACTATTCTACAAGTACCCTCTGTAACCTGGTACTACCTCTATAACCTGGTGCTATTCTACCACTACCATCACCACTACCCTCTGTAACCTGGTACTATTCTACCACTGCCGTCACCACTATCCTCTGTAACCTGGTGCTATTCTACCACTACCATCACCACTACCCTCTGTAACCTGGTACTTTTCTACAGCTACCATCTGTAACCTGGTGCTGTTCTACCACTACCATCACCGCTACCCTCTGTAACCTGGTGCTATTCTATCACTACCGTCACCACTATCCTCTGTAACCTGTTGCTATTCTACCACTACCATCACCACTACCCTCTGTAACCTGGTACTATTCTACCACTATTGTCACCACTACCCTCTGTAACTTGGTGCTATTCTACCGCTACCATCACCACTACCCTCTGTAACCTGGTGCTATTTTATCACCACTATCCCCTGTAACCTGCTGCTATTCTACCACTACCATCACCACTGCCCTCTGTAACCTGGTACTATTCTACCACTACCATCACCACTGCCCTCTGTAACCTGGTGCTATTCTACCACTACCATCACCACTACCCTCTGTAACCTGGTGCTATTCTATCTCCACTACCCTCTGTAACCTGGTGGTATTCTATCACCACTACCCTCGGTAACCTGGTGGTATTCTACCACTACCATCACCAGTACCCTCTGTAACCTGGTACTATTCTACCACTACCATCACCACTATCCTCTGTAACCTGGTACTATTCTACCACTACCATCACTACTACACTCTGTAATCTGGTACTATTCTACCACTACCATCACCACTATCCTCTGTAACCTGGTACTATTCCACCATTACTATCACCACTACCCTCTGTAACCTGGTGCTATTCTACCACTACCATCACCACTACCCTCTGTAACATGGTGTTATTGTAGCAATACCATCACCACTGCCAACTGTAACCTTCTGCTATTCTACCACTACCATCACCACTATCCTCTGTAACCTGGTGCTATTCTACCGCTAGCATCACCACTGCCCTCTGTAACCTGCTACTATTCTACCACTACCATCACCACTTCCCTCTGCAACCTGGTACTATTCTACCACTACCATCACCACTATCCTCTATAACCTTGTACTATTCTACCACTACCATCACCAGTACCCTCTGTAACCTGGTACTATTCTAGAACTACCATCACCACTGTCCTCTGTAACCTGGTACTATTCTACCACTACCATCACTACTACCCTCTGTTATCTGGTACTATTCTACTACTACTATCACCACTATCCTCTGTAACCTGGTACTATTCCACCACTACTATCACCACTACCCTCTGTAACCTGGTGCTATTCTACCACTACCATCACCACTACCCTCTGTAACCTGGTGCTATTCTAGCACTACCATCACCACTGCCAACTGTAACCTGGTGCTATTCTACCACTACCATCACCACTATCCTCTGTAACCTGGTGCTATTCTACCACTACCATCACCACTGCCCTCTGTAACCTGCTACTATTCTACCACTACCATCACCACTTCCCTCTCTAACCCTGTACTATTCTACAACTACCCCCTGCAACCTGGTACTATTCTCCCACTACCATCTCCACTATCCTCTGTAACCTGGTGCTATTCTACCACTACCATCACCACTACCCTCTGTAACCTGGTGCTATTCTACCTCTGCCATCACCACTATCCTCTGTAACCTGGTGCTATTCTACCACTACCATCACCACTATCCTCTGTAACTTGGTGCTATTCTACCACTACCATCACCACTATCCTCTGTAACCTGGTGCTATTCTAGCACTACCATCACCACTACCCTCTGTAACCTGGTGCTATTCTAGCACTACCATCACCACTGCCAACTGTAAACTGGTGCTATTCTACCACTACCATCACCACTATCCTCTGTAACCTGGTGCTATTCTACCACTACCATCACCACTATCCTCTGTAACCTGGTACTATTCTACCGCTACCGTCACCACTACCCTCTGTAACCTGGTAGTATTCTAACACTACCATCACCACTACCCTCTGTAACCTGGTGCTATTCTACCACTACCATCACTACTACCCTTTGTAACCTGGTACTATTCTACAAGTACCCTCTGTAACCTGGTACTACCTCTATAACCTGGTGCTATTCTACCACTACCATCACCACTACCCTCTGTAACCTGGTACTATTTTACCACTGCCGTCACCACTATCCTCTGTAACCTGGTGCTATTCTACCACTACCATCACCACTACCCTCTGTCACCTGGTACTTTTCTACAGCTACCCTCTGTAACCTGGTGCTGTTCTACCACTACCATCACCACTACCCTCTGTAACCTGGTGCTATTCTATCACTACCGTCACCACTATCCTCTGTAACCTGTTGCTATTCTACCACTACCATCACCACTACCCTCTGTAACCTGGTACTATTCTACCACTATTGTCACCACTACCCTCTGTAACTTGGTGCTATTCTACCGCTACCATCACCACTACCCTCTGTAACCTGGTGCTATTTTATCACCACTATCCCCTGTAACCTGCTGCTATTCTACCACTGCCATCACCACTACCCTCTGTAACCTGGTACTATTCTAACACTACCATCACCACTACCCTCTGTAACCTGGTACTATTCTACCACTACCATCACCACTATCCTCTATAACCTTGTACTATTCTACCACTACCATCACCAGTACCCTCTGTAACCTGGTACTATTCTAGAACTAACATCACCACTGTCCTCTGTAACCTGGTACTATTCTACCACTACCATCACTACTACCCTCTGTTATCTGGTACTATTCTACCACTACTATCACCACTATCCTCTGTAACCTGGTACTATTCCACCACTACTATCACCACTACCCTCTGTAACCTGGTGCTATTCTACCACTACCATCACCACTACCCTCTGTAACCTGGTGCTATTCTAGCACTACCATCACCACTGCCAACTGTAACCTGGTGCTATTCTACCACTACCATCACCACTATCCTCTGTAACCTGGTGCTATTCTACCACTACCATCACCACTGCCCTCTGTAACCTGCTACTATTCTACCACTACCATCACCACTACCCTCTGTAACCCTGTACTATTCTACAACTACCCCCTGCAACCTGGTACTATTCTACCACTACCATCTCCACTATCCTCTGTAACCTGGTGCTATTCTATCACCACTACCCTCTGTAACCTGGTGCTATTCTACCACTACCATCACCACTACCCTCTGTAACCTGGTGCTATTCTACCTCTGCCATCACCACTATCCTCTGTAACCTGGTGCTATTCTACCACTACCATCACCACTATCCTCTGCAAACTTGGTGCTATTCTACCACTACCATCACCTCTATCCTCTGTAACCTGGTGCTATTCTATCACTACCGTCACCACTATACTGTGTAACCTGGTGCTACTCTACCACTACCATCACCACTACCCTCTGTAACCTGGTACTATTCTACCACTATTGTCACCACTACCCTCTGTAACTTGGTGCTATTCTACCGCTACCATCACCACTACCCTCTGTAACCTGGTGCTATTTTATCACCACTATCCCCTGTAACCTGCTGCTATTCTACCACTGCCATCACCACTACCCTCTGTAACCTGGTACTATTCTAACACTACCATCACCACTACCCTCTGTAACCTGGTACTATTTTACCACTACCATCACCACTGCCCTCTGTAACCTGGTACTATTCTACCACTACCATCACCACTGCCCTCTGTAACCTGGTGCTATTCTACCACTACCATCACCACTACCCTCTGTAACCTGGTGCTATTCTATCTCCACTACCCTCTGTAACCTGGTGGTATTCTATCACCACTACCCTCGGTAACCTGGTGGTATTCTACCACTACCATCACCAGTACCCTCTGTAACCTGGTACTATTCTACCACTACCATCACCACTATCCTCTGTAACCTGGTACTATTCCACCACTACTATCACCACTACCCTCTGTAACCTGGTGCTATTCTACCACTACCATCACCACTACCCTCTGTAACATGGTGCTATTCTAGCACTACCATCACCACTGCCAACTGTAACCTGGTGCTATTCTACCACTACCATCACCACTATCCTCTGTAACCTGGTGCTATTCTACCACTAGCATCACCACTGCCCTCTGTAACCTGCTACTATTCTACCACTACCATCACCACTTCCCTCTGCAACCTGGTACTATTCTACCACTACCATCACCACTATCCTCTATAACCTTGTACTATTCTACCACTACCATCACCAGTACCCTCTGTAACCTGGTACTATTCTAGAACTAACATCACCACTGTCCTCTGTAACCTGGTACTATTCTACCACTACCATCACTACTACCCTCTGTTATCTGGTACTATTCTACCACTACTATCACCACTATCCTCTGTAACCTGGTACTATTCCACCACTACTATCACCACTACCCTCTGTAACCTGGTGCTATTCTACCACTACCATCACCACTACCCTCTGTAAACTGGTGCTATTCTAGCACTACCATCACCACTGCCAACTGTAACCTGGTGCTATTCTACCACTACCATCACCACTATCCTCTGTAACCTGGTGCTATTCTACCACTACCATCACCACTATCCTCTGTAACCTGGTGCTATTCTACCACTACCATCACCACTGCCCTCTGTAACCTGCTACTATTCTACCACTACCATCACCACTACCCTCTGTAACCCTGTACTATTCTACAACTACCCCCTGCAACCTGGTACTATTCTACCACTACCATCTCCACTATCCTCTGTAACCTGGTGCTATTCTATCACCACTACCCTCTGTAACCTGGTGCTATTCTACCACTACCATCACCACTACCCTCTGTAACCTGGTGCTATTCTACCTCTGCCATCACCACTATCCTCTGTAACCTGGTGCTATTCTACCACTACCATCACCACTATCCTCTGCAAACTTGGTGCTATTCTACCACTACCATCACCTCTATCCTCTGTAACCTGGTGCTATTCTACCACTACCATCACCACTATACTGTGTAACCTGGTGCTACTCTACCACTACCATAAACACTGCCCTCTGTAACCTGATACTATTCTACCACTGCCGTCAGCACTACTCTTCGTAACCTGGAGCTATTCTACCACTACCGTCACCACTACCCTCTGTAACCCGGAGCTATTCTACCACTACCGTCACCACTACCCTGTGTAACCTGGAACTATTCTACCACTACCGTCACCACTACCCTGTGTAACCTGGAGCTATTCTACCACTACCGTCACCACTACCCTCTGTAACCTGGAGCTATTCCACCACTACCGTCACCACTACCCTCTGTAACTTGATACTATTCTACCACTACCGTCACCACTATCCTCTGTAACCTGGAGCAATTCCACCACTACCATCAGCACTACCCTCTGTAACCTGGTGCTATCCTACCACTACCATCACCACTACCCTCTGCAACCTGGTGCTATTCTACCACTACCGTTACCACTAGCCTCTGTAAACTGGTGCTATTCTATCACCACTACCCTCTGTAACCTGGTGCTATTCTACCCCTACCATAAACACTGCCCTCTGTAATCTGGTACTATTCTACCACTACCCTCTGTAACTTGGTACTATTCTGCCACTACCGTTACCACTACCCTTCGTGACCCAGAGCTATTCTGCCACTACTGTCACCACTACCCTCTGTAACTCGGAGCTATTCTACCACTACCGTCACCACTACCCTGTGTAACCTGGAGCTATTCTACCACTACCGTCACCACTACCCTCTGTAACCTGGAGCTGTTCCACCACTACCGTCACCACTACCGTCACCACTAGCCTCTGTAACCTGATACTATTCTACCTCTACCGTCACCACTATCCTCTGTAATCTGGAGCTATTCCATCACTACCGTCACCACTATCCTCTGTAACCTGGAGCTATTCCACCACTACAATCACCACTACACTCTGTAACCTGATGCTATTCTACCATTACCATCACCACTACCATCTGTAACCTGGTACTATTCTACCACTACCATCGCCACTTCGCTCTGTAAGCTGGTGCCTTTTCTACCACTACCGTCACCACTACGCTCTGTAACTCAGCGCTAACAGAAGGAGCTCAACAAGCTGCTCCTGGAACTGGCCCCTCGTGACAGCTCCAGATTGACTGCTGCGTCCGACAGCAGAGGGCTGTCACCCCCATGGCTTTAATCTCCAGGGTGAGCATGTTTTTACGGCCCTGAGGATCAAAGTCTAGCCACCCAGCCAGGATGTAAAAACGCATATGACTGGTTAATACCTATGCTCTCTATGAAATACATTTCTAAACTAAAACCTCACAATCTACTACAGACCTGTAATTCCTTCAGGCAGTCTTTACTGGTGTGCAAAGAGCTCAAAATAGGGGCTCCGACCTTCACCACTTTCTGGGTTGTTCCTTGTTTGCCCCTAGTCCTGGAGGCTTATTATAATGTACTAGCACTAAACTTAAAAGACACAGTCCTTTTTGCATCAACTAATTGAGGCCAGCTCTTCTGGGTGGTGATGCACTATTCGAGTCACCACCCAAACCACTTGGCAGAACCTCTCTCTTCAGCCCCCAATGAGGCCACAACAATATGGCACTGTCCGGCACTCTACAATGTAGCATGGGAAGCTCCCAAATGGTCCTGCTCTTCTCCTGTCTGGCTCTAACTTCCCACACGTCGATATAATGTCCTAGTCGGTGCCATCTGCTGCTCTCTGCTCCCAACCAGGAGAGGGCGGGGCCTACCACTACGGCTATCGGCCGTCCTACACAGCAAGGGGTAGAGTAGGCAGTGCCTCCCCCTTACATGATTAGCCTCATAAGCTACAATAGGTGCTTGTAGTGTGTCAGGGCTCGAACCCCTGTGTTCCGGCCTTCTGACAAGCTCCCCTTGTTCTTATTCCTTGTTCCCTGCTCTGATCCAGTCCCTGTCTCCCTGATTGCACACCCTATATAACCTGGTCCAGCACCTCCCATCCTTGCGTCATTATTGTGGTCTCAACCCTTAGTCAAGCTCCGCTACCAACTGCTCCTCTCACTACAATTGCTGCTTCTGACGTCTGGCTTCACCCTGACTATGTTACCTGTCTGCTCCTTTTGTACCGCACCCTCCGGCTCTCCCTGACCATGCTATCGGCCCACGCTGGTCACATCAAGGGGCCCGAACCGGCGCCTGATTGTAACATGTTTGTGAAATATATGGGCGGAATATACGGTCATCTGAATAAGTCCTTAACCTCACATCAAAAGATTCTAACAATCTGGAGAAATTCATGTACACAAAAGACAAGACTGACTAGAGATGAACAAGCACGCTCGGTAAAAGCAGATACTCGAGCGAGCATCGCTCTTCTTGAGTAACCGCATACTTGTCCGAGCAAATGCGTGGGGGTGGGGGCAGGGGAGAGCGGGTGGGAGAGAGAGATCTCTCTTCCCCCCCCCCCCCGTATTTTCTCGGACGAGTATGCAGTTACTCAAGAAGAGCGATGCTCGCTCGAGTATCTGCCTTTACCGAGCGTGCTCGCTCATCTCTACTGATGACCAATATTGTATGCTTGAGATCTACGGCCCTCAGGCGGCGCTGCATTATATACAAGCATGATTCTGTAATACAAATCGCTGCATGGGCTCATGAATACTTCCAGAAGTCATTATCTGTGAAAACAGTTCACTGTGACCATCCAGCTTGTTATCGACGCACAGTCCTTCATAGCTGATGGTATGGGTGGCATTAGTGCCTATGACATGAGCAGCTTACACATCTTGCTGGCACCATCAATGCTAAGCCGTATATGGAGGTTGTAGAGCAACATCTGCCCCATCCAGACAACATCTCTTTCATGGAAGACAATGCTGAACCCCATACTGCATCCATCACAACAGCAATCGATCTCCTCACTTCCCAAAAGAGGGGATGCTACACAATGGTAGACACGGCCCCGCCCCCAGTTTATGTGGGATGTGTTGCTGCCATCAATTTCTAAATGAGGTCATTTTTAAAAAAAGTGAAATGGAAAACTGCCCCCCCCCCCTCTGATATGTTCTATTGTGAATATAATATAATATGGTTAGACGAGATTCCAAATCATTACATTCTTTTTTTTTTTTCTCACATTTATTTAGGCTTTACACAATTTCCCAACTTTTTTGGAATTGGGGTTGTATATTTGATACCGAGCTGGGCCGTACGTACTGCTGCTGGATGTTGTCACCGGGGGCCTAGTGTAGCCTCTGTGTGGAGAAGGTAGCTGGTACTACAGTCCATCAAGAATTGGCTACCGTTCCAGGCCGGGCTAGCTCCTATGTAGTCCTCACCAATCAAACATGGGTTATGTCCCGGAAAACCCCATAAAGAGAATTAAAGTAACTGATAGATTTGTGAAGGGCCGATGAAATTAAAAGATGTGTGTTTTATATAGATATATAATATTTTTTCTCTTTTAATAGGACTAAAAATGAAGGCGGTGATCCTGGCCGCCGGCTACGGAACGAGGCTTCTGAAGGATCTACAGGGTGCCGATGAGCAACACTTGCAGGATCTCACTGGAACCCCCAAACCATTGCTGCCGATTGCAGGTTTCCCGCTAATTTCTTACTGGATTGAGGCTTTAAGAGGCGGGCAGGACCCTATAGACATCTTCATCATTGTAAGTGTTCCTTATACATTACCTGCACTTGTTCTTACCCCCCATGCTTCCACGTCCTGTTTTCAGTCATCCTAGATAACCGACTAAATCTTCAGACTACCTAATCCTCCACAGTGCATTAGTAGTGTTAGAATACCAATGCACTATACCTAGTCTATGATTGGCCAGAGCTGCTCATGTGATCAGCAGTGGCCAATCAGAGAGCTGTGCACAGTGTGCATTAGTTAGTTGGAAAAGTGCTGCAGCCATGAGAAAAATGAAGTGCAGAACCAGTAGATCAGAAGGGCGGCAGAGAAGAATAAGACAGGCGATATACCCCCGGCCCCTCCCTCTCCTCCTGGCCCCTCCCTCCTCTCCTGGCCGGGGACAGAATTTTCTGCTGAAACTGGAGGGTCACTTTAAGACCCAGAGGAAATCTTGTTCTCAGCTCAAATATCCAAATGGCCTCATGGCACTTAAAGGGGTTGTCCCGCGGCAGCAAGTGGGGTTATACACTTCTGTATGGCCATATTAATGCACTTTGTAATGTACATCGTGCATTAAATATGAGCCATACAGAAGTTACTCACTTACCTGCTCCGTTGCTAGCGTCCCCGTCTCCATGGTGCCGTCTAATTCTGATGTCTTCTGGTGTTTTTAGACGCGCTTGCGCAGTCCGTGCTTCTGCCTGGTGAATGGGGCCGCTCGTGCCGGAGAGCTGGTCACCGCATCGTCATCGCGTAGCTCTGCCCTGTCACGTGTGCCGATTCCAGCCAATCAGGAGGCTGGAATCGGCAATGGACCGCACAGAGCCCATGGTGCACCATGGGAGAAGACCCACGGTGCACCATGGGAGAAAACCGCAGTGCATCCCTGGGAAAGGACCGGCGGCCATCTTAGGGAGAAGATTTTTATAACTTCATATTTCGTCAGATCGGTGAGTAGCAAGCAGTTTAAAAACCGCTTTAAATTTCTATTTTATGCCAGGGGGGTGACAGGGGGAATGGGCTAATGTAAAATTTTGATGTTTGCCGCGAGACAACCCCTTTAAGACATTTAAGCCAATCTCCTCCCCTATTAGGTTTCTTAACCCTTTGTGTTCCATAAAAGGGTGTGGTGGCTGTTAATGAATCCCGATATCTTCCTACAGATATCTGCTGTATACTCTGCTATTATCCCACATTATCCCATTATCCTAGGTTATAGGAGGTGCTCAATAACATATGCAATATCATCCATATCACAAGAGGGGCGCATGACACATTGTTCTTCTTCTTTACAAGTCACTGGTGGTCAGACCGCACGGAAAGGGTTAAGAAACCTTATTGGGGAGGAGATTGGCTTAAACATCTTGGTTGTCCTGAGGCTTCTTGAACAGTTCAGCTGAGAATGAGATGGCCTTTGAGTCTTAATTATAAACATGATCTTTTGTATGTATATTAACCCCTTAAAGACCAAAGTGTTTGTTCCTAATGAGGCAGACACCTTTTACCAGTTTTACCCATGTGATGGTTTTATGGCCCTAGTTTTTTGATTCTTTCCTGGCCCGCCAAAAGTATTTATGCTGTTTTTGTTTTTTTTCTTGATGACATATAGAACTGTTGTGTTTTCTCTACCCAGAAGGCTTTTTACGGAAAGAAAAGCAGAGTACAGCTGGAGGCCGGGAGCTAGTGCGCTCCGGAGATCCCAGCCAACCAGCAGGAAGATAGACATTCCCAAGCTCCACCCATCTCCGCTCCACAGCAGAGGTGGTCCGTTCCCCTAGCCATGAGCAGTAAACCACTTGAAAGACCACTCCAGGTTTTGAAGATAATAGGGCATTTGTGAAATGGCCATGTAATGGACGAATGTTTCACTTTGATATCTGGAGCACATTGCAGTGGGGTTCCTGTGATTGATACCCCTTTTAGGTCTGGACGGTATCTGAGAAAACCTTCAATTTGTTGTTTTTGTTTTTTTTTTTCAGACTAACGAACTGTACCAGGGTAAATTTAAAGACTGGGCAAAGAATTACCCATTTGTAACAGTAATTAGTGATGGGACCTCTACAAACGAGGTATGTTGGTGAATGGAAAAGGGCAAAAGTAAAAAATATCTACTTCACAGCATCCCATTTTAAGTTAATTTGGCCCCTGTGGTCCAGCAGATGATCAGCGGTCGCTGTGCTCCACTTGTAATCCAGAGGTAATGGTGCGCATGTAGTCCCTGTACATCACAATGAACATCCTTCTATTGATGCCACTAAGTTAGTCACACGGGAGGGACTCGAGTTAGAGAGGGTTTCATAAAGCAGATCTTCCCTGAGAATGTACTTTTGTTATGCCGTTGGACGATGTTGTTTAACTCTTTCTTTACCTCCTGGTTTTCCATGTTCCATGATATATAGTAACATTGGAAAGCTGGAAAAAAGCCCCCGTCCATCCAGTCCAGTCTGTTATCCTGCAGCGTTCATCCAGAGGAAGGCAAAAAACCCTGTAAGGTGGAAGCTGATTATCCTTATTTTAGGTGGAAAAATTCCTTCCCAGCTCCAATCTGGCAATCGGAATAATCCCCGGATCACCGACCCTTCAGAAGTGATCAGTGATATAACATGTAATATTATTACACTCCAGGCTCCTCTTATACTTTTCTAGTGAGTTCTCGATCACCAGGTGCTCAGGCAGAGAGTTCCACAATCTCACTGCTCTTACAGTAAAGAATGCCCTTCTAGGTTGGTGTAGAAACCTTCCCTCTAGATGTACAAAAGTGCCCACTTGTTGCAACTCTGGTTATAAGTAGATGATGGAAGAGATCTCTGTACTGACCCCTGATATAGCTATACATGGTTTATTAGAGTGCCCCTGGGTATTGTAGTCCACCCATTCCCTTTATTACTTTAGTTGCCCACCTTTGCACCCGCTCAAGCTCTGATATGTCCTTCTTGAGTACCAGTTCCCCAAACTGTCCACAATATTCCATGTGTGGTCTGACCAATGACTTGTTAAGAGGAAGCACAATGTTCATCATGTGCCCCTAGACCTCTTCTGATGCCCACATGATCCTATTTGCCTTGGCAGCAGCTGCCTGACACTGGTTGCTCCAGTTAAGCTTACAGTTAACTATAATCCGCAAGTCCTTCCCATGTCGGTGTTCCCCAGTGGTTTCCCATTTAGTGTGTAATGGGGACATGTATTTCCTGCCCATGTGCAGAACCGCACATGTATCAGTGTTACACCTCATCTGACACTTTTCTGCCCCCAAATTATTCAGATCCATTTCCAACCAGCCTGCGTCCGCACTAGTGTTAATATATGTACATAGTTTTGTGTCGTCTGCAAATATTGCTATGTTATACTGTGTACTACCAGGTCATTGATAAATATGTTAAAAAGAGGGGGGCCCAATACCACACCCTGTGGTACCCCACTAGTAATGGTGACCCCTTCAAACCGACCCCTGTGGTACCCCACTAGTAACAGTGACCCCCTCCAATACTGCCCCCTTTGGTATCCCACTAATAACAGTGACCCCCTCCAATACTGCCCCCTGTGGTACCCCACTAGTAAGTGACCCCCTCCAATAATGCCCCCCCTATGGTACCCCACTAGTAACAGTGACCCCCTCCAATACTGCCCCCTGTGGTACCCCACTAGTAACAGTGACCCCTCCAATACTGCCCCCTGTGGTACCCCACTAGTAACAGTGACTCCTCCAATACTGCCCCTTGTGGTACCCCACTAGTAACAGTGACCCCTCCAATACTGCCCCCTGTGGTACCCCACTAGTAAGTGTCCCCTCCAATTCTGCCCCCTGTGGTACCCCACTAGTAACAGTGACCCCTCCAATTCTGCCCCCTGTGGTACCCCACTAGTAACAGTGACCCCTCCAATTCTGCCCCCTGTGGTACCCCACTAGTAACAGTGACCCCTCCAATTCTGCCCCCTGTGGTACCCCACTAGTAACAGTGACCCCTCCAATTCTGCCCCCTGTGGTACCCCACTAGTAAGTGACCCCTCCAATACTGCCCCCTGTGGTACCCCACTAGTAACAGTGACCCCTCCAATACTGCACCCTGTGGTACCCCACTAGTAACAGTGACCCCTCCAATACTGCACCCTGTGTTCCCCACAAGCAACAGTGACCCCTCCAATACTGCACCCTGTGGTACCCCACAAGTAACAGTGACCCCTCCAATACTGGACCCTGTGGTACCCCACTAGTAACAGTGACCCCTCCAATACTGCACCCTGTGGTACCCCACTAGTAACAGTGACTCCTCCAATACTGCACCCTGTGGTACCCCACTAGTAACAGTGACTCCTCCAATACTGGACCCTGTGGTACCCCACTAGTAACAGTGACCCCTCCAATACTGCCTCCTGTGGTACCCCACTAGTAAGTGACCCCTCCAATACTGCACCCTGTGGTACCCCACTAGTAAGTGAACCCTCCAATACTGCACCCTGTGGTACCCCACTAGCAATAGTGACTCCTCCAATACTTCCCCCTGTGGTACCCCACTAGTAAGGGTGACCCAATCAGAGTATGTACTATTTATAACCCCCCTGTTTTTTATCACTGCCCAGTTACTTGCCCACTTACCCGCATACTCACCAAGACCAAGCATTCTCAAGTTATATACCAACTTGTTATACAGCACAGTATCACACTCTTCGGAAAAGTCCAGATACAGAAGACCCAGTGACTCTGCAGTCCAGTCTAGAACTTACCTCCTCGTAGAGGCTGGTCAGGGTGGTGTGACAGGAGCAATCTCTCATGAACCCGTGCTGATACGGAGTGATACAACTATATACACAATTACACAAATAGAATCTAATTTATCTGAGAATATATATATATATATATATATATATATATATATATATATATATATGTATGTAATTGTTTGTTGGTTACCTACACATACATATATGATTTTCCCCAGTAAGCACGTCTGCACATATATTTGTGTATATCTAGCTGAAAGATCTATATAAATGTGTTTCTGATTTCCAGCGATGGACGGAGCTGTCAGGTAGACAGACGCGACTTCTATGTGTAATGTGTGTCTCCCTATATGTACTGAAGGCACCCAAAAGTAGCAGGACTTCTCTTCTGGTGTGCGGGGTGTTACTAGTAGCGGCTTCTGCTGGTAGGTGAATGTCTGCGGACCCTTCTGAGGCGGTACACCACCTTACATTGCTGGTGTACCGCCTCAGTACAGTTGTTCAGTTTTTCGCCCATTTTGTGACATCTGATTCATACGGACATCGTGCAGCTGGGAAATGTTTCCTTTTCCATGGCACAAAGCACTTCTAAAAAAAGCCACTCGAAGCGAGATCGGGCGAATACACAGGTGAGGCGGGGGTGTTGTGTCAGTTTTCATCAAAAGTTGCTTAACCTTCAGCGCTGTGTCGGCAGATGCGTCGTTGCGATGGAAGAACCCGTCGCCTGTTCACCCGCACGGCACTGAGTGTTGGGCAACTTTTTAAAAAACTACCGCTAGTGACAGAAGAAAAGCCCTCATACGGCGTTACCCATGGAACAGCAGAAGAGATCTGGGCCTTCAAATGCCTCCATACCGAAGACCTTTAAAAAAAAAAAAAAAAAAAGTTTTCATTGCGCAAAAGTGGAAAAACCTAAAAAAAACTCATTTTTTTCTTTGTAGCCATACTCCCCAACAGAAAAGTCATCATGTCATTTGCACCAAATACTGAACGCCATAGAACCGCCAAAATATAATGGCAGCATTGATATCCTACCCTGCCACCCCACAACTATAACATCTATACAATATATTATATATACGTCTGCAGCTCGTCACACGATGAACAAGTCCTCACATTACCCTGTTGGTAAAAAAAAAAATTGTTACGGCTTTTGAAAAGTGGAGATAAGAATGATGCAAGAATTTTTGGGCAATTAAGTACCAAACTAGGCCATGTCCTTGAAGGGTTAAAGGGGTTGTCCAGGTACCAGACAACCCTACTTCAATAGCTCCATGTGGGTTGAAATTACAAACTGCAACATACTTATCTCTCTGTGGCCACCGGGATGCGGTGCGGTTGTTTTGATCACTGACATCACAGGAGCTTAGATGACCGCTGCCAATCTGACACTGTAGCCTCTCATTGGCTGCAGCAGTCACCTGATTTCCTGTGACGTCCGTGATCAAAACAAGCGCACTGGATCCCGGTGGCCACAGAGGGGTAAGTATGCTTGTTTGTTATATTAACCTATCCAGCCCTGTTGAAATGGGGTTATCCGGTAAACGGACCTTTTAAGGCTAAAATCAGTAATATCACTGAAATATAAGAAATTCTGCATTTTGCGCCGACTATAATTTCTTGTGACAGAAATTCAAAATCTAAATATAGTGACATTTTCTAGAAGTAAGGTGTTGGCTTACTGCCTTTGTGTAACTTTGACTTCATCCCTCTTACTTCAGGAGCGTCTGGGTGCCGTGTCCTGCCTCCAACTAATCATTGAAGCATTCAGCATAGATGACAGTTTAATGGTTATTGGGGGGTAAGTACGGATGATTCACAGTATTTATCACCAGTTACAAATCTAACAATTCTATAGACTGCATGTAAGTGGTACCCAACCAGTGGGGGAGATCTGCCAGTCTGTATGCCACTGCTGCCAGTATGGCCACCTTATATTTATGGGCCAGTCATGGAACCAGATCTTTCTTTCATTCTGTAACCTCACAGTCAAGTCACATTATGACTACCTCCTACTTTTGATGTCGGCAGCTTGTAGCCTGAGAAGGAAGTGACACTTGGTGGTTATATGAGGTGGGCGATAGTCTGCCTGTTCACATATCACTCTTTGTCAGGGGCAATTTATCAAAGTTGCAAAAAAGGGATAATTATTGGCTTTCGGGCCAGGGGTGGCGGTATTTCTAAAACAGCACAGTTTGTGAACAGTTCGCGTGCCGCTGTGGTGAAAGTGTATTGTGAGTGGATGAATGGCACCATTGGGAATAATGGATGTGGAAACTGCGTAGCACCACGTGCCATTGATGTGAGAGGTGAACGAGTGCTGACCGATATAGGGGAGCAGCGCACCATGAAAATGAACCGGGGGCTACCAGAAGTGTGTCTGAAACAGCTCAGCGAACCCTACTGTGTACGGGGCTCCGAAGCAGATGGATGGTCACTGTGTCTATGATAGCAAAGTGCATCAGAAGAAAAGGCTTCAATTTGCACATCAGTTTCAGAATTGGACCACCACTAATCGGCGGAGGGTGGCCTTCTTTGATGTCACGTTTTCTGCTTCATAGAACTGTATGACATTGGTGTGTTGGGTGAGAAACATCAGAGAACAAACACCCTGCAGCCATTGCTAGAAGAACACAAGCCGGTGGCAGCAGCGTTCTGGTCTGGGGAATGTGTTTGTGGCGTTCTCTGGGCTGCTCACCCATGTGGAAGGCACTCTGAGATGATCTGGTCATGAATCCATCCTTGCAGATCCCGTACCCCCATACATACAGCTTGTCTTTACAGAGGTAGATGAGATCTTCCAGCAAGACAATGCAACATGTCAACAGCTAGAAATGTCCAACAGTGTCTGGAAGAGCACATCTTCTAAAAACTTCCTGGCCCTATAATTCCCCAAACTTGAACCCAGTTGAGCATCTGTGGGAGCACCTTGATTGTCGTGTTCACTCTATGGATCCTCCTTTTCCCCCACGTACCCTCCTGCAACTGTGGGATGCACTGCAGTCAACACTGCTCCAGATACCTGGGGCAACCTACCTACCTCTTATTGAGTTACTCCCAGCCCATCTAGCTGCAGTCCGTGCGGCACACAGCGGTTACTCTGGATATTAGCTGGTGGTCATTATAATGTGACTCAATTCTGTAGCCCCCCAGTAGATGTATGCTGCCTATTATTACCGTGATCAGTTATTTCTTTGTCTGACAATTCCTGGACTCCTCCTCTTCAGGTGGGCCATGTGATCTCATTCTGACAACTCAGGAACTACTTGTCTCTCTGACTCCTGCAGAGAACAGTCTCATTCAGCAGAACTTCCTGTACGATGAAACTGCATGGACCGTACCACACAGGCACTTCACTGGGGTGGGGTAAACTATCAGTTGTTGGTGATGATCAGAGGCTCCTGTCACACAGCTGTAATGAAGATGATGATCATCCAGCCTTCCTGACTGCATTCTTATAGTCTATTTAATTGACTATAGAAGGTAATGATAATTTGCAGTGTCCTCCCGGAAGGCAGAGATGATACTGAATGTAGCTGGTTATGTGAGATACTGCTCATGCATCATGGGATTGCTAGCACAGCAGGAGGCTGCACTGCATGGAAGTGACTGCAACATACATAAGAGACGACTAGAGTGTGTCAGTCAGGTGGGGGTGGAAAAATGTGTTCTCGCTCGACTGACTCTTTAAGGGGGTCGTGTCAAGACGAGATTTAGCACTTCGCAGTTTTAAGTCTATGGCCTCAGTAGTCAAGCATGCATGCGCCACAGCTCCATTCACTTCAGCGGGAACCCCAGAGTCAGTCCAATTGAACTGAATGGAACTGTGGTGTGCATGGCTGTCATCAGACAACCCCTTTAATGATGCTGTTAGTTTGGTCTTTAGATTTTCGGTCAGGCCAGGATTACAACCTTCTGATCGAGGCCTTCCTGTGCAAGACAAGCCTCTATGCTGCGGGGTCCATAGACTGCTGCTACAGTGGCCAGTGATTGGCTGCAGCAGTCACATGTCCTGGCCAGCAGCAACCGGGAAGGACAGAGCGTCTGCGGAGCGATTTTAATTTGTGGGAAAGCCACTTTAATGCTATCTAGATGAAGACCATATGTAATCTAAATATGAATGATAATCCCAAAAACACAAAGATCTCATCCTTCTATTCCTATTATTTTAGAGACACTTTGTTTTATGAAGACTTTCATCTACAAGATGTTGTGGAAGAATTTGAAGTTCTTTATCGGGGCAATAATCAGGCAAACCTGGTGTTATCTTATACGTGCAAGGATGATGGTAAATATGGGCGTTATTCCTACTGCTCCCCTCAACCTTTAACAAGTGGGCGCTAACAGTTCAGCCACCTTCTGCTCATCTACCCGCTTGTGTCTCGGCATTTCTATAATATTTTTACATTAGAAATGTTGCTTTACTGCTGTAAATCACGTTGAAAGTGGCTGCCACTAGGGGTCTCCCTTCCAGCTTCTCTGAAATCCACTGTCTGTCGTTAGGTACACAGCTTCTGTAGTAACAAGGACACGAACGTTTCCTTAGCAACAATGGAGGAGCTATCTTGGACAGATACTTTGCATTCGCAGGCTGACAAGTCTGCAGACACTGTGATAATGATTGGGTTTACTCACCATTTGGCCAAAATAACCCAAATCATCTTACCTCCACCACCGTGTTAGACAGTTGTTATGAGGTGTTGGTTCTGAAATGCTGTGTTTTGGATTTTGCCAGTGCTGGGCATTATGGCGACAAATCTCCACTTTGGTCTCATCTGTCCAAAGGACATCGGGGGACATTTACTAATCTACTCCAGAATACTGGCATAGAAAAGTCCCAAATTTTTCTTCCTCTTGTGCTGGTCCTGCCACGTTTCTGAAAAGTGGGTGGGGCTTTTCAGAGGATGCGCGCCCGCCCCTGATGGTGTGTGTGTGTGTGTGTTTGTATATATATATGTATGTATAATATATATATATATATATATATATATTAGTATGTATGTGTATATATATGTGTGTGTATATATGTGTATATACTGACTCACTCACTGACTCGCCACTAATTCTCCAACCCGATGTCGTAGAAAAATGAAATTTGGCACCATCATAGATTATGTCCAAAATAGGAAAAGCTAATGGGTCCTAACTAGAGATGAGCGAACCTACTCGTTTTGAGTAATTACTCGATTGAGCACCGCGTTTTGCGAGTACTTCCGTACTTGGGTGAAAAGATTCGGGGGGCCGGGGGGAGGCTTGGCAGAGCGGGGGGTAGCTGCAACCCCCCCCCCCCCCCTCACCCACGGCGCCCCCCGAATCTTTTCGCCCGAGTACGGAAGTACTCGAAAATCGCGGCGCTCGGGCGAAAAAGGGGCGTGGCCGAGTACGCTTGCTCATCTCTAGTCCTAACTTGATTATTCAATTCTAAGCGCAAAAAAATTAGTGTCCAAATTTTATGTACGGAATCTAATTCTCTCACTTCCCGATGTCATTTTATATAAAGGAAACCTTGCATGGTTACCTCCCGTGGTGTTTCCTGGGTAACGCAAAGAACCATGCAAAATGGTGAACATATTTTTTTCCTCGGTATCTCTAAGCCTGGGTTCACACAGGGCGGATTTCCCGCGGAAGTCCTGCGGTTTTACCGTTGCGGATTTTCCGCAACCCAGCCGCATCTGCGGCAAATCTGCACTTAGAGCCTTAATTTTGATGCAGTTTTATACGCGTATTTTAGTGCGGTTTTACCACAGCAAAATCCGCCTGAAAACAGCTGCGGAAAAAACCGCTGCGGAATTTACACGATAGTCGCGTATTTTCTTGCAGATTTCTTGCTGCAGATTTTGACTGTTTCCTGTGATGTCATGATCCTTGCCCACAACAGGAAAGGAAGTGGGAACACCCTGTGCCAAATAGGCACACCACTGACCCCTTGTTCTTTGAAGGGAAAGCAGCAGAGCTTGGTTCTCGAGCTTGAAGGAAGTGGGTGAACTTTTGCAATTGCAAGATGGAAAGTGGCCGTAGGATTCGTCTTCGGAAAGCTTATCGCCGAAAATTCCTCATCTGTATACTACTGATGCAGGTTGGAAAATCCAACAAGGTGAGCTATATGTGAAATGAAAATGTGTGTTTCACTTGCTAAACTTGCGATAGTAGTATTAAATGATAATGTGTGGTACTGCGCTTATGTCCGATAGTGGCCTAATCTCTTGCTGAAAATTTTATGTTGCAGACCGGATGGGCATCCACCCGTCGCTATTGGGTGCATCCCCTGTTGATGGAACGTGGGATGAAGGGGCACTTTGTAAGCCTTTACCAAGATTTGAAAACGTACGTCTAGTATGGCCCGAAATTTGCTTCGCCGCTACTCAAGCAGTACTGTTATTTAATCTCTCTCTCCTCTCTCTCCTCGCTCTCCTCGCTCTCTCTGTTTCCTCTCTTGCTCTCTCTGTTTCCTCTCTTGCTCTCTCTGTTTCCTCTCTTGCTCTCTCTGTTTCCTCTCTTGCTCTCTCTGTTTCCTCTCTTGCTCTCTCTGTTTCCTCTCTCGCTCTCTCTGTTTCCTCTCTCGCTCTCTCTGTTTCCTCTCTGGCTCTCTCTGTTTCCTCTCTGGCTCTCTCTGTTTCCTCTCTGGCTCTCTCTGTTTCCTCTCTGGCTCTCTCTGTTTCCTCTCTGGCTCTCTCTGTTTCCTCTCTCGCTCTCTCTGTTTCCTCTCTCGCTCTCTCTGTTTCCTCTCTCGCTCTCTCTGTTTCCTCTCTCGCTCTCTCTGTTTCCTCTCTCGCTCTCTCTGTTTCCTCTCTCGCTCTCTCTGTTTGCTCTCTCTCTGTTTGCTCTCTCTCTGTTTGCTCTCTCTCTGTTTGCTCTCTCTCTGTTTGCTCTCTCTCTGTTTGCTCTCTCTCTGTTTGCTCTCTCTCTGTTTGCTCTCTCTCTGTTTGCTCTCTCTCTGTTTGCTCTCTCTCTGTTTGCTCTCGCTCTCTCTCTGTTTCCTCTCGCTCTCTCTCTGTTTCCTCTCGCTATCTCTCTGTTTCCTCTCGCTATCTCTCTGTTTCCTCTCGCTATCTCTCTGTTTCCTCTCGCTCGCTCTCTGTTTCCTCTCGCTCGCTCTCTGTTTCCTCTCGCTCGCTCTCTGTTTCCTCTCGCTATCTCTCTGTTTCCTCTCGCTCGCTCTCTGTTTCCTCTCGCTCGCTCTCTGTTTCCTCTCGCTCGCTCTCTGTTTCCTCTCGCTCGCTCTCTGTTTCCTCTCGCTCGCTCTCTGTTTCCTCTCGCTATCTCTCTGTTTCCTCTCGCTCGCTCTCTGTTTCCTCTCGCTATCTCTCTGTTTCCTCTCGCTCGCTCTCTGTTTCCTCTCGCTCGCTCTCTGTTTCCTCTCGCTCGCTCTCTGTTTCCTCTCGCTCGCTCTCTGTTTCCTCTCGCTCGCTCTCTGTTTCCTCTCGCTCGCTCTCTGTTTCCTCTCGCTATCTCTCTGTTTCCTCTCGCTCGCTCTCTGTTTCCTCTCGCTCGCTCTCTGTTTCCTCTCGCTCGCTCTCTGTTTCCTCTCGCTATCTCTCTGTTTCCTCTCGCTATCTCTCTGTTTCCTCTCGCTCGCTCTCTGTTTCCTCTCGCTCGCTCTCTGTTTCCTCTCGCTCGCTCTCTGTTTCCTCTCGCTCGCTCTCTGTTTCCTCTCGCTCGCTCTCTGTTTCCTCTCGCTCGCTCTCTGTTTCCTCTCGCTCGCTCTCTGTTTCCTCTCGCTCGCTCTCTGTTTCCTCTCGCTCGCTCTCTGTTTCCTCTCGCTATCTCTCTGTTTCCTCTCGCTCGCTCTCTGTTTCCTCTCGCTATCTCTCTGTTTCCTCTCGCTATCTCTCTGTTTCCTCTCGCTATCTCTCTGTTTCCTCTCGCTATCTCTCTGTTTCCTCTCGCTATCTCTCTGTTTCCTCTCGCTCGCTCTCTGTTTCCTCTCGCTCGCTCTCTGTTTCCTCTCGCTCGCTCTCTGTTTCCTCTCGCTCGCTCTCTGTTTCCTCTCGCTCGCTCTCTGTTTCCTCTCGCTCGCTCTCTGTTTCCTCTCGCTCGCTCTCTGTTTCCTCTCGCTCGCTCTCTGTTTCCTCTCGCTCGCTCTCTGTTTCCTCTCGCTCGCTCTCTGTTTCCTCTCGCTCGCTCTCTGTTTCCTCTCGCTCGCTCTCTGTTTCCTCTCGCTCGCTCTCTGTTTCCTCTCGCTCGCTCTCTGTTTCCTCTCGCTCGCTCTCTGTTTCCTCTCGCTCGCTCTCTGTTTCCTCTCGCTCGCTCTCTGTTTCCTCTCGCTCGCTCTCTGTTTCCTCTCGCTCGCTCTCTGTTTCCTCTCGCTCGCTCTCTGTTTCCTCTCGCTCGCTCTCTGTTTGCTCTCGCTCGCTCTCTGTTTGCTCTCTCTCTGTTTCCTCTCGCTCGCTCTCTGTTTCCTCTCGCTCGCTCTCTGTTTCCTCTCGCTCGCTCTCTGTTTCCTCTCGCTCGCTCTCTGTTTCCTCTCGCTCGCTCTCTGTTTCCTCTCGAGCTCTCTCTCTGTTTCCTCTCGAGCTCTCTCTCTGTTTCCTCTCGAGCTCTCTCTCTGTTTCCTCTCGCGCGCTCTCTCGCTCTCTGTTTCCTCTCGCTCTCTGTTTCCTCTCGCTCTCTGTTTCCTCTCGCTCTCTGTTTCCTCTCGCTCTCTGTTTCCTCTCGCTCTCTGTTTCCTCTCGCTCTCTGTTTCCTCTTGCGCTCTCGCTCTCTGTTTCCTCTCGCTCTCTGTTTCCTCTCGCTCTCTGTTTCCTCTCGCGCTCTCTCGCTGTTTCCTCTCGCGCTCTCTCGCTGTTTCCTCTCGCGCTCTCTCGCTGTTTCTTCTCGCTCTCTCTCGCTGTTTCCCCTCTCTCTCGCTGTTTCCCCTCTCTCTGTTTCCCCTCTCTCTCTCTCTGTTTCCCCTCTCTCTCTGTTTCCCCTCTCTCTCTGTTTCCCCTCTCTCTCTCTCTGTTTCCCCTCTCTCTCTCTCTCTGTTTCCCCTCTCTCTCTCTCTCTGTTTCCCCTCTCTCTCTCTCTCTGTTTCCCCTCTCTCTCTCTCTCTGTTTCCCCTCTC